>NC_081165.1:25419853-25787353 GCF_012432095.1 Onychostoma macrolepis | reverse complement strand
AATGAAATCCAAAAGGAAATGTTTATCAGATGTGTTTTCCTACAAAGGAAAGTGCTGAGAACTGGGGCAAACTCTGAAAACAACATTTTATTATATTTTATTTTATTATAGCACTCAGATCTTTTGCTTTCAGTTGAGAAATATTCAGGTTGTTTTGAGAATCAAACTTGGCTTGATGTGTCTTTAGCCCCCATGTCTGAATATTCACATGTGTGAAAGAAATTTGAGAGCCATGGGAGATTTGAATTCAGTGGAATAAAGAAAGTCTTGATGGCTTGGAATGGTATGAGGGTGAGTAATTAATGACGGACTTTTTCATTTTTGAGTGAACTATCCCTTTAAAAATAATGGCTTCGATGCAGTTCACTGGAATGCTATACATAGATTTCACACTTCCTCTTTTTAACAGTTTTGTACACTTGCTTATATTTGTGGTTTATAACAGTAGATTGAGAAAGTTTCAAATGAATCGGAATAAAAGCAATCCTCCTTATGTCCTAAAAAACTGCACTCAAGTGTCCCAAAGCTTAGATTTGTGATTGAATTTTGGAGTAACATAATTTGTGCAACATGTATCAGGGATAAATATTAGAAACGGTTACATTTGGATCAAATTTGATGCATTGGAAAAATAATGAAACATTAAACAACATTGGATGTTGTTTGTAACATACACTGGTGCCCAAAGGTTTGTAATAATTAAGATTTTTAATGTTTTTGAAATATGTATTTTATGCTCATCAAGGCTGCATTTATTTGATCAAAAATGTAATTTATTTTATTGCTTTTTATCTGAATATATTTTAAAATATAATTTATTCCTGTGATGCAAAGCTGAATTTTCAGCATCATTACTCTGTCACACGATACTTCAGAAATCATTCTAATATGCTGATTTGCTGAAGATGAAAATTCAGAAAATTCAGCTTTGCCATAACAGGAATAAATTACAATGGAAAATATATTCAGTCAGAAAACAGTTATTTTGAATTGTAGTAATATTTCACCATATGTGACCCTGGACCACAAAACCAGTCATAAGTGTCAATTTCTCGAAATTGAGATTTATACATCATCTGAAAGCTGAATAAATAAGTTTTCCATTGATGTATGGTTTGTTAGGATCGGACGATATTTGGCTGAGATACAACTATTTGAAAATCTGGAATCTGAGGGTGCAAAAAAATCAAAATATTGAGAAAATCACCTTTAAATTTGTCTAAACGAAGTTCTTAGCTATGCATATTACTGAAAAATTAAGTTTTGATATATTTACGGTAGAAAATTCACTTAATATCTTCATGGAACATGATCTTTACTTAATATCCTAATGATTTTTGGCATAAAATAAAAATGGATAATTTTGACCCACACAGTGTATTTTTGGCTATTGCTACAAATATACCCCAGCGACTTAAGACTGGTTTTGTGCTCCAGGGTCACATATTACTGTTTTTACCGTGTTTTTGAAATTGACATTTTTTCCAAATAAATTGCTTCTTTCAAAAACACAAAAAAAATCATGATTATTCCAAACTTATGGCCACTTGTGTGTATGTTTTGATTTAAGTTTCATTTAAAGTAATTACAACTTGATCGGCGTTTGTTTACTTGTTCTCGACATCAAGTCCAGTTCCATTACCCAAAAATATGTTATGTAATTCTGCATTATTTTGTAGGCTTACATGAACTACCGCAGGCAGAGCACAGAGGGATGGAGCATCGGGAATGTGTTGCTGGACTTCACAGGGGGCAGTTTCAGTTTAATTCAAATGTTCCTTCAGGCCTATAACAACGGTGAGACCACACAAACACTTTGCTCTACGGCAATGCTTTAAAGACATTAGAATGCACACAAGATTTGTTTTACTTTTTGTGTTTCCTTGACAGATAAATGGAAGTTTATATTTGGAGACCCCACAAAGTTTGGACTGGGTGTGTTGTCCATATTCTTCGATGTTGTGTTCATCGTACAGCATTATTGTCTGTATAGGAACAGAGAGCCAATGTATCGTGATTTAGATGATCAGAATGACCAACACACCAGGGTTAAAACATGACCAGTGCCATATAAAGATTTCATATGGACTTTTATATCGTTTTAATATAACTATCTAAAATGTGTACCATGTATCAGGGTCATTCTTCATTTGTGGTGGCAAGTGTAGTCCCTCTACAACAGTTGAAATTAACTTTAAATACCAATAAATCATAAAATGTTTGTATTCTGTAGGGTGTGCGCTGTTAATAGTGACATTTTTTGTGACATGTACAATTTTATTCAATTGTTAAAAAAAAATACACATTTTGTTACATTTACGAAAAAATGTGTGTCCCCCAAATTCATGTCTGTTGTGTTACAACAATGGATGTCACCCCTTTAAGAAAAGGAGGAATTCTATTTGGACTACTTCCTGTGTGTAAAGGTCACTGCAGGTGCTGGATGATCTGAGGGGTGCATGGGGAGTATATTCTTTCTTATTAATTATTAGTTATTAAGTTAGCTAAATTTCTGTCAATTTAATGTGTCGCACTTTATTAGTGTCTATGGTGTAGTGTTATGTTGATAGCTTGCAGATCTAGTGGCTGTGTCACCAGTGTTTGATTGAAATGATTTAAAAATCAAAATGGATATAGCATATTAAACTAATTTTAAATGCATAGCGATGTATTTAATTAGAAAAAAAAAACAAGCATTTTTACAAATTCTGCCTCATTTGCCACCCCAATTGAAGATTGACCCATCAAAGGGAATTACAAATCTGTCTTAACATGTATTTTGGACGCAAATATGCACTAGTTTTGTATGAATTAGTATGTATTTATAATCATTTTTCAGATTTCAGTAAATTGTTGCTGTCTCAGGTGAATTACTGAAGCTGGTACTGTAATGAAATTAATGCAACTCTTAATATAGGTTTGTGTGTGTTTTGGTTTTTTTGTCCATATTTCACGTTTTACACTGCATTCTGGTGGCCATAAGATAAACTACATTGCATTCTGACCCGGTGGTACTACTTATTTCTCTGTATTTGTGGAAAACTAAGGCATTTATGCTTCTCACGTTGTTTAAAATGAAAATAAAATAGCATTGTAATTCTACAATTCTAGTAAAATATCACAACTCTTTTATTTATTTATTTATTTTTAAATAATGTTATTGAACTTTAAAAATTACAAAATTTAAATGAACTGCATCCTAGTCTTAAATTTATCATTTGTTTTATTTCATTCCAAATGAATATGACTTTTCTAAAAGCAAAATATTTATTATTGATCTGTTTTCGCTATTAGGACAATTTTATATTCATCAAACTAAATGAAGTAACTTAAAACCCAATTTTGCTAATTTTCAAACAGCCTTTAAAGCTTATTTAGAATTTATAAAGTCTTTAAAGAATCGTACCAAAGACGTTCTTTGACGCAACGCAGCCGTTTACGCTCTGGCGTCACTGTAGAGCGCAAAGGATTATGGTTAGACAGCGGAAGTAAGATGGCGGAGGTGACAGATGAGGGTAAGAGATGTTTCTGCGTGAAATACCAATAAAGCTCTTTCCGTACCTTTTTATTAAGTACAAAGCATTGTGTTATGATTTGTGAGACTGTCTGGAGCTGACAGACCGAGTTTTTGCTTATTTCAATTGATTTAATTATGAAATGTTATCGTGGCATTTGAACGCACCGGCCTCAGTCAGAGACAGAACTAATGTTTACATGCACTTGTGTCTATTTCTACTCTCTCACAGAAGTGTGTTTATCATTTACAGACATATTTGTTATTTCTGCTGTCTTCATAAATGTGTAGGCAGGTATTTCTGTCTGTATATTGGTGGGTTTCTGCTTATTTGTGGCAAGAGTGGATGTATCTCTTTTAACATTTAAGCTGCATTCGTTTGAGTTAAGAGGTATTCTAATGCGTTCAGCTTTAATTTGTGCAGAATTGAGAATTGTGCACAATCTTGCCTAGAATTATTCACAAATAATGCTTTTTGTTCACTCATGAGCTCAGATCAATGAGACTTACGATCAGTCAGTTAACGTACGAAATGAAATACAAAACCTGTGCTAATTGAAAGAAAAAATATTGTATCCAAGATTTGGTAATAATAAAGCATAATAAAAGATTTACAAGCAGTTTTAAAAGGTTGGTCATTTTTGACTGGGAACACCAAATTAGGTAAAGCTTTAGCTTATGTGTGTTATTATTCTGTTAAATAAAATATTTATCTTTTAATTATATAAAGTTTAATTTTTAATTATAAAAGTTTATTTTTTATAATTAATTAATTAATTAATAAAAATGGACAAACTGTTGTGTTGTAGCCTTTTGAAGGCCAGTCATTTTTGACTGTGGACATCAAATTAGGTAAAGCTTTATATGTATAGTCTGTATGTGTGTATTCATATAACATTACATATTTTTTATTATAAAAAATCATTAAAAAGTAAATTGTTTATTTGAATTAAATACATTTATTGTATATCCAAATATAAATAAATAAATAAATAAATAAAAATATACAAACTCATATATTAATGTAACCTTTTTGGATATTTGGTTAAAAACAACACCTAATGTTTAGGTTGTTTGTAAACATGCATACACAATGCATACACAATGGACTATTTTCTATTGTACTCAAAATGACCATAAATGTATACTATATAACTTTGAGCGAGAAACAACAATTTTAAGAAGTCATCATTAACTGAAAATCTTTCCCTCCAGTGAGCTGTAGATTGCTACGACAGGAGCATTAAATCGGTGAGTTAAACTTGAAAACTGATTCATTCAAGTCATAAGTTTATAAACATGAGGTTGTTGAGCAAATAAGAATATTCAGTTTCAGAACTATTGCAGAACTGTTCCTTTAATGCAATGTTTTGCGTTTGTAAATGGGTAGCTTTGGCTACTTCTTGTCATGTCATCTTTTATTTAACAAAGTTCTTTTTTTATGCATTTGCCATAATATTTTATTTAGTGTTTTCTCACTAATGGTTGGAAACAGAAGGTCTTGACTTCATCCTGCGGAGGACCAGACAGCAGCATGGCAGATGAGAACGGTGAGTTGTGTTGGCAAACAGATGAGGAGTTGATTTCATCTGCACTTCTTAAGTGATACTATTGGGACAGTCATCAGTAGATATTAAATGGTCTGAGTTAGACATCTGAGCCATTAACTAGTACATGTGTGGGGTGTAAGATTATAGACAGCCACACATCTCTGTAAGGCTAGCCTTTCCTCGTGGTAACATAAAAATAGACACGAGGAAATGGAGACAGAAATGTTTCCATATTTCCATATTAAGTACAGTGAATGATCAACACTTTGCTGAAATATCTGCTGTATACAATCTACTTTACACAATCTTCATGCTTTTTATCAGGTAAAAAGCCTTTTAGTATAATTGGAAACACATGGGGGATGTTTTTACAATTATACTAAAAGCTTTTTACCTGATAAAAATAATTCAGCTTGTGGTTCACGTGTCTTTTCGCTGTGAAATATTTACAGATTTTTATAAAGTAAACAAGAATAACTGTAATGTTGTTAGTAACATTTCAAGAGGAACATTTATTGAACTGAAACAGCTTATATGAATATCATGTATGATCAATCAGGCTTTTGAGTAATATTTATTTGTTCATGTCTGAATTTTTCGTTGCATTATATGTTTTGAAACTTCAGAGCTTTGATCATAAAACTAAGCATGTTATCTTACTTCTTAGCCACATAAATATCAGCATCTTCACCAAATTGCATATTTTTGCTCAGTTAGGGCCTCTGTATTGTACTGTATTCATATTCTACTGCATCATACTGCTTTATCATATAAGCTATAAAAGCCTGATGTATAAAATATGGTACTCAACAAAAACACATGCACATTTTTTAAAGATTTTGTCCAAGGTTCAATAAATGTTTGTTTCAAAAATTAGATTTTTTTTATGACTATTATTTCATATTTCAGGCTTTACAGGGTTAAACTAGCATCTAAGAAAAATATACAACTGTTCAGAATGTGCAAGCTCAAAACATCGTAAAACAAAAAGCTTCAAATGTTAAAATATTGTGTATTTTATTTCCATATAATTGGATATATAATATCCTATCACTGGGCTACAGTTCAAAGCAGTCTATTTAAATGAAATTAAATAAAATTATTGTTTATTCCACAATTTAATTAGTCATACTCGTCAAAGTAACAGCCCTAATAAATATACAAATCACACTTTTGGTTACAATAGTCAGTTTTAATTATTATAAACTACTTTAATTTATATTTTTAATTTTTGAGTGAATTCTAATATATATTTACATTGTAATATACTGTATGTAAAGTCATGGCCAAAACTATTGGCACCCTTGGTAAATATGATCAAAGAAGGCTGTGAAAATTAATCTGCATTGTTAATCCTTTTGATCTTTTATTTAAAAAATTCGCAAAAATCTAACCTTTCATTGGATAATAAGAATTTAAAATGGGGGGGAAATGTCATTATGAAATAAATGTTTTTCTCTAATACACATTGGCCACAATTAACGGCACCCCTTTATTAAATACTTTTTGAACCCTCCATTTGCCAGTTTAACAGCTCTAAATGTTCTCCTATAATGCCTGATGAGGTTAGAGAACACCTGACAAGAGATCAGAGACCATTCCTTCATCCAGAATCACTCCAGACCCTTTAGATTCACAGCTCCATGTTGCTGCTTCTTCTCTTCATTTCACTCATTTTCTACAGGGTTCAGGTCAGAGGACTGGAATGGCCAGTAGAAGCTTGGTTTTATGCTCAGTGACCCATTTTTGTGTTGTTTTTGAGGTTTGTCTTTGGATTATTGTCCGGTTGGAAGATCCAAACATGACCCATTATAAGATTTCTAACAGAGTCAGTCACTTATTGATTTTTTATCTGTTGGTATTTGATAGAATCCATGATGCCATGTGTCTAAACAAGATGTCCAGGACCTCCAGCAGAAATATAGGCCCACAACATCAAAAATACAGCAGTATATTTCATTGTACACATGGGCTACTTTTTATCCCTGTGTTCACCAAACCCATCTTGAGTGTTTGCTGCTAAAAAGCTCATTTTTTAGTTTCATCTGATCATAGAAGCCAGTCCCATTTGAAGTTCCAGTCGTGTCTGATAACTGAATATGCTGGAGTTGGTTTTTGGACGAGCGAGGAGAATTTTTCTTGAAACCCTCCCAAACAACATGTGCTGATGTAGGTGCTGTTTGACTCTTTTTTTTTTTTTTTTTTTTTAAGGTTTTCTGACCCCGAGATTCAACTATTTTCTGCAATTCTCCAGCTGTGGTCCTTGGAGAGTCTTTAGCGACTCAAACTCTCCTTCTCACCGTGCATTAGGATGATATAGACACACGTCCTCTTCCAGGCAGTTTCCTAACATTTTATGTTGATTGGAAATTCTTAATTATTGCCCTGATGAAGAAATGGGAATTTTCACTGCTCTAGCTCTTTTCTTAAAGCCACTTCACTAATTTGTGAAGCTCAATTATCTTTTGTTGCACATCAGAAATATATTCTTTGGTTTTTCTCATTGTGATGGATGATTAAGGGAATTTGGGCTTTGTTTTACCTCCTATTTATATTTCTGAGAAACAGGAAGCCATGGCTGGATAATTTCATGTTCATAATCACGCTGGAGTGCTCAAAATTGTGAATATGAATGGGAATATACTTCAGAGATATTTTAGAGAGAATTTCTAGGGGTGCCAATAATTGTGTCCAACATGTATTTGAGAAATACATTTTTAATACCCCCTTTTAAATTCTTATTATCCAATGAAAGGTTAGATTTTTGTGAATTTTTTTAAATGAAAGATCAAAAGGATTAACAATGCAGATTAATTTTCACAGCCTCCTTTCTGATATTTTTGGGCATGACTGTAGATGTATATAATCAGATGCATTTCTCACACTTTATCTGCTGTCTTGGATTTATTTTCTCTCTGTCAATGATACATGAGATGCTGCTGTAGCATGTACATATCCACTCAAATAAAACCAAATCTTGTTTTTCAACTTGCAGAGAAACCTGCTGTTGCTCCTCCAGTGTTTGTGTTTCAGAAAGATAAAGCACAAAAGGTAAGACTAGCACTTCAGTTTTTACTGCAGGTCACATCTGTCCAATACTGGCCTTAAAACACTGATTCTGTCCTCAGAGGTCAGCAGAGGGATCCAGCACAGAGGATGGAGAGGGTGAGCTTCAGTCTTTTTGCAGTCAACAGAAAATATTACTGAAAGGATGCATTTCACAAAGAAATGTTTGGAACATATTAGAATAAAAAGGAAAACTTGTGTCTTAAAGAAATTATTATTTTTTTTAATAATTGCAGAATTAAGCACATTAAAATTTGTTTGATTTAATTAATTAAAAGTAATTACTTGCTAAAATTAACTGAAAAAATAAATAATGAATCAAATTCTATAAAGCCATATACAGTTACTGCAATTTAATGTTTAAAGAAGGAAAGTACTTATGTCATGAAAATGTTATTACAGATCCTAGAAATCTTATAAACATGGTTCATTTTCTTTTTGAAAAATGTAATTAATTGTTTTCCTTTTGAATTTGGGGTGAAAAACATCTTTGAAATGTGCTTGACAATTTTGTGAGTTTCATACGTAAATGTATTTTATTTTTAATTTCCCTTTTTCTGGATGCTTCTGTCTAGACTCGGATGCGGCAGATGGCAATTACAGCCCTGCAGCCAAAAGAGGAAGAACATCACCATTTACGCAATTTCCACCAACTCATTCCGGTAATTCACCTGGAAAATAATTACAAGTTTTGTAGTACGTTTTATAGTACAGGTTTCTTGACACACTTTCTTTTCCTTTTTACAGTTTCTAAGAATAATGTTTTCATGCCATCCAGTTTCTGCCAGTCACCAACCGAAAACTCGGACTCAGAACCTGGTGAGACTCAATGTGCTTCAAATTTGTACCAAATCACACATTATGTAAGTCAGTAAGAAATTACATGAAATGAGTGAAACAAAGACTGGAGTTTATCCACTGGGAATTGGCTTGGATTGAGAAAAGTGCTCTGTATTTGACAGAATTAAAAATGAAAGTTGTTTCAGAAATGAGGGCAAGTCATTACAAACCTTTGCACAAGACTAATATTGTGCATTAAAATAGTAAGTAATGTCAGTTTTGGTTTCATGTTGACTGCTATTGTTTTCTCCTTTGTTTTTTGTCCCAGAAGAGAAAACTGTGGGGTTTCGCCTGAAACCCCCAACTCTGATCCATGGCCAGGCGCCGAGCACTGGTGAGTCAGTGTTCAAACATCTGCTGTTTTGAACCGTATGTTGATTAATGTCCAGTTGTGGTGCCTTCGTAAGATTGTTTATTTACATGATTCCACAGACACTCACCATTTGAACTTTCTGTGCCACAAACCCTAAGAGGGCTTAAGAGATGTCTTTTGATTTGTTTCAGGTGTCCCCAGCCCGAAACCCAAAGAAGCCCAGCGCAGCATCCTGCGACCTTCAGTGCTGCAGCCCCCTTTGACTCGATCCCCCCCTCAGAACAGTGAGTACTAGGGTACACTAAGATGATGGTTCGGTACATAAATCAGTTTTGAAGTCACAGTTTGGTATGTTTTCGGTACAGCAAGTGGGGAAACAACTAAACATAAAATTGCTTCTTTTTTTTTTTTTTTATTACACTGTTGTTTACTGAACAATTTGTGGTTCTGTCGCTAAATAAAAATATCTTAAGGATAATGATAAAGGATTAAGTTAATATTATAAACTGTATTGCACATTACTATAATATTAATGGTTACAATTAACACCAGAGCCAAAACTTGTTTTCATGACAGATTTATTTACACATACATAAGATAATCAAGACATCACTACCAGGTTAAAATAACAATAATGAATATATAGGTTAATATAGTGCATACATTTCTGTTCATTTCTGTAGTGAACTAACCATCTGTGGGCACTGAATGGCTTGCCCGAGGCAATGCTGTGACATATTGTTTACAAGCTGTTTGATCAATGTCTTTCCGTGGTTGAAACACCGATTGAGCTATTACATGAGACGTGATATGTTCATTCATGTCTAGTTTGTGCTAGTAGTATATAAAACTAGGAGTTTCAAATAAGGTTCCTCATGTGCATTGTTTAAAACAATGCTATATTTGTTCTGTACACATGGTCTTTCAATACTGAAAGACCTGTATTGAAAATATTTAGTATGAATACGTGTATCGTTACACCCATAGTGAGTACATGATGAATATCAACTCAAATAGATCTGAAGGAGAACTAGAACTAACAGCTGTAGACTGTTGTTTCACTGTTAGACACGAGCAACAGCAGTTCGAACGGAGCGAAGAACCTCTCAGATGGAGGAGCAGATTGTGAACGTAACTCGGAGACGTCTGCTGCTGGCACACAGGATAATGACGTGTCATCGGTAAGACGTGGCTGACAGCAACCCATGTCCTAGACAACACTGTTATCTGCTTGAAATTATTGTCTCAATAAAAAGGGATAATTCACCCAAAAATGAAAATTGACATATTTTACTCACCCACAAGTTGTTCCAAACCTGTATGAGTTATCTTTTATCTGTTTTCTTCTTCTGAACATACAAGAAGATATTTAGAACAATGTGGGCAACCAAACAGCTGCCCCCACTGAATAGTATAAAAAAAAAAAAAAAAAAAAAACTATGGAAGTCAATGGGGACCAGAAACTGTTTGGTTACCCACTTTCTTCAAAATATTTTCTTTTGTGTTCAGCAGAAGAAAGAAACTCATACAGGTTTGGAACAATTGAGGGCGAGTAAATGATGACTGAATTTTCATTTTTGGGTGATCTATCCCTTTAAGTGCACTTTGGGAGGAAATCGGTGAATACTTTTTGTATTATTTTGCTTAAGAAGTGTATTTGTGCTATACTTTTTCATCAGATGCCACTTTGTTTGATATTTAGTTATATAACACAGAGATTCATATTCATCTTGAAGTGTGGCTTAAGTGTCGACATACTTTTCGGGACACTGTAATATTTGCACTCTGTGCTTTTTTTTTTTTATTTGACAAATGGAAGCATGTTTGAACGCAGCATGGGCTATGGTCCAAAGGCCAGACAAGTCTAGTTTTATTTTACATGGCTGTGGCTTCCTGAAAATACTTTGTCATCTTGTTCTGAATGTCTTGGCTGACCCCGTATTTCTAGTTGAAGCTCTGACACATAACTATAGCAAAGTGAACAGGATTTGAGCAGCCTGGTCATACTTTTAAACTTAAACGACCTTTTGTTATTTCTTTTAAGGTAAAGAGCAGCAGCACTTTTGGGCACAAAACAGAAGACAAAACTGAAGGTGCCCCAATTGAGACCAGTTTTGTGTTTGGACAGAATATGAAGGACAGAGCAAAGGTTTGATTCATCTGTGTCTGATGTTCTCTGTGTGATTGTCTCATTCCTATTAGGGCTGGGTTATATATTGAATATTTACAGTATAGTTCTTTTGCTGGCAATATAAAAATGAAGA
Organism: Onychostoma macrolepis; assembly: GCF_012432095.1. Classification (NCBI taxonomy): domain Eukaryota; kingdom Metazoa; phylum Chordata; class Actinopteri; order Cypriniformes; family Cyprinidae; genus Onychostoma; species Onychostoma macrolepis. The sequence continues at coordinate 25,775,806 of NC_081165.1, read as the reverse complement.
AATTATTTAATGCACTTTTTACTAATTTAGCTTCCTAGTCTTTACTATGATTTGCATTATCAAAAGTCCCCACGTAATATGTATTAGATTAAAAAAACATTAATGTCATGTTAAAATTTGGGGTCAGTAATTTTTTTTTTTTTTTTGAGAAAATAATCATCTTTTTCAATGGGAATGCATTAAAGAAGTCAAAAGTCACTGTAAAGATATTTAATCATCCAAAGAATTTTGAAAAACGTCTCTATCACTATTTCCACACGAATATTATGCAGCACAGCAAATCAGCATATTAGAATGATTTCTGAAGGATCTTGTGACACTGAAGATTGGAGTAATAATGCTGAAAATTCAGCTTAGATTACAGGAATAAATTGCATTTTAAAATGTATTCAGTTAGAAAAAGTTATTTAAGATCTTTAATAATATTTCACAATATAACTGTTTTCACTGTGTTTTGGTCAAATAATTGCAGCCTTTGTGAGCAGAAGACTTACTCTATAATATTATGACGGTTCATATAGATTAATTAAACAAATAATGAATAAATCACTTTTCATCATGTTATTTAAATAAAAAGCAGTTGGGAAGAAGATGCCTTGATGGTTTTTAATTGGTTTTAGTTTTACATTATAAAAGTTTTATATGTTTAAGTTACAGTAAGTGACAAAACAGTTTGGTTGATTTGATTGGTTAACGATGAAAACCACTAAATGACAAAAATAAACAATTTCAGTGCAAATATGTAGGAGATATTATTTTATTACTGTATTTTAAATATAGACTATTTTAAAAAGATCAAGATATAATTTACCTGCATCACCCAGCCCTAATTCCTAATAATTCTTTATTAAGTTCTGTCTTTATTTAGTACAAATTGTTTCGTTTCTGTGTTGGTGTTTTGTCTTGTTGATTGAAAGTATAATTGTATTTGCTGCAGGTGGCCAACAGCTGTGTCTCATCCAAAAGTGGTGATTCAGATGAAACAAATTACTTTTTGCAGTATATCGCTTCCAGGTACTGCAGCTGAAATGTTCATGTTCATTTTTAAAGACATTTTTACAGATCTCCTCAGGCAGAAACTTGTAACTTTTCTTGGCATCAATATTGTTTCTCGTAGAGCACAAAAACCTGACAGCAGCAATGCCAACAGCGTGAAGTTTGTCTTTGGGCAGAACATGTTGGATCGTGTCTTGGTAACACAGTAAATTCTTTTCTAAACCTTGATATGTTTGTCATGATTTGGCATGGTCAAGTTATCATAGATCACAGTTCCTGACATGTTTATGTATTGCATGCTTGTAGGCAATGCCAAAGTTCAGCACTGAACCTCCAGGGAGCAGCAAAGAGCCTCAGTCAGAGATGGGCCTGTTCAGCCAGAGTTCCTCCTCACACGATCAAACCGTGGAGCCAAAGAGTATGTGCTTTTTTGTGACACTTATTTTTTAAAATCTTACACGGAGTCTGAAAAGCAAAAAAGAAGCGGCAGGATGTTAAAAATATAGCACAGTATGCTTAACTTAGCCACTAAAAACATGCATACATATACTGTACATGTTTTATAGCATATGTGTATATATATTATCCAAAGCGACTTACGATTTGTCATGGGTCCACAATTGTCCTCATACATAAATAAAACAATCACATCAGGTATCTAATGTCAAGAAGATTTTTAATCGAAGTTCCATTCAATACATTCTAAAAACAGTAATATTGTGTAATATTATTACAATTTAAAAGAGCTGTTTGAATATATTTTAAAATAATTTAATTCTGTGATGCAAAGCTTGAATTACTCCAGTCTTCAGTGTCACATGATCCTTCAGAAATCATTCCATAAATGCTGATTTGCTGCTCAAGAAATATTTCTGATTATGTTGAAATCAGTTGTGCTGCTTCATATTTTTGTGGAAATCTTGGTACATTTTTCTTTGAGTAGAAAGTTCAAAATAACTGCATTTTATTTGAAATCGAAAACTTTTGTAACATTTTAAATGTGATTACTGTAACTTTTTTTTATTAATTGAATGAATCCTTGCTGATTAAAGGCATTAATGTTTTTGAAAGGTAATGTAAGTTATGTTTTCTACCTTTTATTTTCACAGTATTATCTTAATCCGCTGCACTAAATCATTGAAGCTCATGCTGTGGTTTTACAAAAACATTTTTTTTAATGTGCTGTAGGTGACAACATGAAAGAGTCTCTGGAGGAGTCGGCGGCGCGACACGAAGCACACAAACCGCAGAAGTGTTTATTAGAGCGGGTGGAGGTCCGGACAGGAGAGGAGTCTGAGAGCAACGTGTTGCAGGTGAGAGCAGCTCACACATCTGATCCATACAGGCGAGCTTCAAAAACACGAGAAGATGACGCTCTTTCCTCTGTGTTTTCAGATGCAGTGTAAGTTGTTTGTGTTTGAGATGACGTCTCAGTCGTGGGTGGAGAGAGGATGTGGAGTGCTCAGGCTCAATGACATGGCATCCGATGATGACGGCACTTTACAGTCCAGACTGGGTAATGCACTGCAGAGGTTATCAAAGGCCTTGGTCGTATAACCTTCACACTTCAATATTGTACTGTGAATTTTCCATAGAGTTTTGAAAGTGGCCAGTGCCTGAGTGGCCAGTCATTGATATTAAAAGAAAAAGTTCACCCTAAAAGTGAAAGTTTTGTCATCATTTAATCTTAATGTAAATCCGAGATTTATTTATTTATTTTTATCTGTGAAACTAACAAAAAAAGATCACATGCAAAATGTTGGATCAAAATAGGAACAAAAAAATATCAACATAGAAATTTCCATATAACTTCTATATTTCACATCTTCTGAAGTCATATAATATTCACTACCTTTATGTTTCTGAAAGAAGTCTCTTATGCTCACCAGGGCTGCATTTATTTGATCAAAAACTCAATAAAACCAGTAATATTGTGGAATAGTACAATTTAATATAACTGTTTTCTATTTGAATATATTTTAAAATTTAATGATGAAAAGAAAGTTCAAAAGAACAGCATTTGTTTGAAATAGGAATCATTTGTAACATGATGGTCTATAATGTGACTTTTGATCAGTCCAATAATCTTTGCTGAATAAAATATTTATTTCTTAATAAATAAACTACTTTAGAACAGTAGTGTCGAAATCACTCTCTGTTTTTGTTTATATGGAAAACAGAAGCTTAAAATTTCTGCTTAAACATTTCTTTGAATTTCATGAAAAAAGGAAAGTCACATGAGTTTGAATTGAACTGATGGAGAGTAAATGTTGACTACATTTTTGGCATTAGATGAACTGTTACTATTATGCACAACAGCTCATATTTACTGGATGCTTGCTTTATGCAATATTTATACAAATTTCATTAAAAAAAAAAACATTTTCATTATAGACGATGCTGCTTGCAGATTTTGTAACCGACACAAGGGGGTGCTAATACTTCTGTTTTATCGGCCTTGTGTGCTCAAGTTAGTGGCTGATGCTAGCAATTTCAAAATGGACAAATATTGGTCAGTTCATTGGTTTTTCCTATATATATTGGCCTGTATTGAACTTTTATTTAACAAAAAAGTGCGTAACACCTTTTTCAGTCACTCGTTTTTGAAAGAACACGGTGTAATTTATTTAGAAAGAAAATTCCGAAGTGTTCTTGTTTAGTGATAGCTGATCACGGTGTTTGTTTTTGGCTTGCAGTCATGCGGACTCAGGGAAGTCTTCGAGTGATCCTCAACACTAAGCTTTGGCCTCAGATGCAAGTGGATAAATCCAGTGAGAAGAGTCTCAGAATAACAGCCATGGACACAGAGGAGCAGGGCGTCAAAGTCTTCCTCATATCTGTAAGAATGCACCGAATTATTATCTCATCACAGCTGATTTGAGTCAGTCAGTGTTGTGTTGCTGGTCTCATGTGGTCTTATCTCATCTCTCAGTCCAGCTCTAAAGACGCGGCGCAGCTCTTTGCAGCCCTGCACCATCGTATCCTGGCGCTACGGAGCATCAGCGGGCAGGAGTCTGACGGCCAGCCGGCCATCCGCTTCAGTGACGACGACGAGTCCCGCACGCCCCCCACAGCAGCCACGCCTGCTCCAGGTAATATTTCATATTGGTATCAAGTTTATGGTTGTGGCATAAAGTTTATGGTTGTTATCTGCACTTGTCAGATGCAAATCAAAAATATTTTTGTTGACATGATATTATCAAGAACTGTTTTGCCACTCTTAACTGATTTGGTTCATGTTCAGGATTCACAAATCCAAATTTATTCATATCACCCCCCAAAAAAAAAAAAAAAAAAAAAATATATATATATATATATATATATATATATATATATATATATATATGAAGAGAGAGATATTTATTTATTAATTTAATTAATTCAGTAATTTGTTGTCCACAATTGTTAATTTATTTAACAATACATTAAAAATACAATTGCATGACTTCAATACATCTTTTAAATAATATGCATATTTTAATTAATTAAATTTGATTTTTGATGTTTTTGGGTTGCGTAAATTCAAAAATATCCAGGAAATATTGATATCATAATTAAGAAAATAAGCCTCATTAAAATAATTAAATGTCTAGTAATTTGACAATCTTTTATTATTGTTTCTCTATTTTTATTAGTAATAATTATTGATAATGATTAATAATATATATTTTTTATCCACCAAATCAAAGCCATGGAAATTTTACAGTCCTTAAATGGAAACTTGCAAATGTTACAGAAGTTTTGAAAACCACATGAACCCATCATGAATCAAAGATTACATTCAAGAACATGACACGTGTTTTAAACTAGATTTTTAGTCTCTCCTTTGATATATATCTCCGTGTATATGTGTATATATATGTATGTGTGTGTGCGTGCATATTTTTGTCTTCATTTATTTTTTGTGTTTGTTATTATCTGTGCTTCGCTCATTTAAACCATTTTTTATTTGATTTTTTTCAGGTAATCCAGAGGCAGGTGTGTGTCCATCCACAAGTGACACACAGTGCTGAGCCTGCTGCTGATATTTATCCCACAATGCCTCCCTGCAGCCCTCTGATCCGCTCAAATACTATGCAGGTGTTTTTTCTCCAAGCTCCTTCAGGTGTACTATAGTCATGTGTTCAGCTGGTTTTATTTATTGCATTTTAACAGCAAAAAAGCTCATCTTCAGGACTGGACACATAACACTCTTAATGTCATCATATTGATGAAAATGAGAGGCTCTTAGTGTTTTAGTAAACCGATTTTTCCATTCTAAATGTTAGACTTAATTACTCCATTCCCTCCTGAGTGGAAACAGAGTGCACACAGAGTTAACAGAAACCAAACACGGATGTTTGTTGTCCCATCTCATCTTCCATCACAGTTCTGCTCAGTTTCAGCTGTGTTGTTAAAATCATCCGTCACTTTCTCACTTTAGATCTCAGAATGACTTCAGATGAGTCATGGGATGTGTTAGCGGCGTTTAATTTACTCATATAGTGCTGTAGAACAGTACAATATTAACATGTGACCGCTCTTATATAAATTTTATAAACATTTCAGAATCAGAAACTTTCACACTGCAGCTTTAAGTGGACCTCATTTATTATATTATTCATATTATATCTAATTTGTTTAGTCTCTTTATTTAAAGGAAAAGTTTGCCTATAAATGCAAATTCTGTTGCGACACTTTTGTAGTTTCAAAGCTGGAAAAACGAGATATTTTTGAGGATTCTGGGTTTGGATGCGTAAACAATGACAGAGTTTTTATTTTTGGGGTGAAATGTTTCAGCTTTTACATATCATTGCAGTGAGGTTGACCTCAACTAGCAAACAAAAGGAACCATTGTACAAATACTTACTGTAAATTATTCTCCAGTTTCAATGCAATAGTACATTTTCAGACAGTATATTTTTATGAATATGTCCTGTAAATCGAGTTAGTACTGTACATAGTTTAGAATCAAAAGTTTTATAGCAAAATGTCTCATTAAGGACATTAATTACTATCATAAAATGGGTTAAGTATTGTCTGTTACTATCGTAATTCTATATTGAGAAGCTTTTGTCGTTAGATTAGTGAAAGGTTCTGTTTCTCTTAACAAAAATTTTGTTAAAGAAAAAAAACTTGGACAGCATATTTTACGTTTTGTGGTTGCGCAGCTGTAGAACTGACCTGTTTGGGTGAATCTCACAGAATCTGTCAGGGTTGTATTTCACACTAAAATAAGATCATTAAAGGTATGGTTCAACCAAAAATGAAACTTTGCTGAAAATGTCCTCACCCGAAATGTAGATGAGTTTGTTTCTTCACGAGACCAGATTTGGAGAAATGTAGCATTCCATCACTTGCTCACCAGTGAATGGGTGCCGTCAGAATGAGAGTCCAAACAGCTGAAAAAACATCACAATAATCCACACCACTCCAGTCCATCAGCTGACATGAAGTGAAAGTGAAAAGCTGCATGTTTGTTTGAAGCAAATCCATCAAGACATTTTTAATTTCATATCCATTGCTTTCTCCAGTTAAAAAGTTGTCTCGTCTGAATCAGGAGAGAAGTATGCACAGATTAAGCACTGTTTAAAGGAAAAAAACGATCCAAAACAGTTCTAATCAAATCTGTCAGTGTAGTTTGGTGTGAAGACACGGGATGGACTTTTTTCACAGGAGGAAGCCTTATTATGGATTATGAAATCATATTTCGGCCAGAAGGAACAGTTTAAAGTTAAAATGCCTTAATAATGTATTTGTTTCTTACTGACATGCAGTTTTTCTGATGGACTGGAGTGGTGTGGATTATTGTGATGTTTTTATCAGCTGTTTGGACTCTCATTCTGACGGCACCCATTCACTGCAGAGCATCCATTGCTGAGACAGTGATGTAATGATAAATTTCTAAATAAAGTTAAGATAAAGTTAAGAAGGGGGAGTTATTTTTAATGTGTGTGAACTATTCCTTTAAGATGTTTTGCATTGTGATCTTATTTTTCTGGATCATTTTCAGCCAACCTTAATTTTCAGCCTACTTTAGCATGAAAAAAGCATCGTAATTATTGAAATGTAAAATAAATTGAGTAAATCATGGTAGTATTTGTTGTACTGCTTAATTTTTGTTAATTTCATTGAAAAAAGCAATTGTGCCCAGACAGGATGTTTTTAATCCGTTTCATGTCATAATTGTCAATTTATCAGAATATTATCAAAATAATGCCACAATTCGATAATGTATTCAATTATATTACAATAATTTTAATACATAATTTATTTGATCAATAGTTAATTAACTTGATTTATTAGTCAATAATTAATTTGATTTTGGGGTGAAATGTGACATTTTTTTGTGAGATTTGCTGTTTTATGCAGTTTAAAGAGAAGCAAAACCTGATTCATCTCAAGTTATAGAAGACAGTTTGTCAGCTAGTGTGGGTCATTACAAATTATTGTAATATAATTATTTATATTGTAATATAATTACAAATTATTGTAATATAATTGAATAATATATTTAATATAGTTGAATAAAATATGCAATTATATTACAATAATTTTAATAAATAATAATATTTTTCGTTTGATTTTGTGGTGAAATGTGACCTACCGTAAATTTTTTGTTTTTTTGAGATTTGCCCTTTTATACAGTTTCTTGAAGAAACAAAACCTGCTTGATCTTAAGTTCTACAGTTTGTCAGCCAGTGTTGGCCAGATATCACTCATGAGACGCATTACTTCCAAACAACAAGCAGAAACCTGTGACTCTCACACAATGTAGTTAAAGAAGGGCTTTTCCCACTCTGCTGCTGAATATCCTCAATACACTGCCAGTGATAGGTACTCAAGTGTAGCATATTCACAAAATGTGAAAATGGAAAACAGTGTATGGTACATTGACTTTTTCTGTCCACACATGCTGCAATGTGTCTGAAGCAGATGATCCATTGCTCCATCCTGCCATTCACATAAACATAGTCGAAGAGCAGGATGTGTAGCGACTGACCATGTGAAAAAGACCGTAAAGAAAGACCGTCTTCGGTCTGTTTTTCACTTAAATGTGTTCAGACGAGAACAGGTTACATTTAGTAATTTTATAGTAGGATATATTTTAATTCAAATATTATTAAAAATAAAACGAGAGAGATGTAGATATGTTGGTCAATATACTAAACTAGCCTTTGGTACAAATTTAGTGAGCTAAAAAATATTTTTTTGTCCTGTGTGCAGAGGTTTTAGTGTTTATACCAACTATAGCACTTAATCGTTGTTTTGTGTTCATATTTGTGTTGTACCTGCTTTCCTTTTAACATTACATACAGTTGTTTTGCTTCAGAATAATGCGTTTCCATAGAGTTAGATGTTTCCCATCAATATGAAAGCACTAGCAGAGCTAAGGGTTTACAAAACAGATGTTTGCTCAGTGCGAGTTGATTGCTGTAAATGTTTACATTCAGTGTGTTGCAGCAGATGTACTTTAGGACACACTCCTTTTTTCTTTTTTGGGTTGATTTGTGTAGACCTCAGATAGACTGTGAATGCACCGGTGCTATTTCTGGTCCAGACCAGCTCATCTGCACTGGTCTTGTGGTTTAAATATACAATTTTGCTCTGGTGGAAGTGTTTAGAGATCGTTTAGAAGGGCTAGGCTGCTTCTGGACTGTTGATTTCACTGGAATAATTACGTCTTTTTGTTAACCATGATGTTGAAACATGTAATGGTGGTCAAATGTGGATATATATTTGGTCTATTCTGTTTTCCATTGACCATGTGACAAGTTATAAAACCCTGGAATATGCAAATAATATCGTCATTTCATTTTTTCCTCTGTTTTTTCATTTTCATTCATTCATCCAGCATTTTTTTTTTTTTTTACCCAGTGGAAGACTTTGTGTTCATGTTTGCAATTAAAATTATTCAGACCATTTCACTATTCCAACTTATACACATCTGCTGATTCTACATTATGAAATATAATGCTGCTTCTAAGTCACATAATTCTGACACTTGGAAACCTGTACCGCCTTTGACTGTTGTTTCATAAAGTCTCTTCTTCCTTTGTCTGCACTCTGTATGCTGTGTATGATTGTTCCTCAATTGTCAATATTCTGTTCTAAACTGTTTTTGCTATTCAGGTAGTAGTTTATTGTAAAGTAGACATCAGTAAACAGTCACTCAGTAGAGTCATGAAAACTGTTATCCAAAAATTGGCTCCATGGGGTAACTTACTTAATCGATAATTTTCCCTTTTGACTCATAATTTCAGTGTAAGGCCTAGTCTGGCCAACAACATGTTATTTTCTTCATTAGGTTAACCTCAAATGTGAAAAAAAAAAAAAAAATCCGAAGACGACATTTTTGTGACAAGAACACATTTTGGTTTTAGGACAACTTTGATGAAAGGTTTTGATCCACTTCAAATGTTGACGACTGTATAATAATTGTCAACAGTGGACATGAAATGTACCTTATAAAATGACTCAAATACATGGAGATTTAAGCGACAGTACATGGAAGATGTCGGGTCGGATTTCGCGGGTAAAGTCAACTTTACGTCGTTCGTCTTTGCGTGGTTACGTCACGGCCGTAAACAAAGAGAAGAAGGTCCGACTATTACTGCGCATGTTCAGTGAGGTGGGAGGTGTGTTTGTTCTGACAGGTTTTCTCTATAACCAATGAGCAGAGTTATCAGTGAATTGTTTAAAAGTTTACAAGCAAAGACGAAAGGTGACAGAGCCAGATTGGGCTTTCAGAGATGACATCTCCTAGACTTAAAAGGATTTAAAACCGACCCAGAGATGGACTCTTCTTGCTCTACGGGTAAGATAGGCCTATATTTTTTCCATTTGGGCTAAAATCTCTATTTTATTTTATGTTTTGGCGTTATTGGCTCCAAATGTGGCTTATTTGTAACAACCATTGCACAGATACCCCCAAACCAGCATTTTAATTCATGCCAAAGAGCTGAACCGAAGCCCAACTCACGTAATAACCAAATTTAGTTTTACGCATCAACCACTAGCTGCAGGAGAAAAAAGTAAAACGTGCGCGCGATGCTTAAAACGAGGGAACGAATTCGTAAATCGTGCGCACGATCATAATATTGATTCGAGTTTGAATTATTTGGGAATTTTACCTGAATATTTAGCTTAACAGCTAAAATGCAGTGTTAATATTGGTTAAATATTAAGTCATTTTCACTAAGTAATGGCGCCAATAGAGTTTGTAGGAACGGAGCGTTTAAGTTCGCGGAGTGGTCTGAAAGCGCTGCGAATAACAGAAAATATCAGGCCGCTTGATGGTGCAATTTACTAATTAAAGTCGAGCATTATAAAGAGCCATGTAATTAAATCTTGTCTTGGGATATTTGATTACAGTCTATAATTTCACTTTGGCAATGAGTGAATATTAGTTTGAGTAGGCGGAGGTCACATTGTGGTGTGTACATGCAAGTTCAAATCCACTGTGTTCTTCCATTCTCTCACGTTTAAATGGTTTAAAGGTCAAAGCCATTTTGTGCAAGTTATTTTAGCTAATGGATGTTTGGAACCCTTTTTGTAAACTAATTATAGCTTCATTCATACTATAACTGCATGGTTAAGAAACCCAAGCATCTATTTGACAGTTGGCTTTGTTGGCTAACACAAATAGCCAACAGAATAACAACAGATATTGACTGCATTCTGTTATTTTGACGACACACACACTCAAAATGTCACATAAACTGGTTATCAAACCATATGATATTTGCAAACAAATGATGCAATTATGGCAATCCCAGAGTGGTTTTCAATGGATATATGAAGACAGTTCCCTGTAAGTTCAAACCAGGTGGTCTATCAGAAATTATTGATGAATGTTTTACAAGAAAATACTATTTCAGTCTTTCAAAATTTTGTTTCATTCAATGCATCATGCCATTTCTTTAGGTTAATTTCACAAATTAATTACAATTTATGAGTGAAAATTATTCCTACGCCAAATTGTTTTCAGTGCACGAACATACTCCACTAAATTTTGACAACACTTTGTTTTCATTTTGAATCTATTGTGCATCTTTTTGTGAAATTTAAAAACCAGGTTTGTTATCTTTATTTAAAATAAATGCCACTTGGTTTGATGTTTATAATGCAAAGAAATTCAGACATTAAGTGTGGCTTAATTGTCCAAATATGTCTGGGGGCAGTGCATATTTTAATATTTTAAAAATTAGAGTCATTTACCCTTAAAATTAAACATTTAAAATCACAATGAAGTAAAAATATTCATGTTGCTGGGTTGCCAGACGCATTTACATCCCTCTAACCTGTCACTCACATGAAACAAGTGCAGCAATTAGCCAGCACTTTCTACAATCCAGTCAATTCAGTCCAAGTTTTTTTTGCACAATAAGCCGTTTGGCTCTGATACATGAAAAGATGGTTGTAATTCCCATTTCATGTCGACTTTGAGGTAATATGTTACATCTGTTCATTTTAAGTCCTCTGTTTAACTCCTTGATTACAATAAATTTGAAGCACTAAATGGGGAACTAAAACAAAAGATCAGTTCAATTCTGTCATGAAGGCAAAGAAGCAGTGAGTGGAACTGTTTGAAATGAAGAATAATAATATGAAAAACAAATGTTCTGGGTTCAGTGCGAATTAAGTTAAACTTATTTGCATCTGTCGATTTCAGTTACAGTACATATCTTTGAAGGCCGTTTTCTTAAAACAAGTTTTTTTTTTTTTTTTTTTTTCTTCTCATGCACTGAATTAGAAATCTAAAGCAGTACTTGCATACACCAGACTTAACAGTGTGATTCCTATCTATATCCTGAAGGTTTTTACAGAGGGGTTTGTTCATTTATCATTTTCCTGATTTTTCTACAACATTTTAATCTTAAATAAATGCAATTTTTTTTTTTTTTGGAGGTTGATTTATAGCGTGATTAAAAAGAGAAATCCAAAATCCCTTCTGTAAAAACCTCTGACTCTAATATGTCAACAAAATGAAACAAGAATTTTGAAGCTGGCTTCAATGTTCTGATTTTTGTTCTAGACATGTATGATTAGACGATGCATCATTTGCGTATTTAAACAAGGGTGTAGGTTTGATTTTGGCATTGGTGGGGACATAGCGACAGACAACAGACGTTTAATAGTTTGATCTAAATTATTGCTAGGAACAGTTTAGTAGATATTGATAGGGACATGTCATAGCATCCCTACTAAATTCTGCACCCTTGTATTTAAAACATTTCACTACACGTGTGGGACTGGACACTTCCACTAAAAACACCTTGTCCCCAATCAAACCTGGTTTGATATTTTCTTATTTAGTGCAACAATGTCTTTTTAAAAACAGGATAAAGAACAAATACCATTTCTTTCTGAAAATACAATACTAGCAGAACGTAAACAAAGAGGAATTCTCCTGAACTGCTTGGTTTGATATGTGAAATCATCTTTGTGCTTCTCCACTGGGGCGTTTCTGTATTTTTCCACAGCACTTGAACTCGTCACTCATTCTGGACAGCTTCAGCTGAGTTTATTTGAACAGTGAGGGTGTGATGTGTCAGCTTTGGTGGGCTGTGAGGTCTGCTATCAGCCTAGAACGTCCTTGCATGTGCGAGGCCATGAATGCATGCAGCATTTCAGATGAAATGTGATGAACACTTTCCCAGAAACCTTTCAGAAGAAATAAAAGCGTCTCCCGTTAACAGCTTTAGTACAATAAACATCAGAGTTCTAAGTGTAGAAAAGCAAATTCTTCATAAATATACAATATATCAAAGAATTCCATGTCTATTTCATGTGCTGAGTTTCAAGTTAACACACTTTTAAATTCATGTTGTTTTTTTATTACTGCAATACTGACATTAACAGAGTCTTCAAACACTCGTACACACTTAACTCACCCTTCCGCAAATGAAGGCCTTCAAAAGACCTTAAATCTGAGAAGAAAGTCTTAAATTCATAAAGTCATGGCATATGTTGCATGCATTGCTAAAATGTTTTAAAATACAAATATCCTTAAATACATTTACTTGAGATGCAAAATTAAGTGATTTTATGTTCAAAACCATTACAAATATCTGTCAAGGGGAAATGAAAACTTGTTTTCGCTTTGAATTAAGTATTTTTCTGAGCTCATTGGCAGATATATATATATATTTTTTTTTTGTAAATTTACTTCATTTTGATCAAGTTCACAGAAAACAAGACTTATCTTATGTCATATTGCTCGTCACATAAATGTATCTTGATTTAAGAATCTTTAGACATTTGCACGGGAAAGTTGTTTCCATATGGTTTGGAGCAGAGCTATTCAAACCTTTAAGCTGTTTTTTTGTAAAATGAATCAATGGAGATTGGTTAGAAGTTGTAGTTGCTAATACAAGTCATCGTGTTCCTTAAATTCTTTATTTAGTCTTAAAAATGTCTTAAAGTAGTCCTAAATGTCCTTATAAAACCTACAGAAACCCAATGAGCCTTTAAAAAATTTCTTCACAGATGTGAATTTCAGTTTTTAGCACCTTATTTTTTGTTCTTCCAGACACAATAAGCTGGTTGAAGCCTCAGTGCCACATTTTGCTTCTGTCCAAATGTTTATGGATACAGATCGTTGAAACGTACGTTTGTATACATGGACATAATCATGCTTGCTGAGTGTAATGAGTACGTGTGCAGCATCTCTCAGCACTGATTGTGGGTTTCCTCACTGTTCCCTTTCAAAACAAATGTGGTCAACCACAGAAAATGTTCCCTGGATGAATCACCGACAGCGATGATGATAATTATCCTCTCCATTAGCATGCATGTGGTGGAACTGGTGGAATCTGTTCAGTTTTCACATCCTTTTATTTATTCGTTTTGGATTCTTATTATGTGGACTGTTCTCTATTGAATTGTATGAGTGGAGTATATTTCGCTGTAATTTAAATAAATCCCTAATCTCGCTATTTTTCTCAGCTCTTTGTTTTATGAGATGTGGCTCTTGTTTGGTTAAAATTCCAAAAGCGGTTTGGAATCGTACTGCTCACATCGAGCCATCATTTCATCCTTGATTCACATGCTAAACGGAGTCATTTCTAATCAACTAAATATTAGCAGACATGCACTAAGCTGCGACTGAATATTTGTCAATGCCATGTGAAGTGTTTTTTTCATATGTGATTTGTGTAACGGCATGCATGGCTCTTCTTTGATAAATCACTCTTATTGGTCACACAAGCAGAAAAAAAAATGGATTTTCTGACCTCGTCATAAATCAAATCTGTTTTAGTTTTTTGCAGTCTAAACAGGAAAAAAAACAAAAAACATTTGTACTAGCTTAATCTAAACTAACTACAGAAGTGGTTTGAAACTGAGATTTTTGTTAATGAGTGTCTTAATGTTTAAGACAGATTTGACTTGTTTTTCACCATGTGATGTGAGATGTTGCAACCAATACAAAACCCCCACCACCACCCCCACCCCGGTGCTGTTCGGTATTTTCTACTGAATTATTTTCATGGAATTGTATGAAAATAAAAAAATCATTAAAAAAAAATCTTGATTCGAAAATGATCCTAATAAGAGAAAAAAAAAGAGAAAAAAAGTCACACTAGTAGGTTACTGATCGCAGTAAAAAAAAAAAAAGACCACATTGGAAATATATAGGAAGCTAATTTTATCTTGTGGAAATGTTTGGTATTGCACCCAAACAAAATCTTTACATGTTTTGAGACATCAACCTCAAATTTGGAAGACAGCTTGTTTGTTTTCAATGCTGATTTAGAGTAAGACATGTTTTGGAAAATATGCATTTCATATAAAAATTTTTGTGCATTTTTCATAATAAGACACTTCTATAACTTCTTATTACTTTTTACACTTCCTTCAGCAATAATCTGGCTTCTTTAAAAAGACACCAAACTTTTGTGCTCCAAAGCAATCAAAATTTGCGACAGTTTAAGTTGTAAATTTTACTTCAGGTCTAGGCTCAAAAACTGGTTAACATAAAATATTATAACTATTCCATAAATACAAAATGTTTTTGTATTATGGAAAAAGCTATCGAACTAAAGTACATTCATTTTATAAAATAAAAAAACAGTTTGAAGTTAGCAAGCCGACTGTCCTCTTCAAAAATTCCAGAGGATGACATGTTTCCATTTGTGCGACAAATGTGTTGGATACAGCGCTTGTGAAAAGCATAACAATTTGCAAAGTTGTGGACATGCTAGCAAAAGTGGCTGCAATCTAAAAGAAAAAAAATTGCAATCCCATGTTCTCACACCGAAGTATTATGCTTCCCTAAGAAACTTGGCATTCATTTGCAAAAGCATTCAAATATAGTCTAACCTCCAGTTTATATTTCCATCACCAGTTTTTTGAGAGCAAATGAGGATTTTTGTGAAAAGTTTTGCAAGCAAAAGCATTGAAATGTAATATTTAATAGGACTTAAAAGGACATGGTCATGGTCCCATTAAAAAAAAAGAAAGGAAAAACTTATATTTTGATGCTTTTGCTTTTCTCTTGCAAAAGTTTTGTAACTGAAATAAAACGAGGTGGGAGGAAAAACTATACTGTATTTCATTGCTTTTGTGAGAAAATGCAAAGTTACTCGGGGTAATGCAATATTTTTGTGAGAAAATGCAAAGTTTTACAAGAAAATGCCGTTTCCTAGGAGTACGCAAATGTTTTGTGAGAGAGCACAAATGTGACCCTGGAGCACAAAACCAGTCTTAAGTCGCTGGGGTATATTTATAGCAATAGCCAACAATACATTGTATGGGTCACAATTATTGGTTTTTCTTTCATGCCAAAAATCATTAGGACATTAAGTAAAGATCATGTCCCATGAAGGTATTTTGTAAATTTCCTACTGTAAATACATCAAAACACAAAAAACACAATTTTTCCAAGTAGTCTTACATAATTTTCACGCTGAAGTCCTCTTGAGACAAAATCAGACAATCTGAGCTCATAATGAGTGCGTTTTCAACCGAGACATTCTCATGCACAGAACAAATCAGTGATCACTTGAACATGAGAAGAAAACCGAGCACCAAGCCTTGATTTCAGGTAATCGAGACCAGCTCCTTCACCGGAAATAATGACTCACAACGTGTTTAGTCTGTCTGGCTTCACCCGAGTGACCCACTCAGATGGCCAGTGAGATTCAGACATTGTATAATGATAGAATAGAGTCAAGGCAAACAGAAAGGCCTGGCAGTGATAGATGATGTTTGTGTTGAGGAGATAACGTAACACTCTCACGGGTCAAAGTGGTTTACCATCCGAATTACAGTGATCGATTCCTCAAAGCAGAGCAGTATTTGCTTAGTGTGATCACCCTGCTGGCTCGCCAGGATCGTTCGGGTACATGATCCTCATTTCAAAGTCAAACAAGCCCACCTATGATTGTGCATTTCTCTGTCAGTGGACAGCAGAGGGCGCTCCGCACATGGCCAGAACATCACTAGATGTAGGCTGTTTCAATTTGTGTTTGAAATGTTTGGAAATGAAGCCTGGATTGTTTAATTTATATTATAGATTACAGGCTCCATTGCATTAGACTCCCTTAGCACACAGCAAGAACTGCATAAGGGAAGGAGGAAAGCTAATCTTACGGTTAGATAAGTGATATAAAAATAGAAAAGTCATAAATGAGTCTTGAAAGGCTCTTACAAGCTTTAAAGTTAAATCACGACTGCCTGTTGAAGAATCTGTCAGGTAATGGTACCGTTGTGCCTGAGCAAACACTGGAAAAACTGTTTTTAATAGATCTGCAGAAACCTTTTCAAATAAAATTAGCCTATCAAGATATGTTTTCCCACATCAGACCCAAAGTATAAACATTCATATACATTAGGAATCCATTTAAAAAAAATAAATAAAAAAAAACTGTATAAGCATGATATTTAAATTTAAATAAAAGCAAGATGTAGGTAATTAAATGGAACTTATTTTAAAATTGGTATGCATTACATCATCATTACATCATGCATTACATCATAAAAGTTTTTGTTTACATAATATATGAATGTGTACTGTGTATATTTATTATGTATATATAAATACACACACACACATACTGCATATATTTTGAAAATATGTGTATATATACATATACATATTTATATTATATTTAATATATATAAATATATTTAATATATAAACATAAAATATTTTTCTTAAATGCATACATGCATGTGTTTGTATTTATATATACATAAAATATACACAGTATAAACGCATTATGTAAGCAAAAACTTATTTTGGATGCGATTAATCATTTGACAGCACTAATATATATATATATATATATATATATATATATATATATATCTATAAACAACATTACAGAGAATATAGAGGAGTACAGAAAGAAATGAAAAATTGGTCAATAATGCAGAATGTTTTAAAAGCTTTTTTAAAAATTTTTATTGGATTATAACAGTAAACATAAATATGAGGCAAGTAATTCAGTTACATTTAAATTTAAGATATCTTGATTTGTGAAGGTGGTATTTGTATACAAAGAAATTTTAAAGCATCATATATCTACCTATTGCCAGAAACACATTGACAGAAATGTTGCTAATCTAATAAAACGCATGAAACAAAGATGCTGAGATTTGAAGTCAAAAATACGTAGTAGAAGAACTTCTGAATCATATTGCACCAGGAACGACAGATTAGAAGGGATAATACCTAGATGCAGTTACCCCACATTTTTCTGTAAAACTTCATAAGAATAAAATGTCTCACTGTTTCTTTCTTCTGCTACACAAAAGAAGATATCTTGAATGCTGGAAACAGTTGTTGGTCTCCGTTGAGTACTGTATGTAAAACATACTATAGAAGTCAGTGAGGACCTCAACAGAAGAAAGAAACTCAGATTTGGGACAATTTACGGGTGAATAAATGATGACAAAAAGGACGTTTTTGGGTGAACTTTTCCTTTAAAAATCAAACTTGGGATCCAAAACCACACTGAACACCTGCTCAAATATCATTTTAGCCAATTCATTTGAAAAGACAGAATTATGTTAATTATGTACTTGCAAGTCATGAAGACACAAATGGTACAGTTTCCTAAGAATGACCCCACAACTTTGTAATTAAAATTTTGCAATGTACTGTAAATGCATGTCATTTGTAAAATTGTAAATGCATACCCTTTTAACTAAAGCACCAATTTCTCTCACAGTCAGGACTGGGTCAGGTTTGCTGTACTTTCACGCTGACATTTATTCCCGTACACACAGAGCTGCTGACAGTAATGCATGCGTGTGAAGGCCGTTCACTGTGGGCCGACACTCAGGGGGGATTATGGGTAATATGTTGTCCTCAAGAGATGCATTTTTCTCAGCTTACAGTATCTATCATCCAGCAGTGAGGATGAGGGGCTGGAAATGAATTTGCTTCTCTTTTTTCCTGATATGGAACCTCATTTGAAAGATTCAGAGAACTTCAGCAAACAAACAAAAACAGTCAGTTTTTTACTTGTCATGCTTTAAAGTTGCATTTTGGCTATTGACAGATTTGGCATAAATGATGTTCTTATTTACACACTTGTGCAGTTAATAACATTGATTAGACAAGTGAAACTTTAACTCATACATCAAGCACTTACACTCTCATTCATCTGTGAAAATATAGCCACACAAAATTGCACTGGTTTTCTTAAGACAAACTAATAAAATAATATAAACAGGAAAACGTATGTAGAGCACCATTTTTGTATTTAACCGTTTAATGGCTTCTATCAGGTGCTAAACGTTTCTGCTACCATGCAAAGTGCACTGATATTCGTCAATGGTTTTTAATTAAATAGTGATGTAATCTGATTTTAACTTGCGCTTATGCAACTCAAAAAGCGAAACAATGACAGTATAATAAATCACACAGGGTTGGGTTGGTTTTAAAGCTGATACAGTTTATTAAACATGTTATATATCGAATATAATACATATGAGATCTTTTTGGCACCCAAAAATATAATAAATATGTTCTCGTTAAGTCAGTGATTCTACATCTAAATAAATAAACAAACCATAACTTACTCTTCAATAAATATACGTAATTTGTTATATAGATGCATTGCATCAATGTATATTATAGTTGGTCAACAGGGTCCAACAATGCTCAAATTGAAAAGCTGTGTGTGTGTGTGTGTGTGTGTGGGTTAACAGGACATCCCACTGCAGCAGGTGGAAGAGACTGAGGCCATATGGACAGAAAGATGAACTCTTCAGAGACTGCAGTTACTCCAAAAAAAGTAAAAGAACAAATACGATTAACCACAGAGTGACAGATTTAGATATGAATGGATTATATAGCACTATTTCTAATAGACAGGAGTGTTGATGTTTTGTTAACTCAGCTTTATCCTTTGACATCATTTGGAATTATTGTTCACCTAAAAAAGTGAAACTGTGCAGTAAATACATTAGCAAGCTACTTTTTGAGTCAGTCAATTTAAATGTTACTGTTTTTAGGTGTATCGGTATAAAGATGGCCATAATTTATCTGAAATATCAGTTAAAAGTATAGTTCACCCGAAAATGAGAATTCTGTCATCATAGAAGAAGATGTTTGAGGAAAAATCTCAAGAAATGTCTTTTCCAAACTCCCCAAATTCTTCAAAATATCTTCTTTTATGTTCCATAGAAGAAAGTAAGTCATGCAGTTTTGGAACAACATTTAGGGTGAGTAAATAATGACTGAGTTTTCATTTTTGGGTGAATTATCCATTAGTATGATAAAAGCAATATCATACTAAAAAAATGTTTGCATATGGTTTTTGATTATGAATGTGAAATTCTGAGGTGAAAGTAGATTCTATTTCCAAATTGTTCTAGTTCAGCATGCTAAAAGATTATTACAACCATATACATGCACATTACTATATTAGTGTATTGCATAAATCTTCGATTTGGTTTTATATATATATATATTTTTTTGTCCATATGTGAAAAAATACATGCAAAATAAAATCAAAACATTTGTTACAGTAGCACAAAGTCTGCACACCTTTGTAAGCACATTGTTGAGTTTTAAGGCCGGGAGTTTGTTGGGGCTTAAATCTTCTCCTGTAATTACATCAGTGCTCTAATGAATTGATCAGACTTACATGTGGCTTAAAGGGACACTCGTCTGCTTCCTGAGCACAAGACATCGATTTCAACTCTCATTTAAATTCATCGTACTTCATTTGTATACCAAATTCTCTTTCCAGTTACTATTGCATGCAATTATCGCATTTGCAGTCTGTTGACGTCATGTGTACGTGTCTTACTGCAGCTGTAATCCACTAAGTATAGTATTATATAATATTATTTTTATGTCAATGAAAACATGATTGACTACAGAAAGTCGAAACGAGGAGTTAGTTTCGCTAGTATCTGTGCTTGTTTAATGCCTAATTACCAGAGATTATTTTGGTGGAGTTTAGAGCTAAAATCAGGACGTGGTTCTATTCAGAGGCTTATTCGATGCTTGTGCAGGTAGGTTCTTCCCACTTTAGTTCTCTGTATTTTTGGCCAAGGCTTGACAGGAGCTAAAGTGGATTAGACTCTTGTGTTATAGGATTTACACAAATAAAGTGGATTTGGTCAGGTTAACTAAGGGAAGACTTCGGCACGGATAGCCTGACACCAGCTGCTGCTGAGAGGTTGCCTTCAATTTCAGTGCATTTGCCATCCGATAGTGAGAGGAACCTGTTTCTGGAGGGATTCTCGAAAGGGTGGGATCCAAATTTTTCCTCTGAGGAACAATGCAAATTGACTTTATGATGGCAGTCCAGGCTAATAGTAGCATAATTTTGGCAAAGCACAGTTTGAATTATTATCAATGCACAAAAATCAAACAAATTTCTCTCTGTATAGAACCTGACTGGAAGATTCGGAGAACCTTGTGGAGACACTGCAACCCAATCTCACTGGAAATTGTATCCATATTACAAGGTGGTGATTTCTTATGGATTCACACAATGTGAAATACAAAAATGTATGATTTGTCACCAAAAAAAAAAAAACCATGAAGCCGTCACTTGGGCGTAAGTAGATTGTATGAAAACATACAAATGAGTATTAGCCACCAATTTGCCAAAATGCATAGTAGTTTTGCAATGGGTATTGTTTTGGACACGGTAGTATTGTTTCATAAATGCGTCAAATGTTATAAATTGGAGCCTATTTTATACAGTTTTTTTTTTTCATTCCAATTGATCAGGTTCTGAAGGTTGGAATATACTACTTTTGCTCAGATGTTTTTGCCAAAATATCTGTCTCCGCATTTTGGGCAGTCGGATTTGACCGATTTCACAGGATAACGGCGTAGTGTACGATGTACGCAGACTCTGATATTTTTAGTTTCAGACTATGATTCCATCCTAACAGAGAATATCAAACGTTTGATAACATTTGAAAGTTTGATATTCTGAGCCGATTTTAGAACGCATCATTTTTTAATTTGTCACAAGGCGCTTGTTTCTGTGCGAGTTTGTTGTGTTCGGAACGACTTGAAATTTTGGTAGCGTGTGACCACCAGTTTTTCCTCTGTTACCATTTACAACCTCGGCATTTGTGTGATAGCGTTTTAAAGTCCATCCTTTAGCAGGTTATTAGGTTCCTTTTTTATCTTTTTATACATAACTTTGATTATTTTAACATTTGATAAACGTCAATATTTTGATCAAATATTGGGTTTTCTTTTACAGAGCCATGTTGACTATAGCAAAGCTGAGGTAGATGTTCAGTGTTACTAATGTGTCTGTTTGAATTTGATTTGTGGGAATGTTTTGCCTTTGAAATGTCAGAGTTGAAACCTTTCAGAGCTGCTGGGATCATTTACAGATCAGTTACGCAATGAGGAAGTTCTGTTCAGCATTGGGTGTGCCTTTGTGTACTTGCTTTGTTTACTGAAGCCCTGAATGCATTTTCTAGAGGTTTTTGATATTGAAACTCTGAGCATCCACCCAACATTTCAAGCTATTTGAAATAGACCCACGAAGGCAATAGAAACAAGATATACAGCAGCATCTCATTAGCAACAACTAAACATGAGAATAATTATTTGCTTAATATATTTTCGGTTTCTCTTCATCAGGACTGGCAGAAGTGTCTGAGGAGAATCTGTCAGCCGAGTATGTTTCGTGAAGGCAATGCAAGACATAAGCTCTCGCCTCAGTGCTGTAAGCCCAGAAGATTTTCTTCTCAGAATCGAGGGTCTGTATTTTTCAGAGATTAAAACATGTTATGCTTCCTAGTACTCCAATGAGTTTTGACCCTCAATGTCAGACGCATCTGCATGCTTTGGCTGAAAACTCTTGGATTGTGTGGTATTTGTTGAAGTTATCGAGGAAGGAGATGTCCTCCTCGTATGCGGTGGGCCGACAGCAGGGGCTGTGGCGTGCTTTGTCCTTCTGGTCCCTTGTTAGCAGCCGCGAGCGCTTCATGAATGCCAGCGTCAGGTCATAGTTTTTGCGGCTAGTGGTGCACTTTCCGCTGCAGTAATGGAAGACTATAGTCTCGTCACTGACGTATCCCAACCCCAGCTGGCTGACCGTCACCTCCACCTCCTGCAGCGAGCAGGGTTTGGATCGCTTTTTTGCCCGTTTAGTCCTTTTGCTCTGCTGGTTATCTCTGCGGGCTTTCCTTTCCACCAGTGTCCCAATGACCTGCTTCAGCTCACCCTCTGTGAAGCTCTGGAACATCTTCATGACTGAGATTGAGGGGAAAAAAGGAGGGGTAATTATTTTCAGTGTTCATCATGACAAAAACATTAGCATTATTTTAATTGTGCATGCCCACTTTTTCAGTGGCGCTGCTTCTAAAAGTACTTTTTCCATTCTTTTTTTTCCCATGGGGATATATAAAAAGTCTTTGTTAAAGCGTTATAAGCCATGAGGCAAACCAATCAGCGACAAGGAGAACCACAACGTTGATTTGAAGCAGAAAAAGTATATGGATATCTGTATATGACAAAGTACATGCAAAAACTGTCAAGACTATGTACTTGACAGTTGGGTTGCCAGGTCTGCGAATCAAAACCAGCCCAAATGCTAATCGAAATTAGCCCAATCATGTTTTTTCCGCCGTTTTCCCTTTCTGTTACGGGGTAGCACAGTTTTCCCTTCTTGAGGTAGCATTATTCTTATAATTTTTTTAATAAATGCAGGATTTGACAGTTACAGTTGCTAATGAGGTTGTTGACTAATATCACTAAATAAATTCTTGAATTTGGTTCTGTTCCTAACACAATGCAATCATATGGATATTGAACATTTATATATAAATGGGTTACATTTATACTTTTATTGTGTGTTTGCAGTGTATTTTAAGGTAATTTTTTGTATTCACAGCATATTCATGTAATATTCAGATGAAATTAATATTACATAAGCAATGGTTAAACGGTTATTTCTTTGAAACAAGTTTGCATTAGAAGTCACACATGAGATTACAAATTTAAATGAGCCAACTGTGTTTAATAAATACAACTGAAAGACAATCTCATTGATAATAAATACAACAGAATTACATTACATATTCATTTAATAGAGAATCATGAACATTTGCATGTCCGTAAAGTTGTTCATAAATAATATTTATGTTTTAGATGCTGTGAGCATGTCAATGTTTTAGTGTGGTAGAACCACATTTTATGTGAAATACATACGAATGCCTGTTTGAAAACAATTTGTTTCAGTTCTGGTTGGTTACCACAGTGGCATAAAAGTATCAACTTTAAAATCGAAACTTCAGGGAATATTGGTTATCAGATTTAGAGTTAAATTCACATGGAATTCTATTCAAGTGAAGTTGGTCTTGAGCCTGACATCTGGGAGGCCTGCGTGCTAAATGCAATCTGATGTAAACAACGAAAGGCTACACTATAATGAACTGCTGTCACAACACAAGAGAACATAAGGGCTTGTCATGATCTTACATTCTGATACGAGAGAGTTTCCTCCGTCAGCTGATCTGGCCCTCCGTTGCCGGCCACCTGCCACAATGGTGGACGATGAATTGCTTGGTGTAAATGAAGATGATGGAGGTGAAAGTGATGAGGATGAAGCTCTGCGGTGGGGAGGAGGGGCGGGGCTCGGGAAGAGGGAGTGGTTTTAAGGACGAGCAGGGGAAGTGCAGCACCACAGAGAATCAGGCCGATGGCAGCAAACTTCCATAACTTCATCTTAGAATGAGGAGAAGCATTGGGCCCCTGCAAAACAAAACAAACCAAACATACATCACTGAAAAAATCCCCCCAAAAAACACTGCTTTAATGTTTGCTATTTTATTGAGATTTTGGCCTCACACATTTAGACAAGTGAAGCCAGAAACATTAGATATAATTTTCATTTTGTCAGAATATACGATGCTTTTGAAACTACATCAACTAGTAGTCATTAGAGTATTATTAGACGTAATTTTGCAAGTAGCCTATATGTTAACTTTCTCTACTGATGCTAACCCTACAGTCTGCTAATACTCTAATGAGAGTTAGTTGACATGTAATTGCAAATTAATGAGAGTTTAGTTAACATGTAGTTGCAATGTTACTTATTGTTAGTAGAATGTCTCAAATAGGCTATCAAAATAGTGTAACCCTGATTATTGTCCCCATAATGGGCAGTTGATTGAAAATTGACTATGATAAAAATCAGGCCTATAATTCAGTCCATATTAACTGAAAGCTCGACATACACAAGCCGTTTCAGAGAATGAGCTGGCTAATTAATATTAGCATTAGTATATATTGCCTTTTTATTTGAGGTATAAAGCTTACATGATAAAATATTGGGAATACATATGTAAATTATTTATTGAAATATGTCATTTTCTGCGAAACTCTTCCACTTAAGGGGGAATTTGCGTCAGCGGATCCATATCATATCTATTTTTTCCCATCTTTTTTAGCAACATTCGTTCAACCAATTAGTGTGAGTTTTTGCCAAAAAATGGTAGACGGGAGGAGCTGCTGAGAAACCTGTTTGAAAACAATATTTTTTTTGTCAATTTTGGTTTAGTGACCACAGTGAAGTGCAGAAATGACAAAGTTTAAAACTGAAGCAGATTTTGAACTTAAGAATTTGAAATATTTTGGTTATCAGAGTTTAACATTAAGATTATGCTCATTGTGATTATTTTACCACCATGTGTAAGTTTGCGCAAACCCTCTTTTGGCGGGTCAGGATTTACTAAAGATATGCAATGAAACATGAAAATGAAACTGTGATTCTGATTGATCAAGAGTACTTTTAATTAGATTAGATTTGTAAAATATAAAATATTAAAAGATAAAATATTTCTAATCAGAATACAGTTACTTTTTTATTGATTACACGATTACATATTATTCATACAGTAGCAATAAATTATTCATAGTTTATTGATTCTATGGATTTGCAAAACAGAAAAGTTCAAGTTCTTTAAAGTATGTTCATTTTTGCACGCAATACTTGGTCGGGGCTCCTTTAGCGCAAACTCCAGCATCAGTGAGGCGTGGCATGGAAGTGATCAGACTGTGGCTCTGCTGAGGCACTATTGAGCCTTCAGCTCGTCTGGATTGTTGGATCCACTGTTTCTCATCTTTCTCTTGAAAATATCCCATAGATTTCATATGGGGTTCAGGTCAGGCATGTTGGCTGGCCAGTCAAGCACAATATCATGGTCAGCAAACCTGACTGTGGTTTGCTGACCATGATTTTACTGTGCTTGACTGGCCAGCCAACATGCCTGACCTGAACCCCATATGACATCTATGGGTTTGAAGTGGTTTTGGCACTGTGGACAGGTGCTAAAGTCCTGCTGGAAAAGGAAATCAGCATCTCCATAAAGCTTGTCAGCAGATGGAAGCATAAAGTGCTCCACAATCTCCAGGTAGACAGCTGCATTGACTTTGGACTTGATAAAATACAAGTGACCAACACCAGCAGACGTCACAGCACCCCAAACCATCACTGACTTAAGAAGCTTCACACTGGACTTCAAGCAGTTTGGATTCTGTGCCTCTCCAGACTCCAGACCTTGATTTCCAAATGAAATGCAAAATCTTTTAACTGAGCAACAGTCCAGTTCTTTTTCTCCACAGCCCAGGTAAGATGCTTCTGACGTTGTTTCTGGTTCAGAAGTGGCTTGGTAGCCCTTTTCCTGAAGATGTCTGAGCGTGGTGAAAAGACAGCAGAAAAGATCACTGGTGTGCACCTGCCCAGCCTTCAGGACTTGTACAATTCCAGAGTGAAGAAACCCCGGACACAACCTGTTTGCACTTCTCCCTTCAGGCAGACGCTACAGATCTCTGTGCACTAGAACATTTAGGCATAAAAACAGTTTTTCCCCATGCCATCTCCAGCTTAAACAGCTAACACATGAATCATTACCTGTGTCCTGTAATTCATTCTGTAATTCATTCTCCATCTTTAATTATTGCCTCTTTCTCAAGTATTATGTAAATACATATACATATCTGTTTATTTATACAGCTGTATATAGAGTAAATAATGCACAAATCTGTACATAAATCTACTGTTCCAGATTCATATTATTATTATTATTAATAATAATATTATCTATTGTTAAGTCTTACTATTTAAATGTTTTTTTCTGTTCTCATGTCAGATGTGTATGTATGTACCAGGAGCACCTTAAAAACCCAACAAATTCCTTGTGGAGTTTGCGCACACCTGGCGAATTAAGCTAATTCTGATTCTAATTCCGATTCTGGTGACTCTTGATGCACTGACTCCAGCTTCAGTTCACTCCTTGTGAAGCTCTCCCAAGTGTTTGAATCGGCTTTGCTTGACAGTTTTCTCAAACTTGCAGTCATCCCTGTTGCTTGTGCACCTTTTCCTACCCAATTTCTTCCTTCCAGTCAACTTTGCATTTAATATGCTTTGATACAGCACTCTGTAAACAGCCACACCTTTCAGTAATGACCTTCTGTGACTTACCCTCTTTGTGGAGGGTGTCAATGTTCGTCTTCTGGATCATTGCCAAGTCAGCAGTCTTCACCATTACTGTGGTTTCAAAGAACAAGAGATAACTGGAATTTATACTGTAGGGATGGTCATTTATTGAAACTCAAAGGTAAATATTCTAATATTCTGAGATACTGGATTTTTGACTTTCATGAGCTGTTAGCTCTAATCATCAAAATTAAAACAAAAAAATCTTTTGAAATGTTGTACTTTACATGTAATGAATCTAGAATATATGAAAGTTTCACTTTTTTTTTTTTAATAAGTCGCCAGAAAAATTATTCTAATTTTTTGAGATGCACCTGTATTACTATGTCTTTGGAAGGTTTGTGTCTTTCAAACACATTAAAATGATTATTTACATTTTTATTATTTATTATTTACTACGTATTTACATATGATGCAGTGATTCCCAAACTTTTTTGTCATCCTTCAACTAATACATTTACTTAAAGTACCCCTGAGATTTTAAAATAAATATTATTATAATAATTAACTATCACCTTTGCATGTTCACAGCTCTCTGACATTGGTCAACTGACGTCCAGGTAAATAAATAAAATATTTAGTTTTTTGGTGTTTTATTTTGATTGTTATTTTAATTTTAAATTTTTATGATTTAATTAATTATTTGGTATTAGTTCCTTCAGTTTGGGAAACCTTGATGTAATGCAATGTTTAATGCACTTAATGTTGTGAATTACAATGAACAGAGTATTTTTTTCATACTCTTTGTATTTTTATATCAATATGGTACAAGATTATCCAATACAGTGCTGTCAAACGATTAATCCATCCAAAATAAGTTTTTGTTTACATACTATATGTGTCTGTACATTTGTGTATATATAAATACACACACATGCATGTATATACTTAAGAAATATGTTACGTTTATATATTAAATATATTTATATATGATATAAATATATACATGTAAATATTTTCAAAATATATGCTGTATGTGTGGGTCTTTATATATACATAATATATGTGTGTGTACTGTGTATATTTATTATGTAAACAAAAACTTTTATTTTGGATGCGGTAAATCACGATTAATCATTTGACCGCACTAATCCAATGTGATAAATGAGTTAGGTCAAAAGTAATCTAAAAGTAATTAAAAAGTAGTCTGATTATATTACCTAAAATGTGTAAAGTAATGGATTGTTACTAACTACAGTTTTTGTCATGTATTTTGGAATGCTTATTCCTTACATATTTTTCAAATAAGCATTTTTTTTTTTTTTTTATTGCTTTGACTTTTTATTTATTTTTTTTAGCTGCACTGATGATTGACGCTGACGTTTGACACAACTGTTATTCTCAAAAACGGTCCAAGGACAGCAGTCCAACAATTACAGAACTGCAGCAATAACAAACGCCAAACCAAATTAAAACATCTTCGACTGTGTATTCAGAATCTTTCAGCTACGTACGAGTGGCCTCAAGCAAGCCGAGTTGTTGTTCCAAAGATTTCATTCACAGATGTTTGCACAAGTGGTTTGGCCATCCGCAGCTTTTCTGCTCCTCTGTTGATCTCATTCCGGTCGCAGGTCTCGGAGTGCACAGGTGTGGATTGTCCAGCCGTGTCATGTGGGCCAAATCGTCTGTATCCAGAACATTCAAAAACTGCCACATGCTCCCAAAGCGCTCTTGTTTTAATG
The DNA here is from genome assembly GCF_012432095.1 of Onychostoma macrolepis. Taxonomy (NCBI): domain Eukaryota; kingdom Metazoa; phylum Chordata; class Actinopteri; order Cypriniformes; family Cyprinidae; genus Onychostoma; species Onychostoma macrolepis. Next base: position 25,747,206 of record NC_081165.1, on the reverse strand, counting down.
TTTTATTTTGCAATCAGATGGGATTAAAATGGGAAGTTCCAAGCAAAACAGGTTGCGTTTACACTGATCACAAACTTCTCCTTTGGCAACTTCACAGTACACACATGAGAAGTATATTAGTAGGTTTTCTTCAGTGATTTCCCTACTTCCACATGAAGATTTATTTCTTAAACACAGGTTTAATCTGTTTTAAGGATCATAGCCTTATTGTTACAGGATTAGAATCAGTACAGTTGTAGTACCAAGGTATATTACTCTGTATCAAAGTAATAATACAGAGTACATTCAATTGTATTAAATGATTACCTTGTTAGGTACTACCATTTAATTGACACCAAGTAATTCAAAGAATAAAATATAACTTTTTACAATACGCTTCTTAATACATTAGTAATCATGAACGCCCTTGTGGATTTAAGCATACTTTTTTTTTAAAGTACTACTTATGGAAATAATATACTTTAAAAGAATATACTTAAGTGTGCACTGAATGTAATGTTCTCAGATGCCCAATTACATGTTATTTTCAATAAAGATGTATTATATTTATAGTAATTTATATTACATGCAGTCAGCTGAACTTTGGTGCTTTTTTTGCCGCACTTAAGTACATCTTTATTACTTTATAAAATATGGTTAAAGTGTAAAGTGACAAGCATTTATGAAAAAGAAAAGTCAAATATACTTGAATATAATTTCTATTAAAACTGTGTCATTTTATATATATATATGTATATGTGTGTGTGCATAAGTAGTGCATTTCTTTTCACAAAGCCTAATCATGAAAATCACTTATAATTTGTATTGTATTTTTTATGCATAATGTATATTTTATCAAATTATGGTATATTGTATGTGAATTAAAAAAAACAACAACAACTACATGCAGCTGCCATGGTTATTGTCTAAAAGACATGATACTATTATAAGTATTTATTTTTTTTGTTTACTTTATATATTAGCCAGCTTCCATTAACACACAAAGAAATTCAGTTCACAGTATGATTTTTCACATTCTTCTTAGAAAGAAAGAGATATTTCAATATCTCAAATTTAATGTTATAAATGTCAAACCATAAATACACCGATGTATTTTTTGTTTGTCACATGACCAGACACAGAACATTAACTCCACATGCTTGTAAGTGTTTGTGCCGGTGGATGTGCCTTTGCTTGTCTTGCCTTTAAAACACTACATTCTTACAGGAATTATAGTTATTGATTCCATTCCCATATGATTCTGTAAGACAAGCTGCTGAGGTAACCAAACAATTCAGCAGCTGAAATCAGGAAATGCCTAGGCCGGTCTTCCAGAGACTAAGAATTAAACCAGACCACACTCACTGAAACGCTTCAGCAGACGTTATTAGAGTGCACTGGGTAATACTACGCGCTGCTTCTGGTCCAGGAGAACATGGAAAGAGGAAGATGCATGGACCGGTTCATGACAGGATTTTGTGTAGATGTGCCATGATTTTCTTGCCGAAGCATTGCTGTTTTAATGCGCCAAAATATCATATGGCAGTAACAGCAAAACATGCCTGAATATAAATAAATAGTCTGTTTGAATTACAATCAACTGTTGTAGGTAAATGTACTTGTTTCATAATTCTAAAAAGAGACTAAATTATGTCCATTTTCATTTTAAAGGGATAGTTCACCCCAAAATGAAAATTCTATCATCATTTACTCATCCTCAATTTGTTCCAAACCTGTAATTTCTTTCTGCTGTTGAATATAAAAGAAGATACTATGAATAATGCAAGTAACCAAAGTCTGTGGGGACCTGCAACTTTTTGGTTAAACACATTCTTCATAATATCTTCTTTTATGTTCAACAGCAGAAAAAAAGTCATACAGGTTTGGAACAACTTGAGGTTGAGTGAATGATGAAAATTTTCATTTTTGGGTGAACTGTCTCTTTAAAATACCAAAATGAGTTAGTTGTTTGATCTAAAATCTAGTTTCATGGATCCAGGTACAAAACACTTTGAATATATGAATGAATTTGTTTCGAGCTGTGGAAAGAGACGGGTCAGTCAGGAATACAGTGAACTAGATTTCCAAAAATACAGTGGGCGGCCTCTCTTTAAGTCTCATTGGCCTGTGGATGCTTATGTCAGAATACGTTGCAGCAAAAGTCAGCAAACGAAATGGCATAATAACATATACTCTAACTATTTCTGCCATATAAAGACAGTAGTCTATAGTGATTATAATTAACATAATTTAAGAACAACAGAAGTTAATAGGAGGTCTTCATAAAAAAAATATAGGCTACTAGTTAGTGTGTACGAGCGTAAATGTGAAATTCAAATGTGAGTAATGATGATTCATAATCTCGGTTCATCTCTGTCTGGAATATAATTTCAATCCCATCATTGTTGTCAGTAAGTTTTTTTTTTTTAATGTTTTTGAAAGAAGTCTCTGATGCTCACCAAAGCTGTATTTATTTGATAGAGTAAAAACGGTAATATTGTGAAATATTATTATAATTTACAATTTATAAGTTACTGTTTTCTATTTGAATATATTTTTAAATGTAATTTATTGGTGTGATAAAAGCTGGATTTTCAGTCATATTGTCCTTCAGAAATCATTCTAATATGCTGATTTGCTGCTCAAGAATCATGTACTATTATTATTATTATTATTATTATTATTATTATCAATGCTTATCAATATTATTATCAAGCATCCAAATACTTTTTTTTTTTTTAATTCAAATTTTGATCGCACAAATATAATTTGTAATAAACTTTTTTATTATGAAAGCAGAATGCAAAGTTATACATTTTGGCTATACCAGCACTAAATGGAAATGGAAAAAGTGGTTCATGAGACTGCTTCCACTCACTGACTAAGTGAAAGACAGACTATTCTTTCAGTCTCATGTAAACAAACCATAACTAATAACCCTCAAATGAAATTTAGAAAAACTGCCTCTTTGTTTTATTCTCAGGCATCAGACACAGTCTCCAGCCAGGATACACCCCACACAAATCACACTATTAAGCACACTGTCTCCTTATTAGGAAACAGACGATTGTTCTGAGCCCCCTTTTGGAGGCATGGCGTTCTAAATGTGTATTCTTTGCAAGGGAAGTAGACTTGAGCAGATCTGTGTTTATAGAACATTCAAAAGCAAATTGTCTAGTCAAGTGGGCACTCAGAAATGACAAGATGGCTACAATAGCATCCCAAGAGCCACCTTTCCTAAGAACGAGTTTCTCAGGCTTCAGAGAAAATAGAAATACCCCCATCACGTTTTGATATTCAGACTCTGTCTGCTGGATTGTTGAAGTTCTGCTGATGTCATTTCCGCTCTGTAGTCATTACACACTTAGATACTGTATACTGTAATATCCTCAAGCTCCTATGTCTTTAATAAAATACAAAGTTTTGTCATTTCAAATCCTCATGGCGACAATGGAAAGTTTAATGAAATATTTGCAAAGTATGTTGCTTCCAATAAAAAGTTATTCTTTTATTTATTTATTTTTTTTTGTTGAAATTTTTGTACTTCAACTTTAGGTTATCGATTTCACCTAGTTGCAAAGACAGCCCTTAATTTTCATTTTTTCATTTTATTTTTTTATCTAATATTTATATTTGACTGTATTTCAGCTTTATTTCAATTACCGAAAATGTTTTTAATAGATTTAGATTTAACAACACTGATTAATGTTTACCTAATTTTGAGCTAGATTACCATTTTAATTAACATCAGAATCACCATTTTAGGGGTTTAATTTCAACTGCTCATGGATGTCAATAACAAACCATTAAAAAAAATTAAGACTTGCATCCCATTTTGGGCATAGAATATATGAGAAACTTCAAGATTTAAACAGAAAAACAGGATGTCCAGATGAAATACTCTTGTACTGAATAGTTGCACCACACTGCTTTTGTTTAAGCTTAGGACATTTTTTTTAAAGCAAGTTTTATCAAAACAAAACAAGTCGAATCACCTCATGGTGGTGTTAATGCTAATACCACCCAGTTGAGCTGCAGAGATGTGCACTACATATACTTCACCCATAAGCAGAGGGTGTGATCCTCAGCATTACTGTATCAGATATGCTTTTATTAATCGAAAAGAACAGTACGCCTTTTCTGATTCATAATTTTACTACAAATCAGAGTAGTCCGAGTTTAAACAAAAAAATGTTTATTATAGATGTTATTTTGAACAATTTATTTTTTGCCTGGATCCTTGCTCAATACTGTGTTCTGACCTCAATTTTGTACCATAGTGGATAATTTGTGAACTAACTCATTCTGACATTTGCATCACATAATCATTTCCATATGTATGGATCTTCTGATATAGTAAACTTGCTCGGTAGCACACCTGATACAGAATTGCACATGCAATGTGGAGTCTGTGAAACCTGAGTCACAATAAAAAAAAACCTCAAGGGCTTGTAGAAGCTAAAATGGCATGGTTACTTCAGTCTTTTTTTTATTTTTATACTGCGTTTGCTTTTGTTAACACTACCGGTTAGGTTTAGCGTAGGTGGTACGTTACTTTTAAACACAACAGAGCATTGACATTTTAGCCCCACTCAGCAGACATTTCATTTCCGAATAGCTGTGTTATGTACAACAACCACCATAATAAAACATTGCCAGATTCAAGTTAATCTGTTTCAGATAAAACTGAACATGCTTTTAGCTCCACTTACTGGACATTTCACTTGAAAGTGTAGTAAAATGAAACTAGGTTGTAAGTTTCAGTATGAAATGGTCAGCATATATTAAATGGTTTGTACCTTTGTTTTTAAATAACCAATGTGTTATAGTTGCATCACAGTCATGAACTGTGATATGCTACTTGCAGGCTTTGTTATGGGGTGGGGCAGTCTCTTTAGAAAGCATCTGATTGGACAGAAATCTGAGCAGTGCAGCATGAGTCATCAATATATCTATTTTTTCAGAAGAGAAAGACTATCATTTTTGCATTGACTTTTTAAAGGTTTTTCTAGCAGATAACTTAAAAGCAAATATACATGGTCTTAAAGCAACAAACAGTTATTTCACTTGAACAAAATACTTTATTGTAATTAAACGTCTTATGCTGAGACAACTATGTCTATTTACAGGTTGACTACTACGAAAAAATGTGCTGCTGAAAGTCATTGTGCTCAACCAGCCCAACTCTGGCAACCAATGACGTGAATTTGGGGTGGGACTATCTGTTTGTTTGACCAATAGCACGTGGGAGTGTTTGGGAAACTTTCATTGCGTTTGTAATTGCGTTTGGTGACGTTAGTGACCCAGAAATTACACACCTCATTTTTTAAATACTATGATTAGTCCATGTATAAATGAAGCATTTAGATGAATATGTTCTAGTGTATTGTTTGCTAAATGTTATTCAGACTGATGAAGCTCTACCTCCATCCTAGGTAGTGCAAGGTGAGATCCAACTCAAATGACTGTACAAAGGGTGGATGTTTCTCTTTATCTGCAGAGTCAGAGGAAGTTGAGGTGCTAAAAGCAGGACAAAATCAATCACTCTGCTGCTCTCGGCTTGTCTTCTTCTGATGTGCAGAACTGTGTTAGGTTTCCTCACATCTCTGGCATTATATTCAGTGGCCTTGTTCACCACACACTAAACAACAGTATAAAACACATGGAAAATGAACAGATGCCTCTTAAATTAAACCTAATCACCCTGATGTTCATCAGCTATATAATGAATGGCTCAAATTCAGCTCATTGTTTATTTTTGCAGTCAGGGATGGGAGTGTAACATAAGAGCTTGGTGCTGATCGTGTTTATGAATTGCAAATGCATGAAACATTCATGAGACATGCATGAATGAGATGTTTCATACCGCAGTCTTTAACACAATGAATCTCAGAAGCTCTCAAGAGTCTTTTAAACATTTTGAAGATGCAGAGACACTAAAAACTCTCAATGGACCTTAACACACACAGGAAAATCTGCAGTGCCTTTAGGTGATTGCTTTCATTTGTCCACATCACTCAACTGATTAAAAGCAGCCTTCCCTGGAAGTGGGAACTATAAATTATTTGGGTTGAATATAAAAGAATATTAAGGATTATTAAAATATTCTTTCATCTATTCAAACTTTTGTACTATAATTGAATTAGTAATAACATTTAATTATATTTGAAAAAAAAAAAATTCAGCAATTGTCAGCAGGTCTAATGCTGACTTTCATTGATCATATAGGCATTAGTGAACAGTATAATGCCCATATGATCAGGTAAAGTCTTACTGATGTACAAATGGCCATTTTCCACAGAACAAAATTTATTAGAGTGAAGATTTTAGGTTAGATTGTCCGGTTTTGAAATGCAATGTAGGTATATTGAACCAGATGCTCATTTGACCCTCCTTTTATCGCTATTTTATATAGAATTTAAACAAACAAACAAACAAACAAACAAAGACATGTTAATGTTAAGTTCAAGTTGATTTAAACTGACGTACACGTTAAACACAATATTGGGTCCCACTTTATATTAGGTGGCCTTAACTACTATGTACTTACATTTGAATTAATCATTTGGTACAATGCACTTATTGTGTACATACATGTTTTTACATTGTACTTATATTTTTAAAAATACCTATATTTAATTACATCTGTAATTAATTTCTGTAATTACATTTATAATTACACTGTTGACCCATCCCTTACACCTTAACCCACCCTTAAACCTACCCACACCACCAAACCTGTCCCTAACCTTACCCATATCCCACCTCAATAGCAGCTTCTCTGGTCAACTTCGAAGGAATCGAGTAAGTCAATGATTCAATAGGCCATTCACAAAGATAGCTGCATAAACTGCATACTAGTATTAGTACTATTCTTACTGTTTGGGCATATAATTTTCGTGGAGTGTTGGAATGGAGTGTTTCATGGTTAGCAGTTAATCGGTTACCTCACCTGCATGAATGTCCGTAGATTTGTGTTGGATGTTTTGGAATGGAAATATTGATATTTTACTTGCACACATCATACTTTTTTCACTTATTTCTGCCATAAAACCAGCGAGCTAAGCCAGTAGAAGTACCGACAGTATCAGGTAAACATGGCTCAAGACGCAAAAAGAGGACGAACAGACAAACCGATTCAACTGAGTGAGTAATTTTATGCTGGAAGCGCTCCGATTGATTCATACTCGTGACTTCGAGCATTCAGTTCAAGCGGTTCACTGGCAAAAAATAAAATAAAAAACAGATCAAAAGAACGGAGCTTTTCAAAACTCAGAATCAGTTCAACCATTGTGTCGCAAAATGGTTCACTGTTTCGAAGCGCTCCAATCAGATCGTGAATCATTTGATTCCAAACAGGACTGGAGCACGCATCGCGGATCATTTGATTTAGATCGGAACTTCAGAGCAGGTTCGCACAACAATTGATTCAAATCAGAACTTCGGAGCACGAATCATTATATTCAGATCGGTACTTTGGAGCATCTTGAATCATTTAATTTCGATTGGAACTTCTGAGCGGGTTCTGAGCACGGACTGCCATTCATTTGATTCAGACTGGTACTTCGGAGCATCACAAATCTATTTGATTCAGATTAGAACTTCGGAGCACGGATCCTGAATCATTTCAGTCAGATCGGAATATCAGAGCGGGTTTACAAAGATCTCAAACTGGAATTGGACCAATCAGATGTGAGCAAAGTGACACATGTCTGACACAAAAAGTCACTCCCCCAGTTTCTCCTGCTCCAAATTAAAGGATTAAAGCCTGAGTTGACAAAGAAAGTTGATGATCAGCATCATGGTACCAACAAAGCCAGACTGGAGTGGTTTGGTTTTGTCAACTCGAAACTAATCCTGTAACTCTGAATTTGTTCAGCTACCATCATGGTACAGGCCCCAGATCTGTAACGATAGTTCACAAATCAATATTCAGATTGAAACGCCGGAGCGAGCGTGGATCGCAAATCATTACATTGGAAGTTCGGAGTGGGTTCACAAATCTTTTGATTCAGAACGGAACTTTAAACAATAGAAAACATCAAAGGCAGTACAGTAATAAAAACAAAACAAATAGAAGTATACACGATCACAAATCCCTTAGAAAAATTAACCTTGGTTTTACTATAGTAAAAGTGTAGTAACCATGTTTTTTGTATAACCACAATTTTACTTCAAATGCCATGGTTAAGCTATGGCTAAACCATGGTTAATTTGTGGTTGCCAAGGTTTTACTATAATAACCATGTTTTTTTGTTGTTGTTGTTTTTTGAGTAAAACTATAGTTTCCAAAGTCAGACATCAATTGTTATGATTTTCAAGGGTGTAGAATTTGGTAGAGACGCTATTATATGTCCCCACCAATATCCAGCGACTACTAAATTGACTCTAGCAATAATTTTGATCTAACAATTAAATGTCTGCTGTCTGCCGTTATGTCCCCTCCAATGCCAAAATCAAACTTACACCCTTGCTATTTTAGCACATTTTTAAGAACCAGATGCTATTCTATAGTACTACTCTTATTATTTTAGCATATCAATTTCGTATTTTTAGCACAGCCTATCTTTTTCATATCAAATCTTGCTATTTTGAATGAATTGGTTGAATCAAAGATGGATTTTGTTGATAATTATTTGATTTGGTTTATTCGAATTGCATTTACATTTGTCACTAGATTATTTTTCCGTTTTTATTCTGCCACTAAATCCTTCACTGAAATGTCCTCCTTTTTGTTGTTAAAGAAATAGCCACCCTTGTTTGAAAGGGCTTGTAATTTTGTAGTTGTTAAGTGTTCTGAAGGGACGTCCATTCAGGTGAAGCTGTGTTTCCTTTGGCAGACCATCATAAACATATCTGGGCAGATTTGTTTTATCCAGATAATGATGATGGTAGTGATGGATAAGCTGCGTTGAAGTACTAAATGACTCAGTTGGGCTTTTCTATGAACGATTAATGTAATTGGTCCTGAATTGAAACCACAGGAGTGCACACACAATTACATGGTTCACTATCTGTGCAAACTGAGGTTCACACAGCTGCGCAATACCATTGTCAGTCCAAATACGGATCTGTTCAGATACAGTTCGGTTAGTTTCAAGACTGACGATTGCATTTTATAACTGAAAATACATTTTCTGGAGTCAGAACAGTTTTTTGAGAACAAGTTTGGCACATATGACATGTCGTAAGTTCTCAAATGTTACTTATGTCAGCTTCAAGTTATGAAAAATGGGAGAATATAAGATTTTGTGTGGATGAAGCTTGAATGATGAACTGAAAAGAATGAGAGTAACCACATATCTGAGAGGACGAAGCAGCGGGAGTTGCCTGAAATAGTGTAGCAGAAACAATATAATGTATATTTTCCTATTATTATCTGTCAGTATGGTTACAAGTATTACTTAATTTGAGAATCATACAAATTCTTGTGCTATGTGAACAGAGCCTAAAATATTGAAATTCCTAAGAGAGGATCATCAGATCTTAACAAAGCTGCAGTAACACCCAACATAGTAAGTTCTTCAAAAAACAGAGGCAATCCACTGATGCATAACACTACCATGTCCAAATGGTGATTTGTCTCATCTGTCCACTTGAGACAAGTCTTAATACCAGGTGTAAAGAGGAACTGAGAGATGGGTTAGAGGTGCTGCTTTGTCTTTTGCCATTCGGTTCATAGTGCTGAAAGTACAGAATCGGGCTTTTAGAAAGAACAGAACATGTTAGTGCTGTTGTGAAAGGTCAAGTTGTGCCTGATGTAAATGCAAGGACAGCTGATGATGATTCTGGGATGTTCATGTCTGTGTGCACTTCAGTAGGAATGATGCAGATGACAGACCTCAATCTGTCACTTTCTCTTTCGTTTGGCATCTTCTGATGGCAAAAGAAACTCAAATAAGCCTGTCTGTAAGTGGCTCTTGCCAACACCGAATGCACATTCATATAAATAAGATTAAATGAATAGAGATACTTTAAAGGCATCGTTGTGGCAAATGTGTTAGGCATTCAATATGTTTATTATATTGTTTATTTCTATATCATTATACACAAAGAATGATTATTAGCTTATTTAGCTAACTAAAACTAGTAAAAGAAATCACATGAATTACTTAAAATAAAACTGAAATAAACTTTTTATTTTAGCTAGTTTCCAAGACAACATTTCTCGTTTTCATTATTAATTGAAAATTAATCAAATTAATTAAAGTATATATAGACACATTTTAAAACATTAACAACTAATAGAGGTGACAAAAACATAATATAATTATTAAACTTAAACTAAAATTAACATGAAAGCAGAAAATATAAAAATAAGAGGTGCACTCTTTAAGTTTTTGTTAATATTTTAAATTAGATTTTATTTTTATATTTTCTGTTTTCATGTTAATGTCCTGTATTCTGTCCGTCTGGGACTTTGGGATTTTGTTGTTTTTTTCAGTTTCTTACACCATGAGCACTTTGTCTTTTAAGATGCTCTGACAAGTTAAGCATCAAAAATGAAAAACTTGATGAAACCCCTGCATCCCATTGCACTCCATCAAAATGTTTTTGAATACACAAACGTATGCCATGTGAATGGCTCCATGTGCAATTTGTACTATAACCTCACAGCAATTTTTTTTTTTTTTTTTACAGTGTCCTTGGTTACATGTTACATGTACTCACTGCAGCAACAGTAAATAATGCATAAGTACATGCAACTAAAACCTTTTCCTAACCCTAACCCTATAGTAAGTACATGTTACTAAATGTAAAATTCCACTGTAACAAAAAGGCCTAACGTAAAGAGCAACTGTTGTTATTTAGCATGCTTTTTAAACTGTACTAAACAAACATGTTACAGCCATGCTGCACACACCTAATTACATTTATTTTCAAGATTTTTGCCCATTACTGTGTTTGAGAAAATCTCAACTCTTAAGCTGTAGTTAAGCTGTGAGAGCAGGTTGTGTTCTTACCGTCTGCCCGGCTTATCCAGACTCCACAGTGCGTCTGTTCAGCTGACCTCTGGGTAAAAATGGCATTGATCAATATTCCAACTCTTTCTCTTTAGAAGAGTAAAGGAGTGCTGTCGTTTCTGTTTATGCAAAATCAGAGGCTCGTCCCGGATACGCACTGCATTCCTCAGTTACAGGATCCTCCAGAAATCCAGGGATGCCAAAGGTGTAGAAATTTCCAAATATCCTCATACTGCATTAAACTTTTTGCCAAAGCAGGAAAAAAAGGAAGAAAATGTCCTCGCAATCTGCACTGTTAAAGTAAGCGGCCTCAAAAAATGAGTGTGGAAAAAATAAATATAGAAGAATGTCCTCTCTGTCTGTACTGTGATGAGCAACCAGCCTTAAATAATGAGTGCTGCGAATAGAAACCCATTAGCTGTTCTCCCAGCCAGCATTACACTTTCACACAAAAATTAGTAATTAAAAGATATGCCAACCATCTGTCACTCAAAACACCTGCAAACTATCACTCATGGAAATACATATATATATATATATACGTTTGAAGAATTTGGAAGCACTTGTTCACATGAGCAGCTGTTCATGTGCAGTTCTTTAAATGTTTACTGTGCAGGTTCTTGTCTTACATCCTTTATATACACAACTCCGAAAGAAGTAATCACTCGGGAAAACAGCTTCAAACAGATGTTTATCCAACAGATTCCTCTGTAATGATTCATAAAAGTGAGGAAAAGCTGACTGCAAGTCCCTACAGAAGCCAAAATCCCATCATGCTCTCTCGGAGAGGAGCGCACGCATGTTGCCACGAACCGTCCTTCTGCGCAAACACCTCTCCTCAAACACGTCCCGATCCGAATCCCGCCGCCCTTCAGAGTTGAGTCTTCAAATACGTGATGTGGGCCCCACGCCTCATTACGGATGGAGATTACGGTCCCAGAGTCAGGTACCTGTCTGACGTGTCCCGTCCTCTCGCTGAGAGTGATCCCGTCCACTCCGGAGGATTACTGCTACCTGGTGCGCCACGCAATGAAGCAGCCCTGACAACTGAACTGAATCAAACACTGTTTGTTTCCACTCCACGAGAGGAGAGAGCAGCACTGTGGCGTTAGAGATGAGTTTGCTGTGCTGCTGGAGAGCTGGAGAAAGGGCTGGATGACTGGAGGAGAGGGAGGGTGTGAGGTGGGGGTATTTTGAAGGCGGATGGCATGTGCTTCATCCCCCTCTTTATACCACACACACCAGCTCCACCCCCTGTCCGTTGTGGACATTTACCTTCAGCCTGGATATCGGTCTATGCTAGAGATGTAAACAAAACTGTGAAGTCCTGCCAAAGTCATGCTAATTTGTTTATTTCTCAATTGTAGTGCCGAGCTGCATTGATATTCCTTAAACATTGTGGTTTGGGGCTGTTCTAAATCCCTAAAGGCTGGAATAAACACGACTTTTAAAATCTGAACAGGTTTTTAAAAAAACTGAGAATCACACACTACCAGACTTTAAAGCCATTCACAACAAACTCATTTATGTGCGTTTTTACTAGGAGACGCGTCACAAATGAAACAATGTATTTTAAAATCCTTCTCAAAATATCAAACTGTTTTTTGCTATCACTGCAATTTTTTCTTAATATTTTGAATGAAATTTTATTTTTTTATATTTTCTGCTTGCATGTTAATTATAGTTAAAGGTTTTGCAATATTGTTGCGCGTTCTTGTAATTTTTATTAGTTTTTGTTGATTTTAAATGTCTGTATTTTTTTGTTTTCATTTTAGTATTAGTTTATTTAGTGCCTGATGGATCTGAAGCAAAAAAATGGGAGTCTGTGAACATCATACACTATCTCACTTCAGTTTATTCAGCCAAAACAAAGTCAAACTTGGCTTTGTTATTTCAAATATTGCATTTTTACAATTTCTTTTTTTTTGTTGTTGCAAAAACTAGACTTTTTAAGACATAAACATTTAGATTCTCTGTTTGACTTGATGGCATCATCACAGTATTTGCATAATAAATTGCAATTGGTCTTGAACTGTCAAAATTTTGAATGTTAACTACTATCATATTAAGCGTTGAAATTTGATCAAAACTAAACAAAAACATGTTATTTAATCTTTGTAATATATTTTGTGTGTATTATATATTATATTGCATGTACAAGTGTCACAGTTAGTTATGGTCATGTGAAGGAGACTTGTTACATAACTTGTTTTAATGCAGTCATGAAATCAAAAAATGAACAGGTTCTTATGAGCAATGCAGGATTTACACAATGTGTGTGTTTTTGCTTTTAATTTAACTCTGTTTGGAGAGCTGCCTGAAATTATTTGCCATTTTTTAAAACACCTTCAACAGATCTTTTCAGTTCATCTCATTTAAATTCAGTACATTTATTAACTTAGCAAATGCTTTTATCCAAAGCAACTTACAAATGAGGAAATTCCTCTTTAAAAAGGTGTATATGTCCCCTAACTGTTTAAAAGTTATCGGGAAATGTTTAAATTCTGTTGAAGCCATATCATTGATCTGGAACATGTGAGAATGACGTTTTGTTTTGTGTTTTTCCTGTGCATTTCCCATGAATGTACAAGACCTCTTATAACTGCCCCTATGAGTAAATAACTAGAAGAATAACAAAGTGCAGTAAATGGTAAAACTATGTGTACTATGGTGACAAAATAAATAAATACAAATTCTGTAGAAACCGTTTTCACTCAGAAATCATTTCCAAAGAAACAGTAACACATTGAATTAAACATGAAATTCTGAAGCAGAAAAATTATCGTTTTCATGGATCATAAACACAGCGGTTTGTGCACTGTAAAAATGATTTGATTAAAATAATACATTAATTGAACAAATACCAGTGTAAAAAAATCAAGCAGAACAACGGCCTGTTTTTGTACAGGTAAATTAACTGGAAGCGACAAAGCCTTGCACATTCAAGTTGTCTTTTATGTTAAAAATAAGGTGAATACAAAAATAGCCCATAATAAAAGTCTAGGATTCAAAATCAACTTTTTTTTTTTTTTTTTTTTTTTATTCAAACCTTTTTTTAGGACTTTAAACATTTTTAAGTTTACTTTTTTAATTTTTTACTATGTTTTATATTTAATATGTAAGATTCTGCATTATTTCTAACTCACTAATAAGCTGATAAGCAAATTTATGTCACGTTAGCCATGCATTGTTTTATTTTTTTAATTTTTTTAATTAAATTAGACAAACAAATTCCATTAAAGACTAGAAACTGCACACACACTTTCTGTGAAAGAAACCTGAGGAATTATGAAAATGTGTATTTAAATATGATCAAATGTGTTACATGCAATGAGAAAAGTACAGTTTTATTAGTAGATGAAAGGTAGCGCAAATATCAACAATTTTATACAAATTATACAAGAATTTCTAAATCGAGATGTATTAACTTTTGAAGAAAAAATACTTAAGATTGTATGTATTATTATTTTCTGAAAGATCTATTAGAATTAGTGGTGTCATGATTCATTGCGATTAATCGCATAATAAAATAATAAAGTTTTTGTTTACATAATATATGTGTGTATACTGTGTATATTTATTATGTATATATAAATACAAACACATGCATGTATATATTTAAGAAAAATGTTGTTTATATATTAAATATAATATAAAATATAAGAATATAAATATGTATACAAATATTTTCAAAATATATACTGTATGTGTGTATTTATATATACATAATAAATATACACAGTACACATACATATATAATGTAAACAAAAACTTTTATTTTGTATGCGATTAATCGTTTGACAGCACTAATTAAAATACAGTGAGTTTATGCTTAAAACAAGAAAAACCAAGAAAAAAAAAGTCTGCCAGTGCTGTAAGATAAATTATGTTGTCCGTTTAAACCTTTTGAATTAACTAGATTTGTTTTCTTCCTCCACTGTTAGGTATTTGATCTTGTTTTAAGCATAAACTCACTTCATTTTGATACCATTTTCAGAAAACAAGACTTAATATCGCATCTCAAGTAAATGTATCCTGAGTTAAGAATGTTTAGATGTTTGTGATGGAAAACAAGACAAAAATACTCAGCAAGAAAATCTTTTTTTTTTGCAGTGTATGAAATAATTGAATAAACAAACGCACGTAAGGCTGAAGGACGTGTACAGCTAAATGAGAGGCGTTGCAATTCTGTGGATATTCACTAAGCCTTCTGAAACCACACATTTTCTGCAGGACGACAAGAAAACCTTGTAAAGTCAGGGTGAGCTTTGACACAGGGACAGTCAAATCCCTAAAATGCTTAAGTGCTACGCTGTAAGACACTATAGACAAGGTATATATCCAGATTAAATCACCACTCTCTCACAGAAAAGTCTTGATTCAACATGTTTAGGTCATTATTTATCGAATACAATCTATACAGAAAGCCATGGTTGTTTAGAACAGTTCCCATAGAAACTAAATTAGTCCGATGACTGATCTCTGGGGAGTGCCGTTAAAGCATTTTGGTCGACACAGGCCATTGTGAGTCGTGTCCATTCATAAATTCTTTTAAAGCCATGGGATGATTGTGGTACTGGGAGTGCTGTGTGTGCAGGAACATCACGACCTGTTCGAAGATATAAGAGCTGAACCCATAACATGAATCACACACAATAGGAACCACAGATGTTTCCCTCTCCAGTAAATTTTATTTTGTGTATCAACACAAAATGAAATTTCCGAATGAAACGAATAGTTTCCGAATGAAACAAATAGTTCACCGTGAAATGAAAATACTGTAATTATTTACTCACTCTCATGTTAATTGGATTTTCTTTGAACTGGGTGTCAAACACCATAAACGCACTCCATTTGACGATATTCCGGATAGCATTGTGTCGAGGAGCAGATGGAAATTTACACGTGTCGAGACGTGTTGCACCAGTTTTGACATCAGTGATGGTCACGAATCATTGATGTCAAACCTGAATATGAGATTTTCAGCAAAAACTATTTCAATTTAACTCCAATCCTCATGGAGAACTTGGAATGTGGCATAAGAGCGATATGGATTATATGGGTACGCTATCTGAGAACAGCTTCTGTGTGGTCTACTCAAGACATCAACGTTTTGGCAGGTTAGCATGTTAACGGCTAGCCCCTGCTAACTGGATCCAAAAAGCAACTTTCTCCCGTGATGGCTATTTAAAGGGACAGTTCACTCAAACATGAAAATTCAGTCATCGTTGACTCACTCTCATGTTGTTCCAAACCTGTATGGGTTTCTTTCTTCTGCTGAAGATATTTCGACGAATATTGGAATGTTGGTAATTATCCATAGTATTTTTTGGAAGTCAATAGGAACAATCACATTCTTCAAAATATCATCTTTTGTATTCAGCAGGAGACAGAAACTCATACAGTTTTGGAACAACTTGATGACAGAATGTTCATTTTTGGTTAAACTATTCATTTAATGTGAAAATCACATATTATAATATTGCTTGACATATTAGCATTAAATACTTTGCACTTTTATAATCTTTTATTTTAAATGTCAACCTTGTTACGCTTAAAAGCATATTTAGGATTTATGTATTTGGAATGCATGTAAAATTCCCATCCATTTTGATAACACAGTTTTAACATAAACTAATAAACTTAATGTGATGCATGTGTAAAAGAAACACATATGATTACTTACTACAGTATAATACTAATAAATGGAATGTCTTTTAAATACACAATAACCAGCTTTATACATTTATCATCAATGCATACAAAATATTTCCATCGTATATATTTAAAGTAATTTAATATTCCTCGTTCCAGCTATTCCCTAGTGAAAAATAAATATACTAAAATGTATTTGAAATGCATGCTAAGTATACTGCAAATACATTTACATATTTGTACTGCAATTGTACTTATGGTATACTAAACTGGTATACTTAAAGTCTGCTAAATTGGAACAACTAATTTTGTACTTAATTCACTTTAATTGTGCGTATTGTGCTGAAAATAATAATAATCAAATCAAATAGATGCAATTGTCAATAATAAAGTATGATTATTTTGAGTGGAAAAACTGACCTGTCTCTTACCAGAAAATATGCATCACATTCTGTTTATTATTTTATGTTACAACCTTTTAAATGGAATTTTATATGCAATTAAAATACTTCAATCTTAAATTCATGCATAAATGCATAGTGTACCTTTGAAAACATACCCTAAAATACTTGTATTTATTTAGTTTGAGATGCCACACTGTTTAAACATATTTTTTCATGATAGATAGTTTAACATTTTACAAACTTGAAAAGGCACTTGCAGAATGACCCTATAGTTGTGTCTACGACACTAAATAGCTCAAATTGTGTTTGGGTTTCTAGGAAATAAACTTTTGTTCCACTTTTTTTGGAAAGCCAAAGCCGTAGAAGAGCCGCTGTATCTGGAGGCCTGAGCAGAACTGAAAAATGTAGCATTCCTACACTCTTAATCACCGCCGTCAGTTTATCATCCGTTATTAAGATGAAGAGACGGACCTCCCTCTCTCTAATGGGAGGTCAGATTGAACGCTGGCCAGAGGACAGGGAGCAGGTGAGGCTATGAAGAGGGCCGCAGTGGTGTAAACACCACAGTAAAGCATGAGAGCGGCCTCACAGCTGTGCAGGACTCTAACATCTGCGGTCAGAAAAATGGAACATTGAGTCGCAGCCATGAGTGTGTATGGCTTGCTAATGATATAAGCGTTACCATTAGACTTCGAAAATGTCTAGGAGATGTGTGTACAGGAGACAGAAAGCCACTGGGCCTGTAATGCAGCCTTCAATCCAGCGTTGCTGGAAACTCAACAAAAGATGCAGAATCATTCCAGCAGCGTGCCAAGAAACAGTCCATTTACTTAAATATAAAGGGAAAGTTCACCCCAAAATGTTGTCATGATTTACTCACCCTTATGTTGTTCCATATGTTGGTCCTGTGTGAGTTTCTTCCTTCTGTTGAACACAAAAAAAGATATTTTGAAGAATGTTGGTAACCAAACAGTTGTTGGACTTCCAATATTTTTTTTTTTATGGAAGTCAATGGTACCAGCGACTGTTTGGCTACCAATGATCTTCAAAATATCTTCTTTTGTGTTCAACAGAAGAAAGAAACTTGCACAACTTGAGTGAGTAAATTGTTCTCACTCAAGAGAACAATTTTTTTTTTTTTTGAGCGAACTATCCCTTTAAGATGTCTCTTTCCTTAAACATGGTGAGAAAATTCTGTATAACAAGGGAAAGAGAGCATGTCATACAATTTCCAGTTAATTAGCCCTCATTTTCATTTACTTTACAACAGTAATTTTTCTGCTTTTAGTGTCATTTGTTAGTGGGAGGCTATTTTACTGCCTATATAAATGTCTCCATAAATGT
This sequence comes from Onychostoma macrolepis, assembly GCF_012432095.1. NCBI lineage: Eukaryota > Metazoa > Chordata > Actinopteri > Cypriniformes > Cyprinidae > Onychostoma > Onychostoma macrolepis. The sequence continues at coordinate 25,728,860 of NC_081165.1, read as the reverse complement.
TCATTTGAGCTCAGTGGTCACATTGTTCTTAGTTTAGTTAAAACAAACATCATTGTAAAATAAAATACATAATTAAATATTATCTCTGATGCATTTCTGAACGTCATATCATGACGACAAAAAATGAAAACGTGTTGTAAGAATAAAGAAATCGCACAAAAAGAAAACTTCAAGCTAAAAAGAATAACTAAAATATGAAGTAAACTCACATTACGAGATATATAAAATCACACTTTAATATATGTGACCCTGGACCACAAAACCAGTCATAAGTGTCAATTTTTCTAAATTGAGATTTATACATCTTCTGAAAGCTGAATAAATAAGCTTTCCATTGATGGTTTGTATGGTTTGTTAGGATCGGACAATATTTGGCTGAGATACAACTATTTGAAAATCTGGAATCTGAGGGTGCAAAAAAATCTAAATATTGAGAAAATCACCTTTAAAGTTGACCAAATGAAGTTCTTAGCAATGCATATTACTAATCAAAAATTAAGTTTTAATATATTTACGGTAAGAAATTTACAAAATATCTTAATGGAACATGGTCTTTACTTAATATCCTAATGATTTTTGGCAAAAATCGATAATTTTGACCCATACAATGAATTTTTGGCTATTGCTACAAATATACCCCAGCGACTTAAGACTTGTTTTGTGGTCCAGGGTCACATATAAAGTCAAAATAAGAAAATCATATTGTGCGATATAAAGTTGCAAGTATCAGAAACACAACACAAAGTCACAATTACAAAAATCAATGTTGCAATTTAAAAAAAAACACATTTTGATATATCAAATTATAATTATGAGACATAAAGTTGCAAGAGTGAGATATGAATTTACATTTGTCCTTTTAACTCTGAGGCAGAAATGGAGGTTACACTTTATTTTGATAGTCCATTTTATGTATTCTTCTAACTAGAAATAAATAAGGAAGTGTAACATAGCTTGAAATGGAGCAGACGAGGACGATAGTGTAGTGAACCCAGGTGCAGGTTATTACAGAGCTGATAAGACAAAACGTCCTGGACGAGAAGCAAAACATAAACATTATCCGATATGTGGAACATCAAAAACTGGTCTTTGTGAAGGATGCATGAATCAGGCCATTAAACTCCTCTCAAGTTAAAACAATAGTATTGTGTTTAAAAAAAAAATGTATTTAGGCTACTGTGAGACTGAAAATGTATTTTCTTCCCCTGAGATACATTTTGGCATACATGCATGGTTGAAATGAAATACATTTTTCATTTCAAAAATACATTTTATTGAGCTTCACTGTTTACAATGTATATTTAACAGACAGATAGATAGTAAATCCAGAGAAACTGATCATTCTGTAGTCGTTTCTTAGTGTTTTCCATAGCTGTGAACAATGACATTTCGTAGTTGTAAATAAAACAGTTTATTGGAGTGCGTTTTACAAGAAAATGCTGTTTTTACGTCAAAATTTCATGTTAAATTCATTGTTATCATTTTTTTTGTGAAATTTACAAGCAATTTTTTTAAGTGAAAACTGTTTCAAAGTAAATCTTAAGCCATTTTTACTTTTTCCATACACAATGCATAAAGCTATCCAAAAGAAATAAGTGGGACGTGATGCACCACATATCATACAAAACCATGAGAACTTTCTCAGAATGTGCTGATTATATCTAAAGATGTTCTCTAGCTATTCATCTTCAACGGCCTTGAGGCGTCTTCAGAGATAAAGTCAGATTTATAGTGATATTGTGTTGCACAAAGGGTCAAACAGTCTGTGTTAGTCCTATTGTGAACGGCATGAAACAGATGTTTTTGGTATCATGGAATGGCTTTGTCACATGAGAATATGATGACAGATTTATAATTATCTTAACGCTAGCCGTTTCTATTAAGGCATTTCTTCAGACCGAATGAATCTTTAAAGCCATTTTTGGACACCAGTGCAGCGATGATAAAGAATCGTTCAAATCGAACATCTGTTCTGCTTTAGGAACATTTTGTACCATATTCCCGCTCCCGTTAATTGACAAATATTCCGAGATTTATACTTTGTTTCTCAGTTCATGGTAATGTTTACATACACAGAAAAGATCCTCTTGGCATTTTCAAAGTAAGCACAAGTTCACGCTGCCAAGCAGCCAACAGAGAATCCAATTATATTCGACTGGCCTAGAAAACCGAATATCTGAATATCGCTTTGCTCCCATAAAATGAATTTGCAGAAAGTTTAACATACAGACAGCGATACGAGGAGTTCACTTTCAGGACTCAATATCTACAATTTTTTCGATGCCGAGGTTCGAGGAAAGAATCCTTTACAAAGCCATAATATCACCCGTGGGGACTTATGCCTCATCGTTTTCTGCAGACGTTGCATCCCAGATGTTTGTATGCGCGGATATGTGTGTTCAGAAGGGTGGGGATTGTGAGTGGTCAAATTTGAGAAGTTTGGTTTCAGTGTATTGGATTCCCTCCACTCAGCACTCCGTAAATTATTCAGCTGTGGGACTGGCTTGGTTTAGATTTTTATTAGCTAAAGACCAACTTCATATATTTCTCACTCTGAGTTTATCTCACACTAAACAAACTCATCTTTTACACTGAGATGTGGATGATTTTGGCTCTTTGGACAGGCAGTGTAATTAAAAGCATCATAAATCAATGGTAGCGCAACACTAAAACCCAAAACTAAGTAAAACAAGACAACGCAGGCTATGATAAATCCACAAGTATGCTAATGTTTACTACAGTTCCAACACTCGCAGCACGAATGGCTGAAATTCCATCTAGCAGAATCGCTGGGTTTCTAACTGAGCTTGTATTAAAATGATCATTATTGTAGGCTGGTATTTGTAGTAACTGTGCTTTCTTATCTTAGCTTACTCACCTATTGAGTACATTTAAAACGCCACTATTAAATCCTGAAAGCAAACATAAGCAAATATGGGTCAATGGCACAGCACTGTTCACAATTAAGAAAATAAATAAATATTAACACTTATTTTTCAGTCTTATTTTCTGGAAAATGTCCCAAGTTATGTGAGTTTATGCTTAAAACAAGACAAAGTATCTGCTAAAGAGGCAAGATAAAGTATCTTTTCTCTTTGAATTAAGTACATTTTTTACTTGTTTTAAGCACAACCTCTTTATTTTGACACATTTTTAGGAAAAAAAAAGACAATGTCTCGAGTATCTTGATTTAAGAACGCAATGGATGAAAAACAAAACAAAACTGAGGAAGAAAATACATGATGTACACATGCACACACAATATTTACTAAAATGATTTTCAAAATATATATTTGTTTAAATTTACCTAAACTTTTTTTTTTTTTTTTTTTTTTTTCCAAATGTTTTTTTGTGTTTATTGAAAAACATTGTTGATATTTTATATTCAGGCCAATTTATACAGTTTGAAAATGCAATAAGGTAATTGACATTTATATGAATCCAAAAAAATAAAAAAATAAAAATTCTGAAAATATTTACTTTCGAACTGGATTTTTCTTTTTTCATATTATATATCATATTATATATCAACCCCCAATGAATTATAGAAACAAATAGATGTAGCTGTTGTTCACGGACAGCATCAGTGACTACAAAATATTTTTTTAAATATTCTGTTTTCTACCAATACTTTTGAAAAATATTTAACAAACACACACAAACACCCAATGCATTTACAGTGTAAGTACAAAAGTGTAAGTGGAAAGATATTCCAAATGAAAATGATTCATTAACGTCATTTCATTGGGCATCTAGTTCATAATGTCCATTAGGGTAACTAGATAGAGGACATCAATAACACTGTCCATCACACACCCACTCTCAACCATCACCAGCAGACATAAGCGGCTATAAATCTTCATTGTTTATCAACACACATTTCATTAGTCACATCTTGGACTTTAAGCACCCGGCCGAATAAAAGTCCCGCAGTCACTGTCGTTCTAACGAAGCATGTGCTGTCCAACAGGCCCTTGAGTGGCTTATCAAAATGCCAGCCCTAATGGAGAGAGGCTTTTAACAGGCTCTGATATCAGAAACATTTCTGAAAGATCGCCTCCATTAAAGCCGACTGCATAAATCTGAGGTCAGAGTTGAAGAGATTGTCTGCTGCATGGTTTATGAAGAATACAGCTCCACGAGTGCCACTCTCTTTATCACAGTCAGGAACTGCAGAATTGGACCCTTGACACGGAAGAATGATACCTCTGACGCACAAGAGCGCTGGGTCGATGCTAACCGTTTTTGGGCTTCTGCTGAGACGGTTAAAATGCTGAGTGAGCTGCTTGCTCAAATCTCCTAATGCAGTGGCTGCTGTATGACCACACCAGGATATGGATACAGTCTTTAGTAGTTGTTTTTTCTTTCTTTGGCCAAACCGAGTAGCATTTTGATTTGAGATTCAGCACTGCGGACGAAGATGAACCACTATTTCAACTTATGCTTTCGATCGGAAGGAAATCGAGCCAGCGAGCGAATCAATAAAAGCAGAGTGGCAGAAGAAAGTTGACATCAGCTTCTTTTTCCCGCAAACTCATTAGAAAGGAAGAGACCAGAAGAAACTGCAGGACTGATGCTTCGTATTATAGTCAGCTTTTTGTTTTAGAGGTGAACTGATCATTTCTGCACCATAAGGAGCGATCTATATTGCATAAATAAAGACTATCCTCAAATTTTGGTTAGACCAAAACTTAAGATATAAGTTAAATGCTAAATGCGTAACACATATGTGTTACCCTAATTTTCTGCTTTCCCAAGATTTGTTGGAAATAATTAGATTAATCGTGATTGTAATTTTATTGTATTAAAATTTAATTTTATTGACAGCTGTTTTTGACAAAATCCAATCTTTATAAAGTTTTGTAAAAAAAAAAAAAAATTATTTATTACTTTAAATTGTATTCATTTATTTACTTTTTTTTCTATAATTGACTGGGGGTTGAATGGCATTTCTCTATACAACGCTATTGTTGAAACATGAACACAAAAGCAAATATTTTCAAAATTATTCAGAATTTCAGTTACCTTATTGCATTTTCAAACTGTATATATTGGTCTTAATAAAAAAATATAAACTGTATTTTAAATACATTTCAAAATATACAAAAAATGGCTAAAAACCATATTTGCAAAAATATGGTTATGTATATTTTCTGCCACTATATTTTTGGCCATTTTTGTGTATTTTTGAAAATATACTTTAAAAATATATACATATTAATACATTGTTGCCCTTCTATATTTCAATCCATGAAAATACATTCATATTGTAAATCATTATGAATCATTATAAATCTGGTTTTGATCCCCAGGGTCTTCCATCCATATTTGCATGTGAAGCTCACTGTCTACAACATATATTAAGAATTAATTTAAAAAATTTACAGTGTTTTTGCCAGAGAATGCTTTTTAGCATGTTGACAGCACATTTTTCATCTTTCACATTAAATATTGTTTCAACGCTATACTTTATAAAGTGTACTGCCATGTAACCCCCATTGAATTATAGAAACAAATAAATAAATTATAAAACAATACAAATTAAAGTACATAAAAATAAATAAATTTGAACTATTTAAATTTAAAATAATTTTTTGTAAATTTGACTTAACTATTTATTAGTTTTGGAACAATACTTTTACTCTTTTTTTTCTCAAATTGGAAAAAATGGTTCTTTTGCACAAAAGGTTGCTTTTATATTTTAGGAAAAGGCAGCCTGATCTCATAAGAAAACTGTTTCACTTTTTTTGTAAATTGGAGCTGAAATATGTATGATTTAAGTTGTATGAAATTGAATGGTTATCAGAAAAAACTAAGCATGAAGGTCCATCCCTAAAATAACTCTCAGCAGGCCATAAGCAGATTAATGAGATCATACAAGTTCATAAAAACTCACCACCGATTCACCAGAAAGTGAAATAGTTACCAGCTGCCATGAGAGTGTGTTGAAAAGGAGTAGTTCATGGAAGGATCATTATATTTGGGGGTCCTTGACATCAAAAAGCTTGAAAACCCCTGCTGGAAGATGTCGTAACTACACCATCTGGCTTCGAAAAGCATCCTGGGAGAAAGTATTTTAACATGAAACATTACACACTTCACTTTTAAAATCCTGATTGGTCTTCGACTCTTGACAAATCCACTTTAGTGGTTTGAATTCTGTACAAGGCGCTGCCAGTGTTACTGGAACTGTAATTTGCTCTATAAAAAATTGGCACTCAATAGTTTCCAGCTCATTAGTAGAGTCACATGATGTCACCATGAGCCAAATTTCATATAACGACCATAATTAGTCCCATGAGCGGAAGCTGGTTTGACAGGCCTCGCAACATTTCTTTTGTGTTTTTTCTTTATTTTATATTCATTTATCTCATTTCATGCTATAAAATTAGTAATGACACCCAAATTTTAAGTTTGTGCTTTCCAAGTGGCCATTTTTTATACATACACACACACACACACACACATATATATATATATATATATATATATATATATATATAGGGTAAACGTACCTATTAAGCACTCTTCCATTTTTGAGATCAGATTATAAAAAGAAAAAATAATTTATTATCCTACTTGATGTCATAACCAATTGATGTGTTTGTTACTATATACCTCCTATAATTTCAAGTCAATCAGATCATTGCACGCTGAGATACGAGTCTCCATGTGTTCACGCTCTCTGGCGGCCATTTCGAAAACTGTCTAAAAACTTTCACTAAAAGAGGAGCCCCTTATTTTGGGTAAGTTTCACAACTTATTGTAAAATTAAGAGATTGATTTTCAGACTTTTGCATATTATAACCTGGAACTTGGATGTGGGAAATAATTACATTAGATCCAAAAGATAGTTTTAGCAACACAGTGCAGATGCTACAGAGCACAGTTAGCTGACTAGCTGTATGAGATTTTACTTCACAGACATTTCTGGCTTGTCCTTTAATATCCATAATATTATAAATTGACAGTTTATTGCTGGTCTGTGGTTTTACAGTGCTGTAATTTTTAAAGATTTCATATTATTTTAAGGTGAGCTTAAAGGGTGCACTACTATGAAAATCACACAGCTTCAGTGTGACATCAATAAGAAAAAGTTGAATTTCATAGATATTGTTAATAAAAGTTGTTCATATTAGAATATGCATGAACTTAATACATGACCTAGTGCTTCCCAAACCTGTCCTGGAGGACCCCTAATCCTGCACATTTTGTATGTCTCCCTTATCTATTGCATGTCTCTACTAACGAGCTGATGAGTTGAATCATCATGCAAAATGTGCAGGGCAGGGGTCCTCCAGGACAGGTTTGGGAAGCACTGACCTAGACTATTTATTTAACAAAATCCTGTCATTTTAATAAATATTACATGAAATGTATTAAAAATTGTTGCTGCTCCAATTAAGCTCAGTGTGCTCTCTTTAAGCTCTTCCACATTGAACGTCTGTAAATACTTCATAAACAGACTTTAAATATTAACTGATGGTTGTCACTTTAAGTTCAGGTTAATCGATTTTCGATGGATTCTGTCGACTCAAATCTGCAGACTGGCTCTGATCTTTGGCAACTAGCATCAACTCCTCCAGACTGTAAATCTGTGGAAAATAGGGGCATAAATCGTGTAGTGTTCTCCAGCCTTAAGAGAATATAGATAAACTGACATCCATTTAACAAGAGGTTTCATAATGAGGCTAGTTTCTGTGTTCATCCTCATGAATGAAATGTTTTATTTGATTTTTGAATGTGTTACTTGGACGTGGACTGTTGCAATGTGCTTAGATGACGCTTCACTATGAATATATAACTGATCGACTTGAATGCCTTGTTGCTTGATTTTAGTGTTCTGTTTTTTTTTTTTGTGATAAAACATGATGTGAGCTTAATGGGAACAGGGGTGTGCTTGAAGAACACAAAAATGTACCCATTAAGCACAGCCAGACTTTTTGAATTTAATGAAGTATATCTTAATTGAAATGCTTTTGTCATTTAAAATAAAATTAAATATTAGAGATTAATATTTTATTTTAACATTTCATTTTGTACTGAAACCAATATCTTGTCTCAGTGTAGATTTTGGTGAGCTTAATAGGTACATTTACCCTATATATATATATATATATATATAGACATTAAAAAAAAAACTATCACAAAATCACAAAAGATTCAACGAAAATTACAGTGAAAAAATAAAATAAAAACAAAAATATAATCAGAATGTTAATAAAAATTATAACAATGTCTCAAATGAATCGGAAATCAGAAATCGCTGCGATTGTTTCATGATGCCAGTCTTTCGTCTGGGACAGCATACCCGCGTGCGCAGGCAGTGGCTCAGGTATGCAAAATCCACTAGCCAATATTCACTGGCGTTTTCTCAAAGTCAGAGATGATTGAGGCTCCCAAGTGAATCCCCTAATGTCGTCATGACATAACTCGTAGTGACCGACAGATAGTCAGAACTGTCAATCTCCCTCGGTCTGGGGCTCCATGCAAGATCTCACCTCGTGGAGTTAATGATCATGAGAACGGTGAGGAATCAGCCCAGAACTACACGGGAGGATCTCGTCAATGATCTCAAGGCAGCTGGGACCATAGTCGCCAAGAAAACAATTGGTAGCACACTACACCGTGAAGGACTGAAATCCTGCAGCGCCTGCAAGGTCCCCCTGCTGAAGAAAGCACATGTACAGCCCGTCTGAAGTTTGCCAATGATTCAGAGGAGAACTGGGTGAAAGTGTTGCGGTCAGATGAGACCAAAATCCAGCTCTTTGGCATCAACTAAACTCGCTGTGTTTGGAGGAGGAGGAATGCTGCCTGTGACCCCAAGAACACCATCCCCACCGTCAAACATGGAGGTGGAAACATTATGCTTTGTGGGTGTTTTTCTGCTGAGGGGACAGGACAACTGCACCGCATTAAAGGGACGATGGACGGGGCTATGTACCGTCAGGGCATTGAAAATAGGTTGTGGATATTCTAGCATGACAATGACCCAAAACACACGGCCAAGGAAACAAAGGAGTGGCTCAAGAAGAAGCACATTAAGGTTCTGGAGTGGCCTAGCCAGTGTCCAGACCTTAATCCCATAGAAAATCTGTGGAGGGAGCTGAAGGTTTGAGTTGCCAAACGTCGGCCTCGAAACCTTAATAATTTAATAAAGGAGTGGGACAAAATCCCTCCTGAGATGTGTGCAAACCTGGTGACCAGCTACAAGAAACGTCTGACCTCTGTGATTGCCAACAAGGGTTTCGCCACCAAGTACTAAATCATGTTTTGCGAAGGGGTCAAATACTTATTTGACTCATTAAAATGCAAATCAATTTATAACTTTTTTTGAAATGCGTTTTTCTGGATTTTTTTGTTGAACTGTCTCTCACTGTTCAAATAAACCTACCATTAAAATTATAGACTGATAATTTCTTTGTCTATGGGCAATAATTTTTTTCCTACTGTATACATATTTAAATCTGTACAGGTTCGCTGATATTTATGGAATTTTTTTTAGCAATTTCAGTGTCGTGATCAAATTATTAGCAGATTGAGGGTCCCGATGAGGACACGTCTGCTAATTACACCGTTTGGCTTTTAGCCTCATGGATATAATTGACACTTTTTTTGTGTGTGTGTCTTTGTGGTTGTCAACAGGGAAAAGGCCAAAGCAAACAAATCAGTCTCCAAGATTCTTGTGTTTTCTCTGCTTGTTCCAACTGTTGAAACCAAATAAACTGCAAACAGCTGTTTCTCACATCTCATTAATTATTTAAAAGCCTCCCAGTAACCGCTGTGCTAATCACCTGTAAATACGGTCCAGTGAACTCAACGGGTCTCTAATAAAAATCTAACACCTTGGAAAAGTCTTCGTTGTGGTGATAATAGAGCTGTGCGCACACATATGAGGAGATTCCCAACTATGAGTTTGCCACACATCTCTATACTTCGTGCCAAACAAGACCACCCCAGAAAACAGTGATTATAAATACTCCCTGAATAGAACAAATGGAAACTGCTAACACAAATCTATTTGAGGCCCAGACCCCTAACATGAACTGCTCAAAGAAAATTCACACTGGGGCCCTGTATTAAGTCTTCCAGGAATATATATATATATATATATATATATTTTTTTAATGGTTTCAGACTCCAAAATATGTGTATTTATGCATATAAAATGGTGAATGATTCATGTAATCATGTGAGAAATTATATTAGAAATATAAAAAGGAAGTGGTTTAATAGCTCCTCCTTGTGGCCACAACAAGAACTCACCACAACGTACATTTCCACTACTCCAGGCTACATTATGAATATATTTTGATACTTACTAAAGACTGAGTCAATATAATGCAAACGTGTGAGTCATAAACAAGTGAGGTCCAAGGGCATTTTTCAGGACTTTTAAGAAACAACAAAAGTCCTTTTCATTTAGGCCAATGATTAAAATGTTAAAAATATTTAATAACATAGAAAATGAGTTAAATAGCCTACAGCATGCTTACCAACAAGATTAAAGTAACTTAAAAATGATTTCAGCTATATCATTTTTAAGTAACCAAGTATATTTGTATGCGAGTGATGTACAGAGGAAGAGAGCTTGACTATGAATACATTTTGTGTATTATACAGTGGAGATGGATATTTGCTCATTCCGTGCATATTTGACGGGGAATTTTTATATTTAGAAATCAATTATATACACACACACACACACACACATATATATATTTGCTGTTCCAGCTATTATTCTATGTAAAATCTAACTAATTAAAATATCACTATTCTGACCAACAAGTAGCCTTACTGCAATTAGTTTAATCGATTAACTCCACTTATGTTTATTCCGGTTAACCTGTTCGGCAACTGCATTTTTGTGCTTCTGGCTGCTTAAATGTTATTATTGTGTAATTTAAATAAAATTGTCTTTTTTTTTTTTTTTTTAATGCATCTCTATATTCATCTTGTCTTTTCTTAAGGTGCAAATGTATTTTACTTTTTTTTCTTTTCTTTTTTTTTTTTAAATTGAATGATTCGGATCGCGAATCATTCAATTAGTGAAATAATTTCTGAACCCAATCCGTAGTTCCCTTTTTCCAATACACACTCCAAAGTACCGATCTGAATCAAATGATTGAAGAATGTTCAAATGATCAGTATATTGTAATAAAAATTGAGATTGAGAAATCATTGTATCTGATTGTATTAGTCTATATAGAGTGATAGTCAATGTAAAAAGAGTAACAACAAAATTAAAGGGGGTCAACTATTATTCAGCTGAACTGTGCACGTATGTTTTTAACACTTTGGCTACATTAAATGTTATTACTCCACACATGCATTAAATGTGAGTCCTTGAAAGCATGCAGTTTTCTAGCATATTTACTGTAACTTCTCAGGTAATATCAAAAGTATGACCTACTTCGGATGCAGCCAAAATTACAACAATAGTGCAGAAAAACAGTGACATGGTACAGCGACTTTTAATCGTAATCATTTATTTAAGCAATATACAATATAAACACATCAAGCACTAGGGGACATATCAGGTCACAGTTTTGGGGGTCCTGTGAGTCTCCAGCCTTCCATTTTTCCAATCTTGGTGAACATAGCCAAAGTTCCCAGACCAAAACACGCTGCGGTACCTGTGACAGCACTGTGTGCTAAACATAAAAAACAGCAGCAAACCGCTTTAGACTCTTCTTTAACAACAAGAAAAAAAAGACACCAGTGACCTTGAATAATTATGAAAAACATGTGAGTATGTACTTACTTCGTGCCCCGAGGAAAATACCCGAAGCACATCCACCGATGAAATAGTTGGTTGGGCTGTCAGGTGCATCTCTGGCCTGTGCGCTTAGACAAGTGGCCATTCCAAAGATGGCGCCCATGGCAGCTAAAAGGGTTGCAAACAGGAAATAAATTACTGGAGCAAGTATGCATGTCGCCATCTGATATAGCGGATTTAAACTAAAACATTCCATTAATGTATCTACTGTTCTGACATGTAACAAGTAAACAAGGCCAACACAAGCAGCTATAAAGACAGTATTTTAAACTTCTATTCAACCTTGTATGAAGTTCTGATAGAGCAAAAAATGATAGAAGATGAAGGTGAATCACAAAGACTGCATCCAAAATGGCACACTTCCCTATTACATAGTAGGCAAAAACAACGTTCAGTGAAAATACTAGCATGTCCAAATTCTCAGAATTCATAAAATAGTAAACAAAAGTCCCAAAAATTCTGAGGTCACGAGAGAGGATTCGTAAATGACAGTGATCCAACTAGAAGTGTGCGATTATATATCGTCTGCGATTAATATCATGATTGTTGTTTTAACGATATGTGATTTGACATATTCGAGTATTTTGCAAAAACCAAACAGAACACCTACGGAGTGCACGCTTACAGTATGTGATGAAGTCTAGACTAGAGCACGTGCGCATTTAGAGTGTGTTCTTTGCTGCATGATTCAGTCTAATAAAATGCACTAAAAATGATCACAAAATTCAAGATATGGGGCAGAAAATGTATATATCATTTCATGTAGTTAATATCACACGAAGAGTGCCGATTGTTCTACAAAAATAAGCATGATTACAAATGTGATATTGTTTATTGAACTGTTGTATAAAATCAATAAGTTAATATTAAGAGACCAGATTGCCTGTTTTTGCTCCATTTTTGCCAACAACAAAAAAAATATTTCCAAACACAGTCACAGCACAGCACTGTTTTGCGTCTCTGTTACCAAATGTTTCGTTCCTGAATGAATCAACTGTTTAAATGATTTGGTTCAATGGCAATGGTCCCAACTTATTGACAGTGACTTGCTGCCACCTACTGGCAGTTTTAATTTCACATTCACAGTATCTTTTCATTTTAAAATAATTAAATTTTGTGTTTAAAATATAAAAACATTATGCATTTGTAACTGCAGGTTAAAGCACGCCATGTCCCTCTGAGCTGCATTAAACAGTATGTAAATACATATAAATACCATTCAGATGCAACTTCTGCAAAGATTAATTTTGTTGATACTGGTTTCATTTGATTAGTAACAGCCTAAATGTCTTCTTATTCTAATTGACTGATTAAATGTGACAATTTGACTCAAAAGATGTACACTTTTTTAATAAAGCCATTTTTTTCTAAAGGTAAAATTGCCTCAATTTCAGGTTATAAAATCAATTTCAACTTATAAGAAAAGATTAATTTCTGTCACTGATGTGAACTGACCACACAGAATATGAGGAATATCAAAAACTGCAGCTGTCCATGGTAGTAAGATATCAGCACAATAACACACAGCAAAATATCATCCGATTATCGTTATGGAAAAAAAAGAGATATCTTTTTTTTTTTTCAATATCGCACACCCTTAGATCCAACACAACTGACACTGGTAGGTCACATGACAATGACAACATGACGAATGTCGTACGTCCGAATTACATTCATATACATTACAGAACGTACATTTTAATGGTTACTAAGAAATGACTTATTCAAAAAAGTAGCTACTCGGAGAGCATGCAATTTCAGATGCAGCCAAAGTCTTTCACCAACACAAATTACCTTGATCTTACACACACACACACACACACACACACACACACACACACACACACACACACAGAGGAAACTCAATGGTACACTTATGCATTATATTTTTTAACATTTAAGTACACTTTCCCATTCATTCTTACTAATTTCTTATATATATTATATATCCCTTGTGAGAGAGAGAGTGAGAGTGTTTAAATTTCTACAGATATCCCCTACAATGAACGGGACCACATCTTATTGTCTTACCCATGGTGACAGTGCCTGATGTTGCTCTGGTCAAAGCCTCAACAGCTGTTTCAGGTGGAAATGCCACAATGTGGTAAGCAGAACCTACCAGCCCTGCAGAACAACAACAGTAGCAGTAAAGCACATGAAGCTTTGTTTAATAAAGCAGGCTATGCCTGGTGACATCTGCATCATTGTGAGTGTCATACAAACAACGCAAGTAGGTATGAAACAAATCAACGATTGGAAAGTCATGGCAGCCCTGGATGTCATTTTGAAATCACAAAACAATACACGCTGATGCCACTTTATAGTTAGAAAAACCAACTAACCGAAGGAAATAAGTCGAAAAATATGAATATAAGACGATTATGTGAATAGCGCGCTGATATGTTATTCACTAGCTAGTGTAACGTTACATGCTAACAGCTTAGCCTTTAGAGCGCATAAACAATGCACATGTTAAAAAAACAGGCTCAAAGGATCCGTTAGAACCCCTAGAATCCAGATATCCAGCAGACTAACCGATGGCAGTGGCTATTTTTGTGGTGATCCATGTTTTGCCAACGCAGTCTTTGCCCTCTTCTAGATCCCAGTAGCCCATTTCTGCATCAAGGACACGACTGGAATATCGCGAGAGTTCTTCTTCTTCAGTTTATTGGCGGTTGGTGCGCAACGAACGGGTGCATTTCTGCCACCAACTGGTATGGAGTGTGAACCACGTTTCCTTCTCTCTTTAAAAACAACAACTACTAATGCAGTGATAGGCCATAAATGTATCTTTTCAGCTAAAGTTCTTCTTCTTCTTTGTTGTTTCAGCTAAAGTTTCTTCTTGACCTCATTCTTCTAATGATGTTGTGGATCTAGTATCGTTCACGTGCTTTTCGCCCCCCGTCGGCGTGGTGTGGAACTGCAACGCCATCCTCCTACCCGATTATACACGAGCCAAGGTTATTAGTGTACTATAATTAAACCCATAAAAGTTACTTGAAATAAAATAAAATATATATGCATAAAAAATATTTTATTTAATTTTACCTCAGCTAGTTAACAAGGAAAAATGTCTCATTTTCACTTAGTTTAACTAGATGTAGGCCTACTGAAATATGTAAAAATAATAAAATGAATAAAAACTAGACATTTTAAAACAACAAAAACTAATAAAAATGACAAAAATACACAACAGAAATACTTAAACTTGAATTGAAATCAACATGAATGCAGAAAATAAAAAAATAAAATCTAGCTCAAAATATTAACAAAAACTATAATAGTATCTCAGTGATACTAAAATTAACTATGATCTCTTGACTAAATGTTTTGCATAACTATAGGTGTTACCTAAGCACAAACAACTTCAAATTGCTGGTTTTATTTTGCGATTCAGCTGTAACAACATATAAAAAGGAGAGAAAGAAAAAGAAAGAAAATAAAAAGAAAAGGGAGTCTTCTGAACCATACAAAAAAGATAAAAGAACTTAAAATATACACTAGCCTATAGCCTACATAAATATAGCCTAGTTTTTTTTTTTTTTTAATCTCAAATCCTTGATTTGATCCAAAATGAACGATATTCTATTGTCAACACATCAAATGCAAGTAAATAAATAAATAGCATAAATACATATAGTTCCCTGTATGAACCCAAATTTCCATGAATTTCCCTTTGGTTGACTGTGTGTAATTCATGTAAACTTGTCTTTAAATAACTTAATTTGATCATTTAGATATTATTTTTAAATTACTGGTACAATCATAGCTATACTTTTTTTTTATTTATTTATTTATTTTTTACAAAATGTAGGCTAAATGAAAATGGTATATTATTAGTTATCAGCACATTATTATTATTATTAGTAGTAGTAGTAGTAATGAAAATGTCCCAAAAATCAAAAGATATGTATCCAATTTGTTTGGAGCCTCGCAAGGAAAGTGCATCTTGTAATCACTGCTGCCTCTCTGTTTCGGCGACTCTGATTGGCCAGCGGCTCCAAATATCATTTCCGGGTCAGCAGCTACAGGTTGCTATGAAGTTGGTGCAGATGACACGTCAGCTGACTGGAAAACAACACAAACTGCAACACTTGCTTATATAGGACAATGTCATAAACCTCCGCGCTGCATGTAAACGCGCACTGACGACTGTCGCTACATTACAGACGCGAAGATTTGAGGACTGGAGTCGCGCGTCGCTGCTGTAGCGTCACGCATGCTGAGATTGAGAGAGAGTTCAGCATCATTCAATCCGGACCCGCGGAAGATGATCAGCCCAGCGGTGCGGCGTTGTCGTGGATGAGAGCGAGCTTACCGGACCGGTGCTTTCGTCTTCCGCATCCCGAGCATGTCGTCCCCGTCGCCGGTGCAGATCAGAGAGGCGAACGCGCACCTGGCGGCGCTGCACAGGCGGGTCACAGACCTGGAGCAGAGGCTGGAGGACGCGGAGAAAACAGTGCGGGAGCAGGCGGAGAGCCTCATCCGCAAAGATGAGCAACTGAGAGCTACCACGCAAGAAATCACGGAGGCCAAGGACAAGTAGGGGAAGAATATATTTACTTCCTTAAAGGGATAGTTCATCCAAAAATGAAAATTCTGTCATTAATTACTCACCCTCATGTCGTTTCAAACCTGTAAGACCTTCGTTCATCTTCAGAACACAAATGAAGATATTCTGATGAAATCCGAGAGCTATCCCATAGACAGCAACACAACTACCACGATCAACGCACAGAAACGTAGTGAAGACATTGGTAAAATAGTCATTTGACATCAGGGGTTCAACCCTAATTTTAGAAGCTACGAGAATACTTTTTGTGCGCAAAGAAAACAAAAATAACGACTTTATTCAACAACTCTTTTTTTGCAACATGCTGTTGTTTACATGACGCAGAAGCAAGCGCGTGCGTCGTTATACTCTCCACAATGGCGGCGCATTGCAGGAGAAGAGTTGTTGAATAAAGTCGTTATTTTTGTTTTCTTTGCACACAAAAAGTATTCTTGTAACTTCATAAAATTACGTTGAACCCCTGATGTCACATGACTCTTTTACCGAGTTCCTTTCTACATTTCCGGACCTGGTAATATTCAGTGTTGGGCACGTTACTTGAAAAAAGTAATTAGTTATAGTTACTAGTTACTTCTCACAAATAGTAACTGAGTTGCATCATTATAAAAGTAACTAATTACCAGGGAAAGTAACTATTGCGTTACTTTAAAAAAAAAAAAAAGTTCAAATGTCAAATAACTTTGGATGCCCCCAATATTAAATATGTTAAATTAATGAAATGGACACTAAAAATAATAAATTATTATATTAAAACATTGTACATTAATCTACACTATTTATCTACTGACACTTAGTATCAGTCAGTCAAGCATTATAATATAATGTTATGATAATTTAATATTATATGATGATATGACTTTAGTAATTAGAGTAACCAAGTATGAATGCATATTTGTCATCGATATAAAACGCACTAAGGATTAATGAGCTGCTGGGTTCATGAATATTAATTTTATTGTCAGTAACGGTAACGGCGTTGTAATGGGGGAAACAGTAATTTGTTTGATTACTCGTTACTGAAAAAAATAACGCCGTTAGTAACGCTGTTTATTTATAATGCCGTTATTCCCATCACTGGTAATATTACAGGTGTGTTGCTGTCTATGGAGGGTTTGAGAGCTCTCAGATTTCATCAAAAATATGTTAATTTGTATTCTGTAGATGAACGAAGGTCTTACGGGTTTGGAACGACATGAGGGTGAGTAACACAATTTTTATTTTTAGGTAAACTAACTCTTTAACACAATTGTATCGTGCGCTAATATTGCATTATTTGACGTCAAAACCATGTAAACGCTAAATCAGAAAGCTCAATTAAGCTACTGTAAGTGACTTTTGCATTCAAGATATCCCTGAAATATAACAACAGATATTACTGGATACGATGGTCAAAGAAAGAAAACACACCTGGCAGCTCTTGACTGTTTAAAAAACAAAATAGACAGCGGCCCACACCTGTTAACCAATCAGAAAAAGAACTGGTAATGTTGTGAGGGGCGGGGCTACTTGTTTGTGAGATAAATGCTGGACGGACGTCAGACGGGTTACCGTATGTTCACACCGCCGCCGGCTAGAGCGTCAAAGTGGCTGGAAGTCATTCATTTTCAATGTAAGCCAGCGAGAGCGGCGCGGCGTGGCGTGTCTCGGACGGTGAGAGTTCAACTTTATGGTAATGAGCTATGACGCGTTTGGGCGGCAACCAATCGGAATGTAGAAGTCCTGCGCTTGAGAGGAGTCCAGAGAACGCAGTCTTGTAAACTATGGTTCCGACCACATTAGTTCCCAAGCATTTTCATGCTAGAGCGCTTGTTTTTCAGCGGGAATGCAATTCATTTGCTCAAAACAACACCGATTTGACCAACTGCATTTAGGCTACGCTGCAACCAGGACAGTTTGGAATGTAGGCTGCGCACAAATGAATGTTAATGTTAATTAAAGACCTAAACATCTCTTATAAACTGCGTGTTGAAATTAGACTAGCACTTAACCATGAACACAAAAAACACACCACACAAATGGTATTCATTGGTTTATTTCGTTAGTAAACATGTCACTATAATTGTTGTAACTATAAAGTTCTTTCCATTGATCAATTTCTTACTTTCACAATTAAAATATTTCATGAGGTTAATTTATACCCTACTTGTGGTCAGTCTGCACAAGATCAACATCCTTGTTTCCTTTTCGGCTCCTTTAAATACAAGACCAAGCGTTCGGTCGTCAGAGCGTCAACGAATCTTTCTACAGCGTCGTTGGCAGGGCGGCCAGATCGAATTTTGATGCTCTCGCCGGCGGCGGTGTGAACGCACGGTTACTGTTTCCAAACAAGTTTCCTCTATCACTCTGCTGTTCAGTGTGTCTAAAACCCCTGATAAAAGCATCACAATAATCCACAAGTAATCCACGCCAATCCAGACCACCAATTAACATCTTGTGAAGTGAAAAGCTGCGCGTTTGTAAGAAACAAATCCATCATTAAAACGTTTTTAACTTTAAACTCTCGCTTCAGGCTAAAATATGAGACACAACAAAACATGAAAATATCTTCAAGTAATAAACAGAGACTTCAAAGGGACAGTTCAACCATTATTTACTCTCCCTCAAGTTGTTCCAATTCCGCATGAATTTCTTTTTCCATGCTATAAACGTCAATGGGGACCGATAACTGTTTGGTTACCCACGTCCTTTAAAATATCATCATTTGTGTTCAACAGCTCAAAGAAACGGATACAGTTTTGGAACAACTTGAGGGTGAGTAATTAAAGACAGAATTTTCATTTTAAGTGAACTATCCCTTTAAACAAATCGACAACTGCTACTCTTAAAAAAATTATTAGCAATTTCCTGAGGGTGAATTAGCTGTCCAGATTGGCCTACAAATTGATGGTATGATTGAACAGCTCTATTCCGATTGGTGCAACTAATGATGCATTAACTGCAGTAAGTAATTTTTATCTTTATTTTTCATGTAGAGAGATTTTCTTCCTTCATGAGAAGCTTTGTCAATCAGAGGAATCCATCCATAAACTCAACCAAACGATTAAGGAAAAAGATTCTCTAATCGGACAGTTACAACACCGATGTCAGCTGCTGGACAACATTTGCAAAAGCCGTCCATTATTGGACAGCATGCTGGCCCAGATGGCCGAGGCAGAGAGGATGGGGCCTGTCAGTGACTTGGGGAAGCCCACGACCAACAGCTCTCTCATGGACGGAGAATCCAACTGCAGCCCCAGCCGTCTCTCCAACCACAAAGACTTCTCCCTCAGCGAGGACGACTCTGACGATCAGGAATTAGATGGGGTTGTGTTTGGGACCACAGTATGAGAGTCTGTTCAACTGCTCCTCATCTCAGGTTTAGCAGCCTGTGTGTTCTGATGGTTACAATTGATTCAGTGTCTGGTAAAACATCTGTTGTATCGTAATACAGGTTACTGAGTGTGAATGGGATGCTACTGTAAAGAGCGAATGCCTGGTCAATTCTGGCTAAATCTGTGCGCAAATTGGTGCAAGTATGCCACATACCTTAGACTACTTCAGTTCTCATTACTGAATGAAACATTTAAAAAAATATATATATTTATGTTCAGTTTAAAACAGACTAACTAGTTGTTTAATTTAATTTATCTTTATTCTTCTCTTTTTAACTTTAAATTTGCATATGCTTTGATATTTTTCTGGTTATACCTTATGGATCTATTGCGTTACATGAATATTAGAGAAGAACGTTTTTAAAATTTGCATTGAAATTTACTGTTACATGCAGTTTTATTTGTTACCATGATCCAGTCCTGTTTTAAAAATCTGGGAAGATGTTTTGGAGATGTAATATACTGTGACATTGCATGCTTACTGTTTTGTTGGAGCCTCTCAGTGAGCAATTTCAGCAGTCATTGACAATGTACAAATGATGGATTCTTGTTCAGAGAGCCATAGGAGTTGGATTGAGATGATTTAGACCCAGCGTTATCCGTTGTATGCCATGCATCGGTTACAAACAGACAGGTTTAGATGATAAATTTGACCCTTGGTCTCAAACTCCCATGTTAAAATGCGACAATACTTTGCATACCTATGCTGGAAAGGAATAGCTCACCCAAACTTTTCAATTTTGTCATTTGCTCATGTCGTGTCCTGACAGGTTCCAAACCTGTATTACTTTCTTCTGCAGAACGCAGCATTTAATGTGAACAAGGTTGGAGTCCAGTGGATGTAGAAAAAAAAAACCCTCTGTTTTTCCACAGAGGAGGGAAAGTCATTGGACTATAATGTGACTTTAAATTGTTACATTTTTCTCTACAGATAAGTCAGTGCCTAAAAAAAAACAAATCACGGTTGCTTGTTTGATCTAATTATTTATTCTGAAAAATTCTAATTATTTTTCAGTGCTAAATATCTAAAGTGTGTACTTTTTCCTCAGAAACATGAATATACAGCAAATCATGCTAACCCTAATATTAAATATTTTCTTTTAAATATTTTAAAATAACATGTCTATTACATTTTGGGTCCCTTTAACTGTGTGTTATTTTTGTTTCTTACATGTGAGTTCTTTTGGACACATTTTTATAAAAAAAAAAACATTAATGATGTTTATTTATGAATATTCTGTTTTGAAAATTCTGTTTTCTAAATTTGAAATGTTAAATGTATATTAGTGTACACAATAGAACATTCCTGAAAAACTGAAAATGTTTTCCTCCACTGAAATTAAAAAAATTGTGCTGGAAACTCGCAAGTATCAGAAGTGAATCATGGGAGTAATCCACAAAACCACCATTGTGCAGTTGAGCTTCAGCGCTGAAGCTCCAGGCTGCTGTTAATGACACTGTAATTTAAGGTGCATGTATATAATTAAATGATCTATGCAGTGAAGTTGTTCTCTGAGAGCCTCCCTTAATAAAACAGTTAGCTCTTAAAATAGAGCTTCACCAGATAAACCCAGCAAATCCAAGCAAGCTAAAGCTGTTGCTTATGCACATACAGGCTCATGGTTGAGAAATCATAAAAAGAGTGTAAAAACACTTGTTTTTGTTTGTCTTATATCTTATATAGCCGTTGCCTGGGTTGAATGAATCATGTTACATATTTACATGTACACATAAAACAGCTGTCCTATTTGCTGTTATTTGCCAATACATATAAATATGGTATAGGCCTTTCTCCAAATTCATTTTGTTGTTCATTTAATTCGGCCTAGCAAAATCAAGTCTATGCAAGCGTGTCATATTTTGCCATATTGCCAGATGGAGGGGAGCCATAATGTAGTGAGTGAGTGTACTGATGATGGGGCATTATTCATGTACAGCGTGTCATGTGTCCTGTTAAGACGTGATGGTTACACAATATTTTCGTGTTCGTTTTAAGAGTTACATGTGGTTTTGAACTGCAGCATGTTACATATTGGGGCATGCCATATTTGTCTTGCTAGTGCCCTGTACAGAAGTGTGTTTGCTAACATTTTTCTCTACAGATAAAGTAAAGCAGTGCCTCAAAGACTGATGGTTACTTGTTCAATGGAATTATTTATTCAGAAAAATACGAATAAATTATTTTGTTATTCTTCAGTGCTAAATGTGTACTGGTGCATACTTTTTTCTGATGCTTTGTGCGAATTCCCTGCGAAAGGTTTGCTCTATGAACGCAATAAGCATTTTGAAAAGCCGGTTACAACGAGGCAACTTTATTCACCTGATGAACATTAAAAGGAAACTTAAAGGTGTAAAAGCATTAAATCACTAAAACAGACCATGAATAACTCCTAAAGTCTGATTATTTCAGTGTTACAGACATGTTAAATAACATGTTGCTTTAATCAAATGTTCATTAACTGGAACATTAAATGGTAATATTTCAATGTGATTTCCATCAATCTGACAGATGCTTTAGAAACATCCCACACTGTAAAAAAAAAAAAAAAAAAAAGTTTAGCAAATTTAAAATTTTTTACCAGCTTCAGCAGATTTTTGAGTTTTCTCAACTTATTTTTGTGGGAGATTCTCATTTTTTGTTGCATAAACTCAAAAATCTGCTGAAGCTGGTTGCCTTAAAATTTTAAGTTGGCTCAACTTTTAAATTTTTTTTACAATGCAGTGAACACTGCTAATAGGGATTAGAAAAGTACATTTGTAGCTCATTCAGTCAAACTGATGGATAAGGATTATTTGTAGCACAACTTTGTGTTTTTGAGAGGAACTTCCCTAAACTAGAGGTGCCTCCTATAATGTAAAATGCCGTATGCTTGCTGCCAAAAAGGTTGATATGCAGGACATAATTCAGATCCTAATATTAAAAAAATATTGCATTCACTAAACTTGGAGTACAAATTCATCTTTATTTCAATATTTAATTAGACACTTTTTTTTTACATTACATTCTTTCCATGATCATTAACAGGACAAATAAACATGTTGCATTAAAAGTGCTTCTGTTGCACTGCTCTCATACAGACTCGTGGGAAAGAAAAGACTTTATAATGCATCTTTAATGGAGTCAGTGTGGCAGCCGCACCTTCCCTCTACCAATGCAGTTATGAAACCCTTTGGTCCCATCAGGGCCGACAGGCTGGCGAACAACCAGGAGACTTAAAGACCTCATTATCTGATTGGGCGACACAGAGTCGCCCATCTCAGGCTGAATGACCTGGGCAGCATGTTTACGTCTCTGAACCCAAGGGCTGCTTGCGAAGCCCAAGTCGTCTGGGGAGAGCTCACCCGAGCTCTTGTACCTGCCGAAGGAGGATGTTCCAGCTACAGTGGGCGAGCTGCTGAAAGGAAGTGTGGCCAGAGGAGAGGTCACATGACTGCAAGGAAAAAGCTTACGAGGCAGGAGAGGGCTTCCTACAGGGCTGCCAAGGGGATTCCTGTAAGGGTCAGAGCGGTAAGTCGATATCCGCGGGATGGCGAGGGGGCTGCCGTAGAGGGCCTGAGGACGGGAGACCCTGCGATTGGGCCGGGGCGAAGCAGGGGCAAAATCAGACTCTGAAGAGCTGCAAACAGCCGAATCCTCCAGAGAATAAAGGAAGCGCTTAGACTTTCTGTTTGGCTTTTTCAAACTCTCATAGTCAATCCCTTCTTCAGACTCTTCCTCCGCTAGACCTTGTCTCCATCCTGCCTTACGAGTTCCACGGCTTCCCAGCAGGACCACACAAACGCCCCTTCCTCCCTGCTGCTGCTCTTTCGCCTTCAGGGCTTCGTAAGCCTTGCGCGCGCCCTCCAGATACTCATACTCCACCACAGCACACACTTTGCGCCCCAGTTCCAGGTGTTTCTTAGTATAGCGCTTCAACTCCGTAGGGATCTCTTTTCCTGGCCGCAGAATGCGGAGAGATGAGATGGTGCCGTAGGGGGAAAACACCCGCATTGCGGCTTCCATGATGCCTAGCTGCTCCACACCCGGTGACCCGTTTTCCTCATCTTTGACCTGACCTACACCGTCTAGGAAGTTCCAGGCCAGAAGTAGCTTGCTTGTGGGAATGCACAGCAGCCAATCGGGTACTGGAGTCCTTCGTCGCACCTTGGTTCCCATCTCATTCACTTCCAGCTGCGGAGACGTTCTTGCAGCCATCAGAGTGGTGCGCCAGTCACGCGTGAGATCTCTAATCTATGAAAACATGAATCAAAGCAAACACAAAAGACATTTTCATGTTAACTATGAGAAATGGTTAACTGGTAAATGTTAGTTGTAAGTTCCCTTACTATATACCATCAAAAACTGTAATAGATATCCAAACAGGACATGGTAATTATTCAGTAAAATACTGTAAAGTTTGCAGTTTTTGGAAGTGAAAAAGAACAAGTCATCTTATTTACAGCGGAAAAAACAAACTGCAGAATTGTGTGCAACACTTTCAGGGTTTTTCATCTAAATAATCATTTCTGCTTAGTTTTTTCTAATCAATTGTGACCCTGGACCACAAAACCAGTCTTTAAGTGTCAATTTTTCAATCTGAATAAATAAGCTTTCCATTGATGTATGGTTTGTTAGGATCGGACAATATTTGATTGAGATACAACTATTTGAAAATCTATAATCTGAGGGTGCAAAAAAATCTAAATATTGAGAAAATCACCTTTAAAGTTGTCCAAATTAAGTTCTTAGCAATGTACATTACTAATCAAAAATTAAGTTTTGATATATGTATGGTTAGAAATTTACAAAATATCTTCATGGAACATGATCTTTACTTAATATCCTAATGATTTTTGGCATAAAAGAAAAATCAATAATTTGTACCCATACAATGTATTTTTGGCTATTGCTATAAATATACCCCAGCGACTTAAGACTGGTTTTGTGGTCCAGGGTCACAATTATGTAAATTAGAGTTTTGGGTTACATCTTATGATGTTAAATTAACGTTTAGGCTATTGCATTATTTTTAGTGTTGTGTTACCTTGATGGTGTCTTGTATTTGTATGGCACTGTGCACCTTCTATATATTAGCATATCTACCGTCCTCTTGTAATGAGTTTTGATTCATCATGTGAATTTCTCTTTACCACCTATATTTTTAGGTGGTTGTCAGCCAATTATAAAGGTACAAAACATATTTAGTAATTCAGAGGGTTGGTCTTTTAATATTATATCAGTTTTTATTATCATTTCTTTTTTTTTTTTTAACTGTAAATTTAAATTCAACCTGTAAAACTTAATGTAAAATTTGGACAACCAGTTTTTTTTGTTTTGTTTTTTTTAAACAGTTTTACAGTTTATTTCGTGATGACACTTCAAATCAGATCGAGATGATGCTGGTTATTTGATCTCACCTTCTTGAAAGATGTCAGCAGCTTCAAACTAACATAACCCATCTTGTTTCTTTGGACATGTTTTAGCAGAAAAGCATCATCTGCCAGATTCTCATCAGAAAGGTAGTTCTCCAGCTGGGCAGCAATTTTGTGTGTCAAATCATCATTTGGAGGAATCCAGAGATCACCCTCACAGAATTCCTCCTCAAAAACATCAGTCAACTCAGTTGAACTCCTGAAAACAGTTTTGTTTTTTTATAATATAAAAAACAAATATCTGGAATTAGCCTACTGCCTGTTTAAAAAGTGGATTTTTACATTAAAATTTCTAAACTCTTCGAGTTATTTTGATATTTCATCTATTTTCAGAAATATTATAAATGTATCCATTAACGTACCCATCCAAACTATCATTTAGCCCATCATCAGTGTATGAGAACGGCCCCTTTGATTGCTGAGTGTCTTCACAATGGAAGATGTCAGTAAATCCGGGCGAGGACATGCTGTTGACATATTATTTTGATTTTAAGGACACTGACAAAACTAAACGTTAAAAACATGTGCTAATTAGTTGTTAAACTGTGTTGTAAACAGCCTACCTGACGTCTCTCCTGTATGTTTCCCCCGTATACCGCCACACATCACCTGAAGACAGGTGATCCTTTTTAGAAAACTGATTTATACGTCCTTGCGTCACCATTAAAAACGAGGTATTTTGGGCAACGTCATGCTTGCTCTGAAACGACCGAGGGTAAACTATAAATTCGTAAAGGGGGGAAAAAAAAAATTAAAAATCTTTTTTAATCTTTCGGCTTTTTAAAACTGACATTTTCGATTTTATAAATAAAAAACTTTAGTCTCGAACATTTCAAAAAAGATTATTTGATATTAAATAGCAGGCTACATATGCATATGTGCACTGAATGCAAAGGGCCATTTGGAAGCATAAATAAACGTAGAAAAAAGATTGTATTTTTGTCATAACCACCAAAAATTGAGACCCCAGCTATATTATCCAGTTACACGTTGCTCCCTCAGTTTCTAAGCCAAGTGGATTTTTTTTGAACGCAGCTTCCAAAAGACAAAAAAAAAAAAAAAAAAAATTGCCGCATTGTAACCAATCACACACGATTCTGTTGAGTTTATGAATGCAATGGCCAATCAGAGGCGTTCAGATGAGTCATCGCTGAAACGCCCTGCTCTCTGCCGAATTCTCTCATCAGAAACAATAATGTGCAGATGTAAGAGATTCATTTCACAGTGTAAACAGCTTCAGTGATTATAATGGGAGTTTTTGAGGGCTCTTGAAAACAATTATGATGTTCTTTGATAATGGAAATGTTATTTGCTCTCTTTATGTATTCATTTATGACTTACATTTAAAAAATTAAATTAAATTCACGTTAAATTCAGTCGTATTAAAAATATTTTATGACACGACACCCATATTTAAGTAAAAACACGGGTTTTATGCGTAGTTAATAGATTACACAAACACTTTGCATGCATTTGAGAATGAGATATTTCATGATATAGCCCAGTTAACACGTTTGGGAATATTTAAAATAAAAAAAGGAAAGATTCAATTAAAACCAGTAAGCCTACGTGGCTGCTGTGTGCTGTGCATGACGACGAGCCCCCTCAAAAATAAGTGCATGACGCCCCTGCACGTAGCCTCTTTTCCCAAGACGTTAATAAACGTTTAATGGGCGTGTTAATTACTTTGTGAGCCATGGACTTTGTGGAGACCCTGTAGTCTTTATGCAAATCTACCTTTGACCCGACTTGTGTGTGTACTGTGAGGGACGAGGTGTCAAGATTAAGTGCAAAGTGTATTCCAAATGAATAGGTACCACAGGGGATCCGTGAGACGGTAGTGCAGGACTACAGCAGACCCCCCCTACTAGGCTTCCTGTATATTAGGACTGTTACCATTCCTCATGTTAAGGACAAGTTCTTCAGAGAGCACGACGAAGGTGTTCTGAAGTCCTGCTAATTATCTAACACTATTCACAGCCAATAAACACACTCAGGATCATGTGTGCTCAAGC
Source organism: Onychostoma macrolepis (assembly GCF_012432095.1). Lineage (NCBI taxonomy): Eukaryota > Metazoa > Chordata > Actinopteri > Cypriniformes > Cyprinidae > Onychostoma > Onychostoma macrolepis. Next base: position 25,701,710 of record NC_081165.1, on the reverse strand, counting down.
ATATTCTAATTACAGTAACTGTTGCCTTTGTAGATGTAAGCGACTCGTGTGAGTGTGACCGGAATTAAAGCTATTGCTGATAAATACTAATAACACCGCACAGAACCATTTTCACGATTTTTACAACCACAAATTAGCAAGCAATCAATGCACTTTAAATAAAACAAGATGCATGCAATTAATGCTCATTAAATTATCAATTTATGACTGGTTAGGCAATGCCACCAAAACGTAACTACACACACACACACACACACACACACACACACACACACACACACAAAGTCGTCATTGTAATCTATTTTTTTTTTTTAGCATTTGTACTTTTAAATCACCGTAGTTTTAAGCCATTTACCTTACAACTGGATGGATAAGCCATTTTACAATTAAATTGTCGTGACATATCATTACCAACAGGTGGCAATCGTTGATAGAAGATGCTTCTGCTGAGGTGCTGATTGCTGAAATGCTTTGCTTGAACCTCATAGTAACACACTTTATCACTTTTAAGATTTTAAGAAGCATTTATTTACTATTAATTACCATTTATAGCATATTTCATTTTATGACAAAATTACAGTTAATTCCAAGTCGTTTCCAGAGAACAAGATATATTGCGCTATAAGTATTTAACAGCAGGTGGCGCATTAGAACAGTGAACTGATTCAATTCAGTTTGAGATTATTGATTTGAGTTATTGATTATTTGACTGATTTTAAAAGTAATTTTAAATTCATTTAAAACGCATAAATGCAAACCATGTCTGAAAGTGTTGTTGCACGGACATAAACACACTGTGTTTATTATGTTTTTATGTTACAATATTAGGCTATGACCGAATTGACTCTGAAGGCATTTCTATCGAAGAAAGTAAATCGATGAAACAATTAAGTTTCCTTAAGACGCTGACCCCAGTGTTTATGCAGACGGGTTTCGTAACTCAAGCACAACAAGATCCCATGACAACATCAACAGCTCTGATCCTGTGACTGTACCGTCTATAATTAGCCGGTGGAACTGGAACAGCCGAGGTGATGAAAGTTCCAGGTAACAAGCAGACAGAAACTCTACTGCCTTCTACAGCTTCTGCAGCAGACGCAAAGCAAAACAAAACAGTGACTTCTGCACAGATAGATGCCACCAATTTTAATGTATCATTTCCGTCACTAGCTGTGCACGCTATTGCATCGGGATGAGAATTGGGAGTCATGAGTCACCACGAATGCAAAGGAGTTTCGTCCAACCGACTCATGCAACTTCAGGATGTGCCCAAATATTATTCAGAAACATGATGCAATCACTATTCCTTTCCCATGTACTATACTTGCGACTCAAACCAGAATATAAATGAAAACTGCGTAAAATTCTGGCTTCATCAAGTTATGTACATGATGCAAAAGTTTCAGACAAAACTGCAACATGCACATCGAAAGCAACAGGGAAAGTCCATCATTTCCATAAGGAAATTCCATCGAAATCAGTACAAACAAATTGAAAGCTACTGGGTGCATGCTGTACTCGCTGTTTGGGCAAATATTCCCCGAATCAGCCCACGTGGGGTCTAAGCAGGAGTTTCCACCATCACCAATGGCAGAGCGAGAGCGAAACGCTGGTGGAACATTGCTAGCCAATGGGAAAGGCGAACGTTTCGCAAAGCCGCGCCCACTCGAAAGCAGCATAAAAGCGGAGGTTTCGCTGGAAGTCAGCAGAAACTACTTCTCAGACGCAGTGAAACGAGCAAAGGAATACTACAACTCCGAGCGATTTTTGGATTATATCCTACTTTGGTCAGCACACTTTGACTGGATTTAAATATTTCCGAGCTCTTCCGGAGACTTGTGGATTACTATTATCTGAAGCAAAATGACTCTGGAAGAAGTCGTTGGATGCAATATCGCTGATAAAACGTAAGTTCTTCATTGCATGCATTGCTTACACATTAAGTGCGAATCTCAATGGTTATCTTACCATACCGACAACCATCCGACTGTCGCTTACCATAGTCCGCATGTTTTTACAGAATGGACACCGTGAGCCAAGCATTGGAAGAGCTGCTGGTAGCAGCACAGAGACAGGACTGTCTTACCGTCGGCGTTTATGAGTCTGCAAAACTAATGAATGTGTAAGTATATACTTATGTCTGACTTTTACACATGCTACTGTATTGCTTTATCCCAACCAACATGAGACTAATTGCAATTCACTTGATCTACAGAGACCCAGATTGTGTCGTACTGTGCGTTCTGGCCACCGATGAGGAGGACCAGGATGATATTGCGCTGCAGATTCACTTCACGCTCCTTCAGGCGTTCTGCTGCGACAACGACATCAACATCCTCCGGGTGTCTGGGCTGAGACGCCTCGCACAGGTGCTCGGAGAGCCAACCACCGTGGACAACAACGAGCCAAGGGATTTCCACTGCATCCTAGTCACTGTAAGTAGACTTCGAATTGGCTCATTGCGAGATCATATGCAACATGCATTCAGAGTTACATCTTAATATCGTATGACATTGACTTACGGTGCATTTCATGTGTTTTCGCAGAACTCTCAATGCCAGCCACTCAAATGCCAGGCACTGAAGGATGTGGGCAACTACTGCGAAGAGAGCCGCTGCAAAAACCAATGGATTCCTTATCTGTCCCTGCAAGAACGCTGAACGAGTCGCAATGCTTGATGCAATGAAAGGATGAACGAGTCATTCTCTGCGAATGAAAGCAAAAGGGCTCTGCACCAGCCGCCGTTGACTGCTGCGTCATGCGAAGGGGCTGTGTGAGAGAAAGTGGAGCTCTTGGGATTGCGCGCACGGGACCGGTACATTCCACCCTGCCCCACCAGCTTGTCGTGTCCTCCGTGGGGGGGAAATAAAAAAATAAAAAGTGGTGGGAACATGAACTGTGAAAGGCTGCCTGTCGGGGCGAGCGGCGCCGGAGAACGTGCACGCAGGCGGCGTGGGCGCGCAATGGGTTGGAAAGCGACTAGTGTGCGTCACTATCGCTGCCTGCGGGACGAACATTTTCAAATACCGAGTGAATTATCTGTGTATGTATACTTTAGTGACTATGAACTGCAGAGGCATTTATGCCAAGCTACAAATGGACTGCAATCGCTTCTGTTAGGCTGCACTGAGCACGACAGTGTTTGTGAAACAAAATGAATTCTGTTGAGTTATTGAGAAATGCATACTATGAATTGATGTATAAGTTATTTCCAGTAATTTAAATAGAGTAATATATGCATTGCTGCTTTTGTCAAATGCAATATTGTTTCAATAAATTATTGATTGAGAATTGTACACTTCTGTCTTATGCTTTTGCTTTGGGGGTTGGGCTGGTAGACAATTCAATAACGGGTGACAAAGCAATATACTATTGCAAATGCAGACTGACTTCCTTCGGTCAAAGTGTTAAAATAACTAAACACTTCCTGTTAAATGTCCTTGCAAATCCTTGCCAGATTTAGTTTGGACCTTATGAGTGGCCGGGAATTACCCCACTGAGGTGTGAATGCATTCAGTGGAAATGTTAAGAAAGAACAAGAGCCCATAAGTGACGTGCAAACAAATCAACAGTTTGCCAAAGGATAGAATTAATATCCTCTTGTCCTGGAATCAACGTCATATCCTTACTGATACACAGTTAATTACGAAACCGTCCTGACACGAATGCAGACTTTACAGCCTAATATCATGTCTAGTTCCGTCTACTTTGGCAAGCTCTGCTCCTCCATAAAGAGACAGTACAGTGCTTGCATAACCTCCAGAAAAGGATATGACAACATGCTCCAAATAAAATAGCTTTTCAGTAAGTGATTTGAGGTTATATATAAGGGTATCATATCACAGGTCTCTTACTGTTTGTTAAACAATGTAAAACAATTGTTATGTAGCAGACAACTTGTAATAGTACGCATATTACACCAGCTGCAGTCCCACTGGGCAGACTGGGATTGTGTATTCCTCAAGGGAAAAATGGTGATGCTAGATCATGCTTCATCCTTGCACGGCTTGGTCTGGGTTACTAGGGCAAAGCTTTAACCATTGAGCTACCACTATCCTTTAGTAACACTCTGGCACACTTTGTCAGTTTTGTTTTTCCAGCTCCATCCAGTTGCTGTTAAGGTCAGCGTTGTGAACTCTTGAGAGGTGAAGAGCTACATAGTTGCACACAGTTGCTTGTAAAACAAACAGATCGTCTTATGAGATCCTTGCAACAAAACACCACCATCCTGGTATAATACGATTCACGATACATGTTGTTGTGATATTCTCTGAGCATTTGCTCATTTACTGCTAATCTGAAGCAACAAAATGCTAGTATTATAGGATGAAGTCAGCTAAAATGGGCCAAATAAGGTTGTAGCATCATATCCCTTTACATTTTTACAGAAAATCACAATAACTGATCTTGCATTGTTGCTTCAACACTTGTTGACATGTAACAATCATTTTTATTGGTCTGAGTTTTTTAAGGCGGGTGTTACATGAAGCTTGTCAGAGAAATTGTAAGGTAATTGAGCCTGGCATAGAAAATTTCATTAATCACTAATAAGGGTACTAAAGCAATTATAAGTAAGCTTACCAACAAAGCAAAGGTTTATGAACAATGTTTTGACATGCTTTTTCAAATAAAAAAAGTCTAATTTATAAAAGAAACTTTGATTTTTGTGAAAAAGGTCATTTTATGGCTGGTTAAGCTAAAATGGGCCACAATTTTCAGCTAAAATGGGCTGCATACACACACACACACACACACACACACACTTTTAGACAGAAATTGAGGGTGAAAATAGGTTTATAGGCCTAGATATGTATCCATACAAAATCTTAACAGTCTTTTTAAAAAAAATGCATTGCAGACAGTATGGCAGGAGGACAAGCAAAGAAAGGAAACAGATAGACGAGAAGAGAAAGGGAAAGAAAGGAAGATGTCAGTAAAATGGGCTGTAGATATGTATCCATACAAAATCTTAACAGTCTTTAAAAAAAAAAATACAAGCATACACACAAAAGACACCAATGCACAGAAACACACAACATGATCGGTTCATTTTTAATCGCATTGTTTAATTAAACATTCATTCAACTTTCTATTTAATAAAATACACTTATGATGTTGCTATGGCACACTAAAGACAATAGTGTCAATGTACTGTTAAAAATAACATGATTTAAGCTGAAATGACCTGTGTTGATCTCTTTTTATATTGGCCCATTTTATCTGAATGTTGTGCGGTGGCTCAAGAAGGTACCTGCTTTTATACTTTTCACATTTAAAAAATATAAATATATTTAAGAGACCCATGCTAATTTACAAGAATATCATTAGATGTCATGCATAGCTTATTTGATGGTATTATAAGTCATTTACCAAAACGTGGCCCATTTTAGCTGACTTTACCCTATAGTTACTGTTACAAAGTGAGCTCGATAATAATGATTAAAGATAGATTTGCATTAAGGGATAATAATAGAAAAGAGGAATCAGAGTTTCCAAAATTAGTCTCCTTCGAGATGAAAGACATCGAGCATTTTTTTCCGGGCATTCCCTGAGCTGATTGTGCGTCTGACGTAGCCCGTTTCTGATTACGCACTGGAACCCCGGAAACGTCATTGGCCATTTAAGGGCAAATCTGAAAGCGCCGAGTATGTCTCTTCTACTCAACACCAGCGCGAAATATAATCGTTTAAACCGAATTCTCAGTGTTTAAAGCATCACATTATACATGTTTGTTTGGATAAGGCATCTCCTAGCCGCTCACCGGGTGAGTCGTGCCCAGCGCTCCTGCCGCTAGTATGTGAGGAATGCGGAAACAGTGGCTGTTTCCATAGATGTGCAGCGTGAATGCGCTGGCTGTTTCCCACAAGGTGCGATAATGAATCATGCTGTTTTTTTTTTTTTTTGTTGGTCTTATCGTGATCACGGGGAAGAGACTAGAATGAGATTATAAAACAGTCATTTAAATGCTGATGACATGCTATAACGCTCCTAAACGTGGGCTATGATGGACATTTAGTTTATTATCATTTCTCAGGATAGTGTATTATCATTTTTTTTTCAAAATCAGCTTTTTTATAGATACATCAGGAATTGTTCTAGAATCAATACTCTGAGGTTGCTTCTGAAGTTAGTGAGGGTGCTCTAGCATTAAAGGGAGTTTTCACTCAAAAATGAAAATTCTGTCATTAATTACTAACCCTCATGTCGTTCCAAACCCATAAGACCTTCGTGCACCTTCGGAACATGAAATCTGAGAGCTCTCTGACCCTCCCATTAGACAGCAAGGGTCCTATCACTTTCAATTTCCAGAAAGGTACCAAGAACATCAGCAAAATAGTCCATGTGACATCAACCGTAATTTTGGCCTTTGACGCTGAGGTTGAGACAAACACTAATGCAGCAATTAAAGGAGTTAAGCAATTATTAAATAATTCATGGCAGCAAAAATTGGGGAAAATATCATTTTAATTAGGCTATATCATCAATCTACTATAAAGTAATACAAAACCACACTGTAAAAAATTACCGTGATTTTAACGGTAAAAAAATGTGAAAATGCTACAGTAAAAACCTGTTAAATGGTTAACGGTAAGTTCCTGTAAAATTTACAGGGAAAAAACCGTAAACTGACATTACCAGAATTCCCTGCGTTGCATTTCAAATTTTGTTTGAATTTGATGTTTTTTCTTTGAAATAACTATGTTTCTTAGTTTTTTTTCTTATCAGTTATGTTTATTGGGGTTGTATGTTACATCTAATGTTGTTAAATTAATGTTTATTGCATATTTCAATTTAATGAGTTTCACCATGATGGTGTTTAGTGCTTGTGACACTGTGCACCTTCTATATATATATATATGTTATTATTTAAAAGCTGCTTGTGATGGGCTTTGGTTCATCATGTGACTTTCTCATCACCACCTGCATTTGGTGGTTATCAGTGTATTTCAAAGGTACAAAACAGATTTCAGTACTTTAATAAGTTGGTATATTAACATTACATCAGTTAATGAAATTACAGTATTTAACTGTAAATTTAAGTTAAAACCTAAAATGTTATTACCGTATTTTTTTATGGTAGAATTCCGGCAAAGACAGGTCGCCAGTGCAAATTTCAGAATTGACATGAATAAACATTGTGAAAATAAATTTAAAAGCAATTAATTGGAACACTGACAAGCACATTACAAAGAAATACATTTGTTACTATAAAATCCAAATTCTTTTAAAAAGCATGACCAAGAAAGAAGTATACAGGAATAGATACACCTACACAAGCTGACTCTAAATTTTTAAAAGCACTCATCGGCAGAAACTCTGGGCCCCATGGTGAAATTTTCCCTTCCCATAAAGCCTTGATCTGTGTGCGCTGTAATGACTATATGCCACCCAGTCTGTTTCTGTTTGACTCTGGTCTCTGAGGTCGTCAGGTACATTCAGGCTGGCAGTAGCGCTTCTTTCCACCTCCACCCAAACTAGCAGCCAAGACGTGATTCTGGCCAAGTTTATGACCCATCCTGCAGAGCAGACCAAATTAAATAGACAGTAAAAGTACAGCTTGTGAATGCTCTCATTTTCATTGCACCGTATAAGTCTTTAATCAGCATTTTATCTCACCACTATAAACACATTGCTCATGCTTAATTAAAGCTACCAATTACTAGGTCACAGCAGATGTTGACAGTGTTTTTAGAGAAAGGGTCTCTATGGCTCGCCAGCTTACAAAGAACAAGGATATTGCTAAAAGCTCTCAGGAAATTATTGTATGTCATTGTTACTGCATCAATGTCATTGACAAAAACGGGTGTCCAATATGAGGAAAAATTATTTATATAAAACGTATGTATGAAAAAAGTATGTTGTAATATAATTTTGTATTTTAATTTAGTGACATTTTGATTTATGTCAGGTGGTGTAACCATCGAGTAAAGAGAACTTACTACATCTGAAGTTATTGCAAAACAGTTTATTAATTTAAAAATAATGTTGTTTAAATGTAAAAAAAAAAGAAAATTTTGAGCTGTGCATTTGGTAAGTTTATGACAAATTGAGTATCACACACACACAAGCAATATATATATATAAATAAAATATTATAATATTATAAAATATTTTTCAATAAAATATAGTACTTAATGTATCTCGTTTAAAATTCAGGAAGAATATGCATTTTCCACCTTAATGTTTTTGATCACAAAAATATAAAAATTATTTTAATTCAGAAAAGTAAAACTTACAAAATTAATAATAATAATAATAACAGATGTTCATAGAAGAGGTTTTATTACAAAACACCAAAATAAACAGGTATAAATACAATTATTTTGTATTAATAATTTTTTTTTAATTAATCTGTCATGATTACTTAATGATTATTTAAAATCCTTTTTATGTAAATCACTTTGAATTACCATTGTATATGCAATGTGCTCTATAAATTAAAAAATATTGTTACACATGTAGCATTTTGTAGCCACAGTGCATGCTTTCATGAAACACATCCCCAGGTGATGGAGTGAACATGACTGCTGCAGGAATCAGCTGGGTGAGCGTTGAACTTCAGGTCTGGCGTGTCTCTTCACTTTCAGTCTCGGTGGAAACAAGGAGTGGGTGAGCTTTAAGAATATGTGCTATTGTACGGCACACTCGCAACGCAGCTGACCAGACAATGGGTAGCTGTGTGTTCCTCTCCAGACTGCTGGAAAAAGCATGCAAGCGTGCTCAACCCTAGAGGCGTCACACCACAGCACAACAGCAGCAAAAGACTAAAAGACTAAATTTGCCTGAACGAGACTGGTGACTGGAGTCGAAAGTGCTGGTGAGTGCTGACGTTAAGCCAGAAAGCGTGTGAGAGAAGAAGGGGGGCGGTTACAGAAACAGAGAGCCTTTTCTTTCTCTTGGCAAAAGCCCTGGCTGATTTAAAGTTGCTGACAGTATTTAGTTCAGACGGCAGGGCTATTAATAGAAAGGCCTGCCGGAGTATTTTTAGCACAACAGGGCTATATTTATATCTCAGGGAGTGGTGGCCTTGTAGATAAAATAAGGGGCTTCTTGATTCTGTAATGGATGTAAGAAAAAGAAAAAAAACCCAAGACGGATTCTGTTGCCCCTGTGGTGCTGTGGTTCTGCTGAATTGGCCTGAAACATCTTTGGCGTGATTGAGAGTGCATCAGAGCCTCTCTTTTGTAAGTTGTGTGCAGTGCTGGACGTTTGGGACTGAGTTGCCGTGCATCTTAGCCATAATTATAGACTTGTTTTAAGCCCCCCACCACTCAGTAACCAACAAGTCCATCCACACCCGCACACTTACCAAATGAATGCATATGTCAGTGATTCTCCAAGAAACCAGTCTTTAATTAAATAAAACCGCACCTATTATACTGACCTCTATGTATTAGGGTCAGTGATAATGTAAGGAAAAGTAACTACCTTTTAAAAATCTAGCTTAAAATGCATCTGGCAAATCTTAGAAACAAAATCTTTTCATATAATTAAACATTTTTTAAACTATTTTAACCTAATATTTTCTAAAAACAACTGTCTAGTGAAGAGTAATGGCATATTCTCTTGATGTCCTTTTTTTTATTTTAGAGCAGCTTTTCAGCAGAATTTGGATTTGTCTTATATTTCATGAAGTTAGCATCACTGATTCTGTTACTTACATGTTTAAAGCAGCTTTGAAACGATCTCTGTTGAATAAAGTGCTATATAAATAAAGGTGACTTTACATGCATACACATCGTTGTAAAAAAATATTTTTTAGTTTTAAGTACATTTTACAAGGAAATACTATTTCAGTCATTTTATTTCAAACTTAAGCGCTTAATTCGAAGTTATTTGCCATTTCTTTGATTAACTGTGCTTCAAACTATTTTGGAGTCATTTTTTTTCTACGCCATTTTTTCTGTGCATGAGCATGTTCATCTAAAGCATATGCATTTATGCATTTCAAATAATTGAAATGCATGATATTTCAAATATTAATCATATCGCATATGCATAGACAGAGAGAAATGCATATGCAAGATGATTAATATGATTATTGTATATGTAAACACACACACACACACACAAACACACACACACAAAGAGCACTATTAAGCACAGTAGATATACACAAGTCATTCACATCTATAAATTTCTACTTTATAAAAAACATATTATAAAACAGAGACGTGGCAGTTCTAATTTTGTTCTATTTCTATTGACTGTCGTGCCAGTGCTTCTGGCTGAATCTGGCCTGCTGTAATCATTGTTCTTTTGCGCTGACACAGATGAGAGCATGTTATTGTAAGCCTGCACGTCTGATGTCTTCACTTTGAGAGAGCTGCTGCTAATTTGGTCTTCGACCAAGAAGCCTCAGACATCTGAGCTCCTCCAGAGCTCAACAGACTCAGCCTTTACCACCGTCTGAAGTGTCAGACCATCCACAGTGAAGACACCAGTGATGCATCAGGAGAACATGTGTTGCGTAAGATGTATAGTTTAAAATAGCTTTTTCTAGATCACTTTCACAAAAGGAAATTACATCCAGCTGAGACATTTATAAGATAAGAAATTAAATCAGATCTAATCCAGAATTGCATGCACTGACTCAGACAATACATCATAAGTGTAAAATCTAGCACAATCATGCATCTGACAGAGCCTTTCATTCAAAGAACAGACCTATATATTACAGTCGGCTACGTTTTTAGCAAGTGTGAATCAGAGAGCGATATTATGGTAACAATTAAATAAAGCCTGGATCATGGGTGGTCTCATTTAGTGTTATGGGCGAGTTCTACCCAAGAAAAAATGATTGTGTTCCGTTTAAAGTCCTTTACAGTGGGGAGATCAAGGGCAAAATCGCTCTCCTGGTGCAGATTTTATTCAAAGCCTTAACAAGCACAACATGGCAGCATTTTCTACTGGTAATTCCATTGCCTTTTATGGCTTTACACTTAACTCTGTCTTAAATATTCAGTATGAGGTTGCAGTATAACTTGAGCTTTTAAGTATTTCCAAGTGATATAGGCTTTATTAATGCTGACAAAAAAAAAAAAAAATACACTCATCATGCTGCCTAATTATCCTGCATGCTGTTTATCAAGCAGTGCATGCCTGCATTTCATTTAGCAAGAGGTTGCAGCATTGCTATAGTTTTAAGCTTTCCAAGTGATGAGAGTCGTCCATGCCGAAAAAGACAATAATTAATTAATGCACTATACTCTTCAGGCATTCCAATGAGCTTGCATGGTGTTTTCCATACATCACATTCATGCATTTCATTTTGCAAGTATTTGCAGTATTGCTATAAAGTAGGTTGAGCTTTTATATATTTCCAAGTGCAGAACGTCATCCTTGATGACAAATAACACAGGCACAGTTCTCTTCATGTCTTGCAGTTAATTTGCATGCTATTTTAATGCATTGCATACATTCATTTCTTTCGGTAAAGGGTTGCAGCATTGCTATAGTTGGAGTTTTTGAGTGTTTGTAAGTGATGGACTTTGTCCATGTTGTCCTTTGTCCAAGCTTGCATGTTGTTTTTTTATGCAGCACATGCATGCATTTCATTTAATAAGAGCAGTAGTACTGCTATGGTTTGAGCTTTATGTATTTCTAAGTCATAAGCTTTGTTCATACTGACAAAAACAACAATGCATGCACTATACTCTTTCTACCTAGCAATAAATTGCATGCTTTTTTTAATGTATTCATGCATTTCCTCCGGTAAAGTTTTTGCTATATTGCAGAATTGCTATAGTTGGAGTTTTTGAGTGTTTGTAAGTGATGGACTTTGACCATTTTGTCAAAAACAACCAACAATTACACAATATGCTCCTCAAGACATCCCAATATGCTTGCATGCTGCATTTCATTGCATGTGTGCATTAAGTTAGTAAGGTGTTGCAGTACTGCAATAGTTTGAGCTGTATTTCCAAGTCATGAGCTTTGTTCATACTGACGAAGACAACAAACACATGCAGTATACCGTTGCAACAAGCCAACAAGTCTTTGCTAAAGAAGTGTACACGCCATGTTTTGCAGAAGTCTGCATTCTGTTTTTAACGCACTACATGCATGCATTTATTTTAGTATGAACTTTATGCAAGCTGACAAAGACAACCAACACACAAAATATCCACTTCACGCTAATAACCCTGTATGCAGTTTTTTCATGCATTGCACACCTTCATTCATGCATGACTTTTTTCCTTTTGAAATCTTTCATAGCACAGCATGCCTTTCACATAAACGACACAAACGTTGTGCACTTCAAATGTCCTCCATGCTCTGTCGAGGTCTTTCCAAGGTAACTCAAATTTACCAACAGTGGAATTTCACCTCAGGCTTCACTAACACAAGAGAAGCCATTGTTTGGTCCCATGTGCATGTGTCTTTGTTTGAGGTGGCAGTTAATTGAAAGGTACGTGCAAATGCAGCAGGAAGTCTTTAATGACACAAGGCCTTCATGTGGATGTTTCAGAGTGAGGTTTACACTCACGCCAACAGGTCTGACTGACCCACAGAGTTGAAAGGAATCTTTAAGTGCAGCCCATTTGAACTTAACCCATCCCGAGCCCCAGCTGCAGCAGATAGGTGGTTGGAGGGGTTGGGTGGGCTGTGGGACGGGGTGAGAGAGAGGGAGAGACAGTGGAAGTTGCAGGGTGTGGTGAGTAAAAGCCAAACTGAAGAAATGGGTCTTTGTGTAGGGAGGATACAGAGACGATTTCTGTTAACGGTTCTGATTAATGTTACAGAGGTATTCCCACTGAATTTGAGACTAACCCGTTAATCACCTGATCTTGACTACAAGATAGATCGAACTTCAGTTAATGGAAAATTGGACTAAAGATGAATTTTATGCATAAGCATACCAATGTCAAAAGCTAAATTAGCTACAATATGACAGTGGCATTTTCACTTTAGATAAAAACAAAAAAAACAATTGTAAATCAACGTGTAATTTAGTTTATTTAATCTAAATAAAGACAATTTAGAAATTTAGAAATTTGTGTATTGTTTAATGTTTATTGTGATGTTTTTTAAAACAAAAAATCATATTTTCTGTTATGTACTAACTCACAATAATTTATGCAGCTAGTCAGTATCTAGACATCAACTCTCTGCTGTCAGGTGAAAATACTATTTAAACGTTTAGTAATACTATTGAGAGTGAAAATACTGTTTAACCCCCCCCCCACACTTTTTTTTCAGATTGGTGCAGTGCCTTGCCCCATAGAGTTTCATGGAAAGTACATTGCTATAAACACAAAACCAACTTTCTCACACCACTACACAGACGCAAAGTCTTGAAAGTTTGTGTCATTCTGCCTTACAAAACCCGAATAGTTAGATTCATGTGCTCTGTGTATTTTCCAAACTTGTAGTATCTATATAGTTAAATGCACAGTAGAGAAACGCAAAATGCAGGATAGGCTTATAAAATGTCAAGATGACAAAATTGCTCCAAAGACATTGTATATTTTGCTCTTGAATTGGTAGCTATGTGTCCAGAGTTTCTGAGTTATAATTATGATCAAAGAGACTGAGCCCCCGACCTCAAACTCAGGGCTGACTGAATGCAACTTTGCCGACACTAAAAATAGAAACGACCCCATTGCCATGCACACACACCCTCTTGTTAGCCCTATTTTCTGACCAACAAAGAGAAGACGGGAGGGGTGGTGTATGTGTGTGTGTGTGTGTGTGTGTGTGTGTGTGTGCGCATGGTTTTATGGAAGAGTAGTACTGGAAAGTTGACTCATTCAATTGTCCCACAATTGCTCTTGCTGCCCCAAAACTCTGGCATCCAGAAACCAGAATCCCTGCTCCATTCTTCAGGATATATTTAGCATTTCCAATGGCTCCCAATGGAGAGCTGCTCAGTAAGGTGAGGAAGAATGTGCAAAACAGAAAGGCCAGAACATTCCAGACAGGTTTGCGTAAAGTGGCTTTGACTGGGAAACATGTTAATCTGCTTATTTATGGATGCTCAGAAAGATCCCTGGCTGACTCACTCATGCCACAGGCTGGGAAAAGTGTCTGGACAGAAAGTGCTTCCACCCGATCATCATAGGAGTAATAACCACCTCACTACTGGCACTAAATAGACTTCACACAGAGGTTTGAAATGAAAATGGGTGCTTCGGTAGAATAACCACAACAACACAACCCTCCTCTCAGGTTAGAAATGTGGCGAGAAACTCCATATTTAAATCATTTTGTTCGTCTACAGACTTTGGCTAAACCCAAGTCGCCCTAATACGCCTATCTGGCCTGTACACAATCAAACCCTCCTCGGAAGGGCGCCGATCTAAATGCGGGGACGCATCAACCAGACAGCTTCTCCTTTCTCCCTCATTTTCGATATAAAAATAAGTGTCTATGCCTAAACGCTGATCCCACAGCCTTCTAAATTAGTACCGAGCTGCACACTGAAACAATCATATTGGCTATTATGTTAAATGGGATATTTCTGACAATAACAAAACAGTGGTACACTGCATACAACTCTGAAAGCAAGAAACCGCAATGAAAGCTGTTTCTTTATATTTATTCACACATATATAGAGTCGGGTTCCTATTTAAATCAATGTTATAAATGAGTAATATAAGAGTAGTTACCTAAAATGTGTAATGTAATGGATTTCATTACTAATTAAAATTTCTGTCATGTAATTTGGAATCAGTAATAGCCTACAATTTGTAAGTAATCTACCTATTTGTGGTGGAAAAACAACATTACATTTGATGCTGAACAGAGAATTCCACCAATCAGAGAGTCGCAGTGAGCAAAGAGCGCCAAACAAGATCTTTAGCTCCGCCCACTCCCACAAAGCACCGCAAATGACATAATCGAGTCGGCCTCTTTACACTTTCTAAATACTTTAGTATTTGTATCCATGCATATTATGCAATGAACTGAAAATATATTGTTTCTATGGCTACAAGCGAGAATTTTAGATGTATAGTTTCATATTTCTCTGTCAGTTTTGGTTTATGTCATTCACAGTGCTTCATGGGATTGTAGTTCTTTACGGTGGCCGAGAGAGCTCAACGCGCTGCAACTTCAGAAAACACAAGCAAATCAAGAAAACATCTTCATCAGTTTGACAGCAGGTGCTGCAAATGCTAACAACACAAACAAATAAAGAATTTTATTTGCAGCGCGTTGAGCTCTCTCGGCCACCGTAGTTCTTTCCCTCATTAAACCCATTAAGTACTGTCTTATAACTTTTTCTTTTTGACTGATTTTCATACACTTGCTTTGAATCAAATTTTGTAATTTTGTGATTCTCCTCATAGCTGGTTGGTTTGGTTCATGGCTAATTAATGAAGACTTTTGAGTAGTTGATGTCTCTAAATTGAACTCAGCTGTGGGTTCAAGACAAATGAAACTCTGAAAGTGAGAAAGTTTAACCTGGGAACTTTAAGAAAACCTGACACATCATGAACTTTAAGAAAGAAATGACACAAATCGAAAGTGCCTAAAATGAGTTTTGCAGTATGAGAGAGTTTCTCTTGACTTACACAGAAAACAGAACTGAGACGGAGAGGTGTCCTAAACATCTGCAGTGTGTCTACACTGATAGTGACTAGTCAGAAATTAGAAAGGGTAATGAAGACTAAACACATTTTTGAGATATTATCAGATATAAATGTGGGCAATAATTTGGCCAATTTTGCCTTCTGGGTTTGAAATTAACGTCACCATTTTTTTTTTTTTTTATGGTCAAATTTCTATTGACCATATTTTAAATATATGCTAAATAAATGTTATAAACAGCGACACTCAATTAAATATAGTTTTTGAAATGGAAAATATATTTAGTTTCGAACTAAAATACATTTCCAATCTCACAGTAGCCTACATTTAGGCTTTACATTTACATTTACATTTAGTCATTTTGCAGACGCTTTTATCCAAAGCGACTTACAATTGGGGAATACATAAAGCGATTCATCTTGAAGAGGCAATCAGACAGACGAAGTGCTTGCAACACCAAGTCTCAGGCATTGTTCAAATAAGTACAAACTACCAAAGGAAGGAATAAGTAAAGAGACCAACCAGGAATGGTGAACGAGAATGTTCTGGAGAGTGATTTTGAGCCTCTCTGTGCTTTATTCATTATTTATTTTTCATTCAAATGTGTTATTTATTCACAAGTGTAAAAGACAACAAATAAGTGACATGTGAATGTGTTTTTCTTGGATTTAAATATATGGAGGGCAAAATATAGTTTTAAAAAATGCCTTTAAAAATGCATTTATATTTTTCGAAATATATTTTTAAAATATATAAAAAAGGCCAAAAATATATATTGTTGGAAAATATATTTTGAAACGTATTTTAGCAAATACATTTTGGGGGCATTTTTAGCATTATTTTAAATTGCATAAGGATTAGTACATCTGCAAAAAGTACTATTATTATTATGGCTTTAATACAGATTAACATATAACACGGTAACACTTTACAATAAGGTTCATTAGTTAACTACATTAGTTAACATTAACTAATAATAAATTGCACTTATACAGGGTTTATTCATCTTTGTTAATGTTAATTTCAACATTTACTAATACATTATTAAAATCTTGTTAACATTAGTTAATGCACTGTGAACTAACATGAACTAACAATGAACATCTGTATTTTTATTAACTAACGTTAGCGAAGATTAGTAAATACAGTAACAAATGTATTGCTCATGGTTAGTTCATGTTAGTTAATACATTAACTAATGTTTAACTAATGAACCTTATTGTAAAGTGTTACCTATAACACAAAGGTGTAGTGAAATACTATTGGAAAGCTGACGTGTCCTGAAGTGTGGCATAGTACTCTTTATCTAAAAAAATTATTATTTTTTTTAAACCATTCATCAATCACTAGAATGAGATTTAAAATAAACTACATTTAAAATAAACTAGTATAAGCAAAAGATTGTGAAAAACATAAGATAAAATAATGTGACAATATACAGGACTTAATATATTCAGTACACTTTCCTTCATAAATTATGCATCCTATATACTCAGTGGACATGTTATGCATCAACTACTCAAATATCTCAACTACCTTTTTAAAAAATCTAAAAACATAAAAAAATCACTTTTGATTAGAGCAAGCTAAACTTTACCAGACTGAACCCTGAAGAATACCCAGAAATTCACAGAAATTGTTTCCCCCTTGAAATATAATTTGCACACTGTCCATAGTTCTGTGATGATTGTGTTTAGGGAAGTGAGGAGGTGAAGAGGTCAAGTCATGGTATAACTGTTTAGTTAGAAACGGGACAGCCAGGTGTGACCGAATCTGGTACCTCCCATTTTTAAAGAAGACATGCAGCTGTTGTCATTTAACAGCATCACTCTGCCAACACACCTGCTGCTGACCACACACAAGCACACACACACACTCATACTGATGTCACTATGTGGTCAGCAGAAACTCAGAGATCAGCCATGCCACGATCCTGCGGACAGCAGACATCAGCTTTCTAACAGCCTGCAGCACATTTACCACTGCAACAACATGCGTCACTTCAGGAAAAATGTTTGCCTTGACATTTTTCACAGTAACTGTCACTTACTACCATGGAAAGAAAGTGTTGCTTCAATCAGTAAATTTGTTACTGAATTTCTATTCCTGCCAGAGTTCTGCATAAATTACAGATCTGTGTGCTTATATGTGCATTTTTTAGTTTTCTTGAATATGCACGACCAGCATGCACAGGGTGATGCTGTAATTTAAAACTGTCTAATATGAACATGAATACGATGTTGAATATGATGCATAGGCAGCTACCTTCTAAGGCATCTATTTGAAACGTTCTCAGCTCTGCATGACCCACAAAGTGCTCTTATACATAAAGCACAAATATGGGAAACTCAGAATCGACATTAGCATGTGGTTTGCTAATGATGTTACATTCAGATAAACATAAAAACACATACTAGTGAAAAATACTGACATGTTGCTAGGGTAATGACGTGAAAATCTAATAACCATAACAGTGGAAAAGTATTAGCATTTTGCAAAACTAATGACCTGATACTCATTAGCAAATTGCTGGCTTGCCACTCTAATTAAAACGTAACACATGCTAGTGAATAACATAGCATGTTGCTAAACTAATGTTATGATACTTTGATAAGCATAGAAACACACTGTAGGGAAGAACATTAGCATGCTAATCTAATGAAGTAGCTAATGACATAATATAAGCATGAAACACATATGTGACCCTGGACCACAAAACCAGTCTTAAGTCGCTGGGGTATATTTGTAGCAATAGCCAAAAATACATTGTATGGGTCAAAATGATTGATTTTTCTTTTATGCCAAAAATCATTAGTATATTAAGTAAAGATCTTGTTCCATGACGATATTTTGTAAATTTCTTACCGTAAATGTATCAAAACATAATTTTTAATTAGTAATATGCATTACTAAGAACTTAATTTGGACAACTTTAAAGGCAATTTTTTCTCAATATTTAGATTTTTTTGCACCCTCAGATTTTCAAATAGTTGTATCTCGGCCAAATATCGTCTGATCCTAACAAACCATACATCAATGGAAAGCTTATTTATTTAACTTTCAGATGATGTATAAATCTCAATTTGAAAAATTGACACTTAAGACTGGTTTTGTCGTCCAGGGTCACATATTAATGAAAAACATTTGCTTAGCTAATGTCTTTCCACTCTAATAAACGTATGCTTGTGAATAACATAGCATGTTGCAAAGCTTTGATATTTTGATAAGTATAGAAACACACTGTAGTGAAGAACATTAGAATGCTAAACTAACGAAGCGTACAAAACAACAATTAAATAGCATTCAAACTGAAATTAAACATTTGAAACATTAAATGAGCTTTAACTCTGTGTAGCACCATAATATGACACAAATAGTAAGAACTGTTAGATCTGTTTATGGTTTACACCACTACATTTCACAACAGAGCAGTTATTCATCGCATAGATAATCAAATCATTCTGGTGGGGCAGACATTTATCAGAAACATGGTATTCCCACTGAATGAGGCACAAATGTTCTGTTCTAGCTCATTAAGTGTCAAACACATAAGTAGTGAAGTACACTGCGAACTCTAGGTGCGTCCCACTTCACATACTTATGCACTGTGTTTTATAGTATAAATGGTGTGATTAGTGAGTTCACTCTGATAATTCCAAAAAGAAAAAGTATACTTCAAATATCTGGATGATGCACTTAACCAGAAAAACAAAAACAAAGTGTGGCTTGTTGGACAATATGTGCTCTTCTTGGTTACAGCTATGACTTTGATGTTGAATGACAAAATAACCTTATATAATCCATACCCTACAGCACATAGTGCATATTGTATAGTTACAGTATATAATTTAGGATTAACAACTAATTAACAACTACGGACTCCTGGCTGTTAGATAAATGACACAAATGTAAAAACTGGAGGTAAGTCATGGTCTGCTGAGATGGGTGTGTACAGGGTGTGCAGGATGTTCAGGGATGATGATAAAGAGTGAAACGTATTCAGATGTTCAAATGACAACTGATTAACTGAAAGTCAGCGTAGCTTTTATACCTCTGACTCAACTAACCAGTCAACTGTTCCTCGGGGAAACAGACTTGCATAAACCCCAAAAGTTGCATTCGCAAGAAAAACCATTTGCAAAATATTTGCATGTGTTTGCACGGTTTGAGACAGTCACATGGAAATCCCGCCCTGTGTGTAATTTTTTCTGCCTGCCTGTCTCCTCCCAGTCTCCCAGACTGTAGCTCAGCCCTGCGACTCCCTGAACGTCTCTGTCTCTGTCTCTTCCTTGTCGGCACACCCCGGTCTGAGAGTGGGCGGGAGAAAAGTAAAAGAAGTGGCGGGGTAGAGGGGAGAGAGAAAGTTTATCAGTCAGCAGTGACTCACGGAGGGAAAACCCTGGCTCGTGTGCCAAGATGACTGAAGGGCGAGACTTTCCAGATGGTATAAACAGGACCCTGTTTAGTGCTAATGCTAATGGCTGTCTGATCTTTCTTCCTCATGGTCTTGCTGCTACAGACAGACTGTTAATGACTTTCAGACATGACTTCCTGTGCTACAGACAGTAGATCAGCATCTGTGCTGCCTTGTATTGATTTCTTAAAAGTCCATCTCGGTTACAAACACTGGCTTTCACGACTTTATGTCAGATGTGTATGTATGTGTGTATGTATGTACCAGGAGCACCTTAAAAAACCACAACAAATTCCTCGTGTGTTTGCGCACACCTGGCGAATAAAGCTAATTCTGATTCTGATTCTGATTTATAACTATTTACGCTGTATTTTGCAATCCAGTAATCAAGCTCTAGATCATATGGGTCTGTTGCATCCTTCACAATGTAGCGCTCAGAACTGGCTTGCAACACTTAAACAAGCATAAAATGTTTTGTTGGTTTTAGCTGATCATGTTGGTTTATTTGAGAGTTTTAGAGGGATTCTGAGCACTTTTCAACTGGCTGCATAGATAAACCAGCTAAACACCATCTAGGCAAACCAGGAAGACCAGTTTAAACCACCGAAAACCAGCAAGACTAGCAAACCATTTTAGGATCGTTTAAGCATTTTTTTTATAGGAAAAGATGTATAAATTAATCTTCCATTTTTGGAAATGTTTGCACCACTATCTTGCTTAATTCCTTTAGCGAAAGAAATGGTCCCCGTGAAAGTAAACCGCGCAATTAATTTGTTGTGGATTCATGTAGCTAAAGTCAGGAATTTGCACAGTAATTTTGGACTGGCTGCAGCAGAGAAGAGAAAATACATCGCATATAACAAGATATTCATCGCCTCCCACAAACAGCACCAGCAGCTTGTGCAAGGGCGCTCTGACTAATGATTCATCAGCTTTTATTGGAGCTATTTACATCAAAGAAGCACGCATGCTTTTGGCTGCAATGCTGTCAGATTTGGAAATATACATGCATCACACTCTAAGAATAGAAGCGATACTCATGTATGCCTTGACTGACATAAGGCATTGCAAACTGTTGCAAACAAGAAAAAGAGAGAGACCTTACTGATTTGAATGAGTGTTGGAATAATAACTTCAATCATTTACACAGTAACAAAGTGAAGCAAAGTCTCATTTCTTTGAGCTTTATGATTTCATATAAAGGAGATATGAAACAGTCCATCCTCACATGACACTCAGTGACCAGGATTTCATCTAATCTCAGTTGAATTCTTTATCTTGGTGGATCTTTATTCATGTTCATTCACTCTTCCAAGATCTTCAGCAAGACTGGATAGGTAGGAAATATTTCTAATTTGCAATTGGTCATTCTCTTTCATGACCATCATCTCTTTCTTCATTTATCTATCCATTCATCCAAGTCATGGTAGTGTAATATTACGACTGGTAAACAGGAGGTTGGTAGAGAAAATATTGTGCTTTGAAGCAAGGCAAGGCAAGTTGCTTTGGATATAAGCATCCACAGTCTTCAAGAATGATTGAACCTCAGTTTGATCCACAATCTGTCTCTTCTACTGAGACTTTAGGAGCTTTTCTGATGTTCTGATACTGCTGTAAATGATAAGTGAGTGATGAGTTATCTGGTCACGTTTAATTCTTTGCACTCTATGTTCATAAACAGATCCCTCAGAGAATTCCATTCAAAAAATTCCTCTTCCTGTTAACTCACTCCAACTTTCAAATTTAAGACTTTATTCTTTATTCTCCACACATAAGTTGAAGAACTGATACTTATAAACAGCTGAAGACAATTTGCAGGTCTTCATAAACTAGCAATTCATAAATCAGTCATTGAATTAGACTGAGAAAATTGCTCTGACTAATGCCGTACACAGGGGTCTCGTAGCTTCTTATCAAACTCAATCTGACTGTCTGCTGGTAACACCCAGCCTTGATGTGCAGCCAGGACCCTCAAAGACTAATCGCTGCTGAAAAACACTTACCAGCATGGGCTGGTTTGTTGGCAAATAATGAAGAAAAAAATGATCAGTTCGGTCCTTAAGTACAGATCACAGGAACCCTTTGAAATGAAAGAAGTGTCAGATTGAAGTTGTCACTGAGTCATGATTGTGAATATTCAGAACGCAGCTGGTGTGTGTGAGTAATTAAGTGTGCAGTAAGACTATGCGCTTGAAGAGAATATGTTCAAAGAAGCATGAAAGGGAGACCCCGGTAAGTTTCCCTCTGGCTTCCTGTAAGAGCCAGGTGTGAGTCACGTGAGAGTCACACATCTGATCTGGGTTTGGACAGATTTGCTTATTAGATCACAAAGGCAGGATAACTTTTTACAAGATATGAAAGAGTTTAGCTGTTGCACATGTTTATTTTGACATGAATGATCAAAGAAAAGGTGGTGCTCGCTCTTGCCTTAGCAAACACCACTAGTGTTTTCATGTCGAGTACTAGTAAAACTGCATGATTTCCTGCACCAATTTCAGTAAATTTAAAAAACTGTTGTAACTATTTTATTTTAATAGTTGTTTAGTTAACTATTTAAAAAAATAAATATTATATTAATGATGTTAGTTAATTATTAAAGCTATTAATAATTAAAAGTAAATAATGCATTAAAATAGCACATAGCCTTCAAATATTGTTTAGTTAAGTAAACATTGCATTGAAAAGATCAAATGAAAAGTTAGTAATAAAATCAAAAAGAAATACGAGTAACAGAACAAGTTACAGGTCAGATTCAGTCCAGCATGTTAACACTATTGTCACTCCTGAAACTTTGCAGTGTGTACATAGCAGCATGAAAGATAAAACTTATTTCAAATTATGAATGGGTTTGTACAGAAAGCGAGCAAAGAGCGCTCCCTTTATAATCAATGAAGCAGTTCAGCCGCAGCGCGAGCTCACTGACTAAGAGAAAACTCCCGTTATAATAATAATACAAAATCTGTCTATACCGCACAGTGAATCTATTACTTACATCTTGTTTATATTTTGTTGGTTATAGCGAAACAATTCGCGGGCACGCAGAGCTCACGCTGAACAAACTCTGTGTGGAATCTGCCTTAAATGCCTCTGATTGGCCATCGCGTTCACAAGCTCAACGAACATGTCTGTGATTGGCTAAAGTGCTCAACGCTTTAAAACATGTTGGTATTAGAAACCTTTGATACTCCAATTAAAGCTCACAAATACGCACAAACAACCGCATATCAGTGGGTATCGAATTGACTCTATATATCAGAAAATGTAAGTATCGACATAGTATCGGTTCTTTTTTGACAACACTCAAATTATTCCAAACGTGACTACGATGAATAACATTATAAAATAATAACTATAATAATTAATCATTTTGCCATCATGATTAATGTATAATTTATTTGTGCTAAAGGTTAAACTGAGATGCGGAACTCTGCTATACATACTGTACTTTGCAATTCTCAGTAGATGTCTATTTGTAACAGTTTACACGAGGTATTCAGGTGTGGTAAGAGGGAGTGTTTGGGTGAGGTACATTCACTTATCCATATCTACAAACCTGCGTGGATAGAGACACACCAAAGCCCAAACAATTCAGAGAATCCTTGTGCTGTTGCTACAATGCGTAAAATAATAGAGAAGTATGTGGATATTCAGTGCTTAGAAAAGAACTTTCCCGTTCTGCAACGGCGAAGGCAAATTCTCTGTTTTGAAAAAAACGGTCCATAGAATCACGCAGCAGATTCTGACATTTCGAAGACAGCTGCAGGTCAGAAAGAGTGAAAGGTGAGAGGTCGCACTAGAGTACGAAGACAGAGATGTTGTTTCCTGTCATGTGAAGCAACGGCAGCAGAAGTGCAAAGACTTAAGAAAGAGACTTCACTGAAACCTGTTTCTGTACAACAAGGAAAGGCATTGCTGTTCCTGATATCAGGATCCTGGTACTGATGTGAGTCACCGATCTGTCCTGGTACACCTGTCGGTGGGTTTTCTAGGTGGATCCTGAACACATATTGGGCAAACCTTGACACACAAAGGGAAGAATTGTAAGCTTCACACACTCGTTTATTTATAACTGATCTCTGCTGTCATCAGCCAAGAATGTTGAGCATACGATTTATGTTTGGATCCAAAGCCTTTAATATGGCTGATGAATGAATTGCAGCACAAAGTGTTTAAACAAACAATCCCACCACAGGTGTCTTATGAATAATAGTCCACCTGTAAACACCTTTCGCACGCTTCAAGAGATCCTCTGACTCATATAGTATTTACAGGCTACGCTTTAGTTCAGTGCAAACATTCTCACATCACAAAATCCGGATCAAAGGGTCTGCACATTGCACATTTCTCAGAAATGGCCAGGCGAGATAGACAGCCTCCAAATGTGGTCTCCATCACTGAACCACATTAGTTTTGGGCCTTGGTTTGGACCCTTTTTATTATTGCATCTCAAGTGGTAAAGATTGCTACTAGCAATGCTAATATCATATGTTTGATTCCCAGAAAATCCATGGTGTGTTTAGTGCCCTATATGGCAAAAAATATATATTTTATATATATTTCAAAATATATGAAAAATTTGATTTTTTTTAATTTTTTTAATTAAAACAAAAAATATTTGCTAAAATAAGTAAAGAAAAAATACATAAATATATTTTCTATATTTTGGCCATAGTTTTGAAAATATATTTGAAAAATGTGAATATATATATTTTTAAAAGCATTTAATTTACCTTGCCCTCCATATATTTCAATCCGGGAACTTACGTTCAAATATTTCACATTTGAATCAAACTTTGTATGTTATATATAACACAGTGAACAAATAAACTGTTTGAATAGAAATCAGCAAGGAACATACTTCACATTTTGAAATTGTAAATCAATATACATCTTGTTTTGATCTCTAGTAAGCTATTACATCCACATTTGCATTTAGCCTAAATGTAGGAATTTTTTGCTGTATGGATCACTCAGGATGAATGTTAATATCAGGTTAATATCATATCTATGAGACTAAGTTCTCAGCCCCTGACTTCACGTTACAGTTACTTAATCAGATATCAGAAGTTTGAGCTAGGCCAGTGCTGAATTTTCCAACCCAGAACTACTTGTTCTTTGGTGCAAACATGAAATTAGTTACTGGCTCCAGCAGAACAGATGACGGACACCTGAGAGTAAGTTACCATGCACTATATCTGCAGCAACAACGTGTGTTTTTGTATGTGTGTGAATACACACTGGGACAGGAAAGACAGACACACAGGAACTAGGCTGGGGGATTTGATTCCATCTCCTCTGATCTGTTCTCCTCCCACTCACACTCTCCTCCATGTCCTGTGCTTTAATGAGCAGGAACAGGAAGACAGTGGTGACACTGGGGCCTGTGAGGGTCACAGAGCAGAGCTGCTCACCTCATCCTGACCCCCCAACACTTTCGCTACGATGCAGAAATCCTGAGACTTCTGTTGTCCCAGTGCCAACATTTCAGTGATCGTTATCAATACCAGTAAAATGTAAAGATTCTCAGTACTAATATTGGTAGCTTAGCAATAACTATTGCAACTATTTTATTATTGGAATAGTTATATATATATATATATATATATATATATAGTTAAATGCTATTAAATTCTATTAAAAATTACAAGTAAATAACACAATAAAATATTACCGTGTTGTGCATAATGAATTGCTTATTTACACACTCTCAGAAATAAAGGTACAAAAGCTGTCACTGGGGCGGTACCTTTTCAAAAGGTACACTTTTGTACCTATTAGGTTCAAATATGTACACTTTAAGTACTAGTATGTACCTTTAAGGTACCAAAATGGACCCTTTAGGTACAAACATGTACCTTTTGAACAGTGACAGCTTTTGTACCTTTATTTCTGAGAGTGCATCGTTTTTATACTTTGTTATAGTTAAATGAATCGTGAGCGCGCAGAGCTCACACAGAACAAACTCATTGGATTCTGACTTAAACACCTCTGATTGGCCATCGCTTTCACGCAAACATGTCAGTGATTGGCTACAATGCTCAACACTTCAAAACGTTACAATTAGAAACCTTTGATGCTCTTCACATCAGCAGGTATTGGATCGACTCGGTATGACTGGGAATGCAGAAATGATATCATTTATCGACTTGGTACCAAAGTAGGCTACCAGTGCTTTTGACAACAGTTTTAATTTTGCTGACTAAATCCTGGGTCAGCTTTTTATCACAGGACAATCAAATGAACCTATTTGAACTGCATCAGGACACCTAAAAGCCTGTAAATATGGCACAGATTTAAAGCCCAGAGGTATGTAGGTCAAAGCACATCCACCCAGCTCCCCAGTAACATGCGAAACGTGATAATGATCAAAGACACGACGGGGACACAGAGAACGATATCAATTACAGCACAACATTATGTTGCATTATATAGCCAATGCAATACAACAAGTTATGGGTAATGCTAGACACAAAACCGTTCTCCAGTGGGGCAAATACTGCAGGGTGTGGGAGCCGCGCGCTGTAGGGAGAGGCTGGAATCTGTGCATACTTTCCTCGTGAGTATCACATGCTGATCTATGTACAATCTGGGCATGTGAGTTCGGCATGATTTGTACAGAAAGGTTTTCATTATGTGAACAACGAGCACTAAATGTACAGATCATCCACTTTCCCACTGCACATGCCATTAATTTCAGCGGACACACACAGGACTCCTCCTCCGTTTCACACACACTTTTCCAGCTGCTGCAAGAGGAACAGAAAGGAAGGGTTTCCCAGAGCTGTCAGCAGTTCTTCTTTCTCAGCTGATATAAATCACTCTCCCAACTATATCCCCTACCACAAGACACATAAACAGGCACGTGAGAAAGTAAGAGATAATGCAGGATACGCTCACTTATCAGTACCGGCAGCAATAGAGGGAAATCAAAGTACTTTTTGCAGGGGATAAATTAGAAAAGCCCAAAGTTAGAAACTGATAAGCAGAGCTGGGTAGATTACTTACACATTGTGGTCTGTTACTGATTACATTATGAAAACACAGTTAGTAATGTAATCTAGGTTACTCATTTTAGGTAATGTACTCCGATTACTTTTTAGATTACTTTTTTTTTTTTTTAATCAAACTTGTTTTAAACCTACCATTGAACTACCATATTGTTACAAAAAGAAAAGAGAAAAGGAGAAAGAAATTATATTATATACATATCTCAACATCATAAAATGCATTAAACATTGCATTACACCAGGGTTTCCCAAACTGGGCTTAATGTAAGAACTGCAGTGGGCTGCAGAAAAAAAACTAATAATTAATTAAAACATAAAAAATGTAAAATAAAAATAATTTAAACTCTTGGAAAGGAAATTTTAAAGGAGAGGGGAAAAAAGAATAATTAGGGAAAATCAATAAATTATGAATAATTTACTACCATTGTGTGAATATGTTATCATGTAATCCATAAAAAGTAACTGTAATCTGATTATATGTATTTTAAAAGGTAATATACTCTAATTATAAGTACTTATCTGATTACGTAATCTAGATTACATCTAATCAGTTACTAGCGCTGCAGATACAGTTAACTAGATTCTTATATTTGGAAAAAATTTAAAGTAGTGCTTCCATGTCCAAAACTTCAAAGGTTGTTGTGGGTGTTTGTCAGGGTTATGCGGTTGCTAAGGTGTTTAGGTGGTTTTGGCAAATTGATATGGAACATTTTGGGTTTTTGTATGGCATTGGTCTATGGCATTGTTGCTATGTGGTTGCTGAAGTGTATTAAAATAACGGTGATGCCTGCCCTGGCAGTGCTGTTGTCCATTAATGTACCCTAATTGTGTGGCTGAGCAGACAAGATCCTTAAATGCCGTACATGTCAGTCATTCACTTAAAGACCTGAGCGCCAGGCCTTCTGCTAAAAATAGAAGGAAGGGATTCCCTAAAAGCATGAGAACTGTATGCAAAATGATGCTCTGTTCCGCCCTCAGTGGCCGAGAGCGATGACTGAAGTAGCACATTAACGCAGGTAGCAGCTCAAGGGTAGGAACGTAACGTCATAGTGTTACCTCAAGCAAACAGGGTGTTAGTAGTGTAGAAACTGCGTGACGGGATTCCCTACGATAGACATTTTTTTCACACATCAGCGATCCTTCATGACTCATCAGTGTGGAATTTGAAAATGGTTGAAGCAGCGATTGTGATACAAATGTAAACAGAGTGCATGGTATTCAATAAAAGAATTGAAAGAATGAAACTACTATTTTATGTTCCTTGAAAACAGTGTTTTACTACTCCAGAGTTTTCTGAATAGGTTTAAGCATTAAAATATGTTCAATAAAGCTGAGAGCAATACTTGTTTATTGTTAGGTGAAGGTGAAATTATATAAAATAAATATTTATAAATATGCAAGGGATGGGGTATGTATACAGCTTTGTACATGACTTGGAATTGTGTGGAATTTTTTTTCTATGGAAATTTCGGCAGGTGGAGGTACAACGTGGGCCTGTTTACAGCCAATGTAATCTGAAGGAAACTGCCCCTGAGCAATCAACCAAGGCAAAGTTTTGGTTTCAGTTCAGCTTGTTCAGCTTGATATTGTTGTTTTCTTTGCATACGGACAAAACCCATATCTTAAAGTTTAGAAAAATCCCACTGGAAACCTTGGGTTTTAAGGAGGGTCTGTTTGTGTCCGCTCCTCCCTTTCAGGCCTCCTGCTTTCCCGATCCAAAGTCTCAGAAACATATTTCTCTTTTTCTTCTGCATTCTTTATGCCTCCGTTCTCCGTTTAATCTTTTCCTTTCATGTCTCATACGCCCTCATTTCCCACTCTTTTCCCACACAACCCTACTGACGGTGAACCCACAGTGTTGGCTGAGAGACAACCAAAAGTTGCTGGGAAGTTTAAACCATATTTTAAGACAAGTTCAAGGAGAAATTCCCACGGACGAGTACTGACACATCAGCACTGAACTTACTAAAGGACATATCTTATAAAAAGTTACACCCTCTTGACCAACAACCCACACATGCAGAAAGCTGAGTATGCCTGTTGCTGTGATGATTTGGCAGTACTGAGTGCTAACTGTGCCTCAGAAAATTGGCCAGATCTGATGTTTGGCTTTGATAGTTAATCTTAAAAGTGCTTTCAGGAGCATAAAAATGTCCTGTCTTCATTAAACAAGAGAACCACTATCAGTTGTGTATGTTTCTCCAGCTGAGATTGCAATAGAGTTGCCATCCATCTGGTTTTAAAATACCATGTCCCCCTATCACTGCAGATAAAAGGTTAATGTTATCTTCAAGTTAAATTCAAAACTGCATACTAGCATACTAGTCTTTCTATTTTTAGCATACAGTATATGGCAGAAATAGCAAGAGTAGTATGATATGTAGTTCTAAAATTAGTAACTCATTAGGATCTACTACTGAGTATCATTTCACAGTGCTATATTCAGTACAATTTATATTTAACACATTAATTTCCTAAAATGAACTGCAGTGTAAATGCATTCATGCCATCTTTGAGCTGCATCAGTCTTTGTAAATACATCTAAATTCCACCTAAAAAATGGATTTCGTTGACATTGATTTCATTTGATTGTAGCAGCCCTAGTGTCTCAATCGCAAATCCTAATTGCATTTATTAAATAAATACATACATTTGCATGAAAGATAATGCATACATTTAATGAGGCTGAAATATGTGCCTAGAAATCAGTTTAAAGGGGGAAATATCATCTCTTTTTTTTTGTCGCTGGTTTATTATTTTTCAGTTTTCATCCTGGCTTCTCAAATCCTGTGAAGTGTTCTCCTTTTTAGTGTTATAGAAATGGCCACCCTTGCAATAGGACATGGAAGAGAAGCTCTTCATGAATATCTTTATGGCAAAGTAATATTGATGATTTAGATCATATAACAGAGATGCCTGTTCTGAAAACCAATCCAAACATTACATCTGGATTTCTGAATTCTAATTTGTTGATTTGATTAATTAGTTAAAGGTTTTTTGAGTGTTTTACAGTTTATTATCTCTTTCGCACATTCCACACTTTTTCTGACGTAGTCACAGTGACAAGGGCTGCTTAGTCATTGGCGTAAGAATAATGGAAGATTCAAGATAAAAACAATGAAGGAATGTCTCGCATTGCTATGGTTCTCCAGCGTGCAATGACATTCACAGATGTGCTCGGAGGATCTTAGATTAGACAAATCAGCACGTGTCCATTATGAGGAGCAGTAAACACACCCTTATCTTTCTCCAAACAGGTTCCCAGTCTCTCTCTAAACAAAGTGTGCTGAGTTAAAGAGCAAAGTACTAACTGACCCCGATTTCCTGGAAGACAAGTATCAGGGCAGGGACATAAGAGAATGTTCCCCTGGAGCAGCACAAGGTCTCTGAGTTCATTTAGATAAACCATGAAACATGATATAGTCCTAGATGGAGATTAATATAATGCAGCAGGAGTAACTGAAAGTGCATGAGTGATAATGACCCATCATGCAAATGTTATGATGACTCCTCCAAAATGTATCATTTAATAAATTAAATCATCTTAAAAAGTTTTAATTATAATTTTCAAGTTAAAGATTTTTTTAAACATATCATGAATATATAATAAATAATGAATAATGACAATGATATAATAAACAATGAATAAATAATAATTTAATCATATTTTGTCATAATGTCCTGATGTCATAATGAAGTATCATTCATTATTATTAATTCAAATTTTGAAAATTATAATTATATATATTTTTTCTTTTAAATATTTATTAAGATATGTGCACATTGACTTGAAGGTAAAAAGAATTAGCATTTGGAAGAGAAACAAGTCTTACCAATTCTATACATTTCAGTGATAAACTAAATGAGCAATTATTAATTCATAAATTATTAATTAATGCAAACAATTTACTTACAGAAAGCTGACAATTTCCATCCAGCATTTTTATTCTATCGACGCATGCAGTGGGTGCAATGCATTACCAAGTAATTAATTACTGTAATTTTATTACTTAAGGGATTACTCTTAATTTTTCTGCAATTTAATTACAGTTACTCCAGATGTAATTGCATTAAATAATATATAGACCAATAGAACAATTCTATATAAAACAGTAGTGAATTAAACATAAACATTTTACATATGCTATGTAAATGTATGTTTTTAATGTAAATTTCTCCCTTTAAATATTTTGCGCAGTTCAAGAATAATTTATGCAGTTTTATATTACGTATTTGAAAGAATTAAAAGAGCAGTTTCATGTTTATCCTTGTATTGTCGAGCTTGATATGGGATTTAGAAAGTAATTAGTAATGCAATATTTTTTTAGAGAGAGTGTACAGTAATCTAATTACACGGTTGAAGATGTAATTAGTAGATAATACATATATATATATATATATATATATATATATATATATATTTTAGAGTACCTTATTTAACACTGCATGGATTTGATATATAATTCTTTTCCTTCTTGCTGACACACAATTACAGTATCACAGCCCATTGTTGATGCATCTGGTTTCTGCTAAAAGGTCAGTTTGCATAAAAGGTTTTTCACTTTTATTTCATGCCAACTTCACATCACAAACTCTCAATGAAAACAAATGACTTCTCAATTGTCACTGCAAATCATTGTATGTGTGAACGGTTAGGACAAACAGTCCATGATGTCACCTGTTCAGCTAAAAAGACAGTAAAAAAATCCCAGTGCACTATTGTGTGCACTTTACGTCCATTTTAATACCATTGTTAAGTGGAAGCTGTAAGATATTTTTCACATGGGAATCATTTGTCTCTGCTCTCGTCCTACAGTGAGGCTACGGGACAGGAAGTGAACATGGCTCAAATGACAAAGGCGCATTGTCCCAGTACCGACCCACAGCAGAGGGCAAGACCTGAGAACAAACCAGCCGGCCAGGACTCAGCATTGACCGGCATGACAATGAGCCACACAGAGCCCACAGAGGCGAGAGAAAGAATAGAGAGCGGAGGCACAGCCAAGGCTAGCACACAACCTCTCTGCACTTCATTATGATCTCCTCATCCTGCAGGAAGAGCTGTTCTCAGAGCTGCAAACGAGGGAGGAAGGACAGATAATACTCCCTCACAAGCTGATCTAGCAGACAGACGGCAATAAATATCAGAGCAAGAAGGAGCTTTGAGATGTGAACTTTGTCAATGACCTTGAGGTTCGATTCGTACAATAATTAAAGCATTACAGCATTCATGCTAAGTATACTACAATTACAATTACATATTTAGGTACTTAATAATACCCTGCAAATGTACTTTTAGTATATCAAACTGGTATAATTAAAGTCTACTAAATTGGAACAACTAATTTTGTCCTTAATTCACATTAATTGTGATGTATTACTGCTGAAGTCCAGCTAAAGATATACTGAAGTATATCTGATTGTGCTTAAGTGGAACTATTTCAGTAACTTCAGGTACACTTTAAATATTTTACATTTAAAGGCCAATATAATTCAAAGATCATGCAATCCTCATCAATAGTGACATTAAAACACATTTTTAGGATTAATATTAAGAAATGTGCATTGTGCACAAGTAGTACTCCAAATAAAGTTTAATCATAACACACACACACACACACACACATAGGCTATGCACTTACATATGCATCATTGTACTTCTGCTCAGAACAATCTGATGGCATTACAAATAAATTACAAAAAATAATTTGGGGTTGAAACATGCATAAATGTCATGAAAAAAAAAGTAATATCCTTTCAGGCAAGGCAGGAATGTGTAACTTATGCAGATCTACAGGTGTATAATTCGTTGGCGTGCAATGTACAAAGTTAAATTAGATTTTAAAGTGCAGCTATTCTTAAACCGAGAGACTGCCTTATATGAGATGTGCTGGAATCATCCCATGACTTTAGAGGGAGAATGAATTTCAACCTCTGGACTAATTGGAAGAGCGTGGCTCTGACTTCAAACTGGCACATGACATGCTAAAAGCAGAAGTGACCCCTCATGCTTTTTTCTTTCCACCCAGTCATGCACACTACTCCAGTATCCAATTTCTATTATACAACAGTTCATTTTACATTTTTATGCACCCAAAATAAATAAATAAACGCCACCACACTTTAGGTGACTCTGGAGTAAATGAACATACAAATAAATGCAATATATACATATTTTTTTGTCTTTTAAGTAATTAGTCACTCTGGGTTGTAGTGCAAACAAATGAAACCTGCATGACCTATAGCTTTAAGTGTCTTTAAGGACTGCTTTGGCATGTGGGAAATGATATCCGGTCACGACTCTTTGGGCGTATCACGATGTGAGGGGGAGTCTGATCCCAGACCAGCAGCAGCGACGCGCAATGCTTAACCCCGAATGTCCCTCACATGACGGGCGCATTGCGACGCCGCGTATCAGCAGCGCGCAAATGAACCTGTCTAGGGATTAGTCTAATTCAGTTGAGCTCAAATTAATATGGGCGTCGTAAGATTAGTCTTCGTGTTTGGGCGTCGATTATTTGCCCCAATCGCATTCGTGTTTAACAGCTAAACAGCTGTGAAGGCGCTGCTCCACGCCGCAGACAGATGGAAGATCCCGCTGCGTTCCCATGATCCACCCCACCACCCCGCTGCTGTCCCCGCTCAGCACTCATTCTCACGCACCCTGCAGCACGATCACTAACATCATGCTAACAGACTAGGCTTGTTTCCTCTTCACTACAAAACGCCTCAATGCATTACCCTAACATCATGTAAACACATCCAAGTCATATTTCATACAACGAAATAAAAATTAAGCTCATGATAACCGCAATAACAACTAAACTCTATCTATGTGATAGAAAGTAGGCTATGCATTTAATGAGTAACATTTAAATATTATTAGGCTATGTACTAAATAAAGTAAATAATCTAGGTCAAGATAATGTATATCTATCTATCTATCTATCTATCTATCTATCTATCTATCTATCTATCTATCTATCTATCTATCTGTCTGTCTGTCTCTTTTAAGTGGTTAATTTCAGCCTCTAATTAATTTAGGCTACTTAAACATCAACACAAATATTTTTCATATATTAACAATTAAGCAACCCCCTATTGTTATTACTGCAAGAAAAAATAAATAAAACAATAATATTAATATTTAAAAGACAAATGCCTTTTTTTTGCTCTTCTTTGCAATATACAGGTGCATCTCAATAAATTAGAATGTTGTGGAAAAGTTCATTTATTTCAGTAATTCAACTCAAATTGTGAAACTTGTGTATTAAATCAATTCAATGCACATAGACTGAAGTAGTTTAAGTCTTTGGTTCTTTTAATTGTGATGATTTTGGCTCACATTTAACAAAAACCCACCAATTCACTATCTCAACAAATTAGAATATGGTGACATGCCAATCACTTAATCAACTCAAAACACTTGCAAAGGTTTCCTGAGCCTTCAAAATGGTCTCTCAGTTTGGTTCACTAGGCTACACAATCATGGGGAAGACTGCTGATCTGACAGTTGTCCAGAAGACAATCATGGACACCCTTCACAAGGAGGGTAAGTCACAAACATTCATTGCCAAAGAAGCTGGCTGTTCACAGAGTTCTGTATCTAAGCATGTTAACAGAAAGTTGAGTGGAAGGGAAAAGTGTGGAAGAAAAAGATGCACAACCAACCGAGAGAACCGCAGCCTTATGAGGATTGTCAAGCAAAATCCATTCAAGAATTTGGGTGAACTTCACAAGGAATGGACTGAGGCTGGGGTCAAGAAATCAAGAGCCACCACACACAGACGTATCCAGGAATTTGGCTACAGTTGTCGTATTCCTCTTGTTAAGCCACTCCTGAACCACAGACAACATCAGAGGTGTCTTACCTGGGCTAAGGAGAAGAAGAACTGGTCTGTTGCCCAGTCGTCCAAAGTCCTCTTTTCAGATGAGAGCAAGTTTTGTATTTCATTTGGAAGCCAAGGTCCTAGAGTCTGGAGGAAGGGTGGAGAAGCTCATATCCCAAGTTGCTTGAAGTCCAGTGTTAAGTTTCCACAGTCTGTGATGATTTGGAGTGCAATGTCATCTGCTGGTGTTGGTCCATTGTGTTTTTTGAAAACCAAAGTCTGCACCCGTTTACCAAGAAATTTTGGAGCACTTCATGCTTCCTTCTTCTGACCAGCTTTTTAAAGACGCTGATTTCATTTGCCAAAAGCACCAAAAGTTGGTTAAATGACCATGGTGTTGGTGTGCTTGACTGGCCAGCAAACTCTCCAGACCTGAACCCGTAGAGAATCTATGGGGTATTGTCAAGAGGAAAATGAGAAACAAGAGACCAAAAAATGCAGATGAGCTGAAGGCCACTGTCAAAGAAACCTGGGCTTCCATACCACCTCAGCAGTGCCACAAACTGATCACCTCCATGCCACGCTGAATTGAGGCAGTAATTAAAGCAAAAGGAGCCCCTACCAAGTATTGAGTACATATACAGTAAATGAACATACTTTCCAGAAGGCCAACAATTCACTAAAATTTATTTTATTTTATTGGTCTTATGAAGTATTCTAATTTGTTGAGTGAATTGGTGGGTTTTTGTTAAATGTGAGCCAAAATCATCACAATTAAAAGAACCAAAGACTTAAACTACTTCAGTCTGTGTGCACTGAATTTATTTAATACACGAGTTTCACAATTTGAGTTGAATTACTGAAATAAATGAACTTTTCCACGACATTCTAATTTATTGATATGCACCTGTATGTATAAGTTACAAGTATAGCCTGCTATTTCCAAGGCATAGTCAATGAATGAAATAAGTTTATTAACATAGTAGGCTAATATATATTTAATATATATATTTAGGCTAATATGATTTATTTATTATTTACATTTTAAATGTATATAGCCTACTATGCTAAAATATCTAAGTCATAGTTTCACAACAATATGTGTTTGTATTTATTTATTTATTTTAAAGCCCAGCCTTAAATTACTCTATTTAAATGAATAACAGCAATTAATTAATTTTTTTAATATGTTGACAATTTGGCAACCTCCCATTCTCATTACTGCAATAAATCTTACAGTACTTTGAAAATAGATGGATAGATAGATATAGATCCTATAGTTGTAAATTTGTTGAATTTTGTGCAGAGCACCGATGCAACTGCATAAACATAGGATTATGTTCATATGTCTGTGGTTCTCCTACATAAATCCATCAGGGTTAGTAGGGAATAGAAGCTCTCAGTGTTTCTATTTTGAGGATGATGACACAGTCCTGATCTCAGTCCTGTCTTTGTTATAGTGAGGTCAGAATACAGGTATGACAGGCTGAACTGTGAGCAGTCATGACAGGCGTCCCAGCATCCCAGCATTCATGTCTGGAATGCACTGACAGAGCAGCAGAGGAATGCAGGATCGTTGGAACGAGTGATCTCACCCAGCCAGCACATTCTGATCAGGTTCCAGTGCCAGGCAGCTGACTTCAGCTTTCTGTGGACAGATCAATCTGTACTCACTTAAATCCCACACTGCCCTCTACATAATGCAACGTGAACACAGGTCATTGTGACTGCTGTTAATAGTTTTTCTGGGCACATGCAATGCATTAAATTAAATGTTGCCGTGACCTTTTAGTAAAGCTTTCCATTCAAGGCCTTTTCACATTCAAACAAACGGATAGTAAAGATGAGTGCAAAATCACTCAATTAAAGTAAAAGTGCAAAATCCATTGCATTCATAGGTATTTTTACTCTTTGTTTACTTTTAGGTACTTGCAAAGCAGCAATGCATTGATTCTTGTCTGGCTAAAGGAAGAGTTGACCCAAAAATGAAAATTAGCAGAAAATTTACCAATCCACAGGCCATCCAGGATGTAGATGCGTTTATTTCTTCATGGAGTCGTATGGATTACTTGTGGATTATTGTGATGTTTTTATCAGCTGCTTGGACTCTCATTCTGACGGCACCCATTCACTGCAGAGGATCCGCTGGTGAGCAAGCAATGCAATGCTACATTTCTCCAAATCTGTTCCCATGAAGAAACAAACTCATCTACATCTTTAATGGCCCGTGGGTCTATTTTCAGCAAATTTTCATTTTTGGGTGAACTACGGTATTACTTTAAAGTTCTTTAAATTTTCCTAGTCGCATAAATGCATTTATACTGCATTGTATTTCTTATATACGTGCAATAGTAAATAAGAGGCAAGTCAGTGTCCTATATTTGCTTAGTTGCACAACACTCCAAATGTATAACAGACATGTAACAGGTCAGTGTGAACATTTTCCTTCATTATATGCTTGAACGTTGCAAATATTATGTGTCAGCAGACCACCGTACGGCACAAAAAATAATAAATCTGTTTTTAAATATGGGTGTATGGAAGCAATTAGTAGAAAACAATCGAAGCGTGAATGTGGAAATGTCAGTCAGAATAGCAGAACGCTCTGTATTTCTGGCTCTGGTGCAGAAAAAACATCCAGTTCATCTGGATAATTCACTGACTGGATGGTTAAACTTCATCAGATGTTTGTCTGCAAAACTGCCAAAAGAACAAGTCGCTCTTGCAAACTGCTCTCTCTCTCTATCCTTTAGCCTGATGCCTGCATGCTCCTCCACCCCTTCATCTAGTAAATAAAGTTCAGCGTATCCTGGAACGTTCTGTCTTCTTCCCGTCTCCCTCTGTTCACTTTTAAGGCTTGAGGTTACAATCAGCCAGTCCAAGCCAGTCGCATGGCAGGTATCAGCCAAAACAACATGGTAGGGAGGGCCGAGCACCCTAGTCTGTGCATAGGCCACAGCTATTGTGCAATATCCTCCAATAGGAAACAATAGGGGAGTACTGAACTGCTTTGTTTTAAGACTTTTGTTTTTTGTTAGTGTCACTATGTTTATGCACATGTAAACATACATGTATATATAGCTGTGCATGCACATTAACTTTTTTGCAGCCATTTATGTTGAACTTGCAATTTTCATTAATCTAGAAACTTAAAGGTTCCCCTTGTGAAAAAGAAGTGTGCTTAATTGTTTTGAGTACAATGCACTTCAAATCTTAAGTATATATATATATATTTGTTTTCTACTAGTTTTCTAGTAGTACCCCCAACATGTAAAAATGTTGAATTAAAAGTTTTGCTTTACATTTTAAATCATTATGCTTCAGTAAACTACATAGAAGTACATAGAAATACTCATAGAAAATAAAGAAGAAATAGAAGAAATCATTATACACAATACGTCAGCTGCAGAAAAGGAAGTCACACTTTTCAATTAAAATCCAGTCACCATTTGCAACGGCTGTTTGTTTTACTCCAAAACAATATTGATTTTTTCTAGCACGATTTGAGCTAAAGAGGCACATTAATGATACTATTGTTAAATGTATGCAGCGTTGTTGTTGTCAGATTTGGATACACGTTATATTGAGTGTGCCTAACTACTATATACTAACTTTTAATAATTTGTTACAATGCACTTATTGTGTACATATGTTTTTTCATTGCACTTATATTTTTTTAAAAGAAGTGCATGTAATTACACCTACGTAACTTCTGTAGGTACATCTGTAATTACACCCTACCCCTACTCGTTTAAACCACACCTAAACCTACCAATACTATGAAACCTGTCCTAATCTTACCCGTATTCCACCTCCTTAGCAGCAAACATGTTTTGCATTACAACATTCATGCAATTATCACATCAATTAATGTTTCATACACAGCAGTTAAGGACACCAAATATAAAATGGGACCTCAAAATTTATTTCTCATGTTTCTGAAATCTTCTGGAGATTCCCCATTCAGATAGATAAGAGTTGCACCTGTATGTCTGTTGCGTTCAGATATTAGCTGCCTGAGGTGTAACCAGAATGAAGTGACTTGACTGGAAAGTACTTTACTGTGAAAAAGCCATTTGTAGGTTGACTTCCCACACAATATTAGTGGCTCAGTGTTTACAAAACATCTCCTCGTTTCTTTGAAGAACCTAACCAGCCTGACGTAGTAACAGTGACTCAACCAATGGTGTGTGTTTGAGGCAGGGCACTTTGTTTGTCCCACCAATGGGAGATGGGGGAGCGCAGGGTAAACAATTCTGTGGATGCAAGTGATAAAGAAATGGCACACTTCACCTTTAAGAAATGCTAGGAAATTGAGACAAAGTGTTCTGGGAGGAGCTTAATTAACATGTGTACACAACAGGTTCAGACCTTTTCCAAGAGAACATGTCTGTAGGGAAGACCTAAGTCGGTCACCGTGCCATGTTTTGTTGTCAGTTTCAGCAAAAAATGATTGTGAACATTTACTCACCCTCAAGTTGTTCCAGACATGTTTGATTATCCCGTCTGAGAAGATATTTTGAAAAATGTTGGTAACCATATAGCTGCTGGTCCCCCATTAAGCACCATAGTATGGAAAACATACTATTTAGGCCCATTCTTCAAAATATCTTCTATTGTGTTCAACAGATGAAAGAACTGTATACAAATTTGGAACAGCTTGAGTTTTCATTTTTGGCTGAATTATCCCTTTAATGTCATTTGTTTTAGTCACTGCAAATCTAAATGTAAAAACTGCAATAAACAGGATTATTGCATGATTTTTTTGTGCTTGCATTCATGCAGAGCTCAGTCTATTAATAGCTAGCGTGGACAGCAGTCGTGGGTAGTGTGTGTGTGTGTGTGTGTGTGTGTGTGTGTGTGTGTGCAGAGTGCACGACAACACTGAGGAAAATATCAGTAACATATCGCAGCAAACAACACCAGCAAAAAATAGGCCGGAAAAGGTGAGAAAACGAGAGAGAGAGAGAGAGAGATGGGGAAAAACAGGAGGGGTTTGGAAACAGTTATTTTTCTTTTTCCGATTTCTTTCCCCTCCCAGAAAAAGTTCAGCATATGGTCCTTTGTTTTTGAAGCCTGCGAGTGGAAAAAAACAGGACATAGTGTGTTTCTGCCTGTGGTAATCTAGTATGCATCAGATAC
The DNA here is from genome assembly GCF_012432095.1 of Onychostoma macrolepis. Lineage (NCBI taxonomy): Eukaryota > Metazoa > Chordata > Actinopteri > Cypriniformes > Cyprinidae > Onychostoma > Onychostoma macrolepis. Next base: position 25,661,783 of record NC_081165.1, on the reverse strand, counting down.
ACACATCAAAGCACTCTTTGTGCTTCGGGTTAAGAACCAATCATACTGCTCTGCAGAGAATACTTACTCAAGACATTCCATTCCTGTTCAGAGTGCTCTATTGCTTACGAAGAACACGCTGTGGGCTATCTCATAACTATGTTTGGCATCAACAAGAATTCATGACATTTTCCACGTTTTGGGGTGTGGTGTGTGTCTTTCTGCAGGTGTGTTCTTGGAAATCAAGGCGTCATTGAACTACAATGAATAAATCAAAGTATGTGTTCAAATAAAGGAGAGAGAGAACTTGGTGTGCAAAATACAGCTTGATATGTGTACAGAATGTAGTGGTGCATTCTGTTCAAATTTTCCTACTTGATTGTCCCCAACCTACAAGCATAAAGATTTCGCTGTCTAATGCTTTAGAAGTGATGCATAATGCCTTCTTTGCAGCTGATGATGCTATTCCATGCTAAGTAATGCTATTTTTAATGTTGGACTTACACATGTGCTTATTTTTCAGTAGTGCATGTTGCTAGCAATGCCAAGATCATTGGTTTGATTCCCAGGGAATGCATGAACTTGATAAAATGTTGCTGTATGCAATGTCACTTTGGATGAAATGCAAATGTATCATGTATAATCCTGAGTTTCCAAGTTGGAAGTATGACTTCAAGTGCACTTTTCAAAGCTGGAAGTCCAGAAATGAAAGACAGCATAAGCATCTCTTCGAATGGCATCCATTGCAGTTCCAACTTCCATCTAGAGAGGTACAGAGACAGCACAAGCTGAAAACAGTGCAGGATGACAGACCTTAAGGCTAGATTTATTCATTCTGACACTCAGGGTCTTTAACGGCCATTTCTGTCAGTTGCAACATCCATGATATTGAGGACAGTTGGGGTGAACTCTCTGGGAACTCTTACAAAACAAGTTTAAAAATACCCTAGCTCTGTACCAAAACAGAGCTAGAGCTAGCACAAAAACTAATTTGATTGGGACCCAATAATGTAATTGATTTGTATAAAAATATTGGCTAAAAGAGTCCATATAATTAAATATAAATGTCAGTTAACACAACATTAATTTTGTCAGCCATCATCATGTATAGCTTTATATTTATGTATTTGGCATTGCATTATAGGCATCCATTTTATTAGGAATCAATCCCAATTTGATTGGTGTTTTTGGTGTTAGTTCGAGTTATAGAGTGCCTGTCCACTTTTTGGTTCCTGAAGTATTTTTCCCATTCGTTTTTACCATAGGGACTTGAACCAAGCAAACTGTGGTTTGAAGCAAAAAAGGTTGAAAATCAGACAAAAAGACTAAAGATTTTGTACTTAAACGTCGCTTTAATGAGGGAAAGAACTACAATCCTGAATTTTCACTCCATAGGAATGCTACAGATTACGGTCTTCTCTAATGCTGCATTCGAATTTGGCCTACAGTAGATTTTTTATTTATTTATTTTTTACAACAGAACTACTTTCTAGTAATACACCTTCATTAAATGCATGCATGCAAAAGCCATTAGATGTGAAAATGTTGGCCAGAGTTCAAGAAATACCAATAAATAAGCATGCAATAAATTATGAAAAAATTGTATTGGAGGAAATGCTAAATCATGCATCATCAAACCACTGACGTACAATTATCAAGGGACACCCGGAGAGAACAGATGCATCTAGCAACATCAAAACAAACACCGTTTTCTAGAATACACCACAGCTCTTCTCTTGTCATTATGCTATTTTTCTGTTTGATATTTATAGTCACTTCCTAATAGCAAGACGTACTGTACTGTGCCGCACAGACTACTGGCTGCCGCCCAAACAGCCTGCTGGAGATGGAATTTGTCCCCTCCTTCTCTCATTTTCTCAAATGCACATACAGTACTGTCATGTTCACACACATTGCTAATTATATCTGTGAGAACTACCTGAATACAGTGGGCTATTCTTAGACGGTAATCTTTGTTTTTTTGGCGCAGTCTAAACTATGGAACTGTTTTAGCAAAGTGGTGAATCACACAGCTGTTAAAAGCCATTGCCAGATCCAACTCTGCTATATAAATTCCAGCTAAGATTTGCAACTTGATCTCTCTAATCTTGGACTCTCCAGTATGGGTAGTTTCAATGTGACTGCATACACTGTACAGCTCCAAAGTAATTTAAAAGTTCATTTTTAAAATGCTTTTATTTAGCAAGGATTCATTAAATTGATCAAAAGTGACAGTGAAAAAATTCTAAAAGGCATAACTTTTTTCATCGTTAATATAGTAAGAAATGAGTCACTAAATCAGCATATTAAAATGATTTCTGAAGACTGGAGTAATGATGCTGAAAATTCAGTTTGTATCATAGAAATAAATTACATTTTAAAATACATTAAAACAGAAATCAGTTATTTTAAATTGTAATAATATTTCACATTATTACTGTATTTTTGATCAAATAATATATATATATATATATATATATATATATATATATTTTAGAGTGTACAATCTTGGTGAGCAGAAGAGGCCTTCTCAAAAACATTAAAAATCTTACCAACCCCAAACTTTATAGTCTGTATCTCTTAAAAACAGAAACTTTTTCATGTAATTTTTCCGGACCACAGTTATCTGCATCGAACTTCATCGGAACAGTGATACATTTCTTTCCGAGGAATTACTGCAGCCCTCGGTGAGGATGTTGATCAACGGGGCAGGACAAGAAGGATCTCTTGTGTGTGTCACCATGGAAATATAATCGTGAAAAACAGAGTGGAATTGAAGCAGGAAAACATATATCTTGTTTCAACATTATAAGGCTGGATTTTGGAAGTCATTACTCATCTCATGTAATTCAATATTTCTCCAGCCAGCCTTGTTTGTTATCAGAGAGGCTGACATGCTATGGGAGAGGTTCCTGGTAACCGTGTTGTTTGGGGACGGTTGACTGAAGGAGGGGGCTCGGTCTGACTGGGTTTGTTTCACTACACTGGGGTTCCCTCTTGACACAGGCTGCAGCAGGGGATTATGGGTCATGGTTTGAGCACGACTGTAAGCTGTGGGTCTTTGGGACCCCTGAGTCAGACAAAGCACTGGAAGTCCCACTACAGTCGCCCCGCTGTCGACCGGACCAGTAACCATAGAAACCACACATACAACAAAAAGTCACATGACCACCAAGATTACACATGATATCCGAGGAAACAGTCACAATTATAGAACTTTAACCTTTTATTTGAATTCTGGGTCTTGTGTTAGAATGACAGGGGCAGTATGAGACTGTAATAGAAAGTATGCATTTAATGAGTAACATTTCAATATTATTTACTAAATAAATTAAATAATTTAGGTCAACATAGTGTCTATCTATCTATCTATCTATCTATCTATCTATCATGATCAGAACAGACTGAAAACAGGATGAAAAACATGGCGAGTCTGATTTTAATGCTGTACAATACATTATTTTATTTTCCCACAAGATCTCATGCACTGTTTGTATACAGTTGAACAGGACGGTGAGATCTCTCTGCTAAAGCAGCTCTTCAGATGAGAAACACACGCTTATAAATCACTCAGAATGGAGTGTATTGAAAATCTGAAATAGCAGAAAGTTTACTGTAAGGTGTAGGTTTAGGTGTAGGGTTGTTGTAGGGCAATAGCACATACAGTTTGTACAGTATAAAAACTATTACGGCTATGGGATGTCCCCACTTTTCACAAAAACAAACATGGGTGTGTGCGTGTGTGTGTTTATCTCAAGAGGTCACAAAGCTCCAGTGTGACACTCACTGTGACATTTATCTACAAACTAATAAGAGCATGAGAGGGGCTCATTTCATCACTTACTGAGAACCACATAGCTATACAAGCAGCTCTCATTATGTGTGCATGAGTCTGAGTAACAGTTGTGTCACACGGGTCCAAGCCCACGCTTTACTTCGGTTTTAGCTGCTGTGCTGATGTCTTCTGCTATGTACAAATGTATTGTCCTTCGTATCTAAACTTTCCCAGCAAGAAACACATGCATGACCACACATACAGTACATACTGAGTGCTGCCCTTTTGACAGCGTGGCTCCTCCAGAGGGACTGCCTTGATGTTACACAACACAATATTGTGTTTGTCGCAATCTAATCAACTGAATGAACTCATGGTTGATCACGTAACACTAATTCAATAACTTGTCCCTGTACAATTTTAGGCCTTCTGAAGACACAGAAGAACACATTATGTTAAATTAGACTAAGTCCTAAGTCATATTTGGGCCTAACTCAACTAAGCTTATTCTCTTATAAAAACAAATTAAGGTACGTTGTAAAATAATAAAAGAATACATATAAATAACAACTAATATATATATTATATAATAAAAAAGTTCAAGTGTTTCCTAAACTGATCCCATGGGAACCACTGCGACCCAAACAGTAAGCTGCACGTTCACAGCGCTCTGTAAAATGACACACCGGGCAACAGCATCACAGTAACACCTAATGCCAGAGACCACAAGGCAGGTGAAATCTCTCACCTGTCTTACACAGTGTAACCCCCGTAACCCAGAGTGACCCACAAACAACAACAAATACAAGCAGCATGGAGACTGTCCCCTCAGAAACACATCAGAACATTTACAACAGGAAATTAAATGAACACAGTAACCGCAGACACAGTTAAAATGCTGATATTGCATTTAATGAGGTTTGAATAAAGCAAATACGTTAGGGCTAAGGATACTTAACCAGTCATGATGAACAGACGGGACCTGCAGATGGGTGTTGGGAATTTGATTATGGGTGTGAAAGATACTTAAAATAGGGTGTATAATTATGCAAGTTAATTTCCCAAGATCTGACTGTGTAGAACTATTTTAATATGTCTCTATTACAATCAAGAGCATGTGTGTGTGACATATGCACATATACATACTCCCAAATCTTATTAGGTCATTATGTATATTTTATTTAATAGACATATTTCTGTTTTGGTGGTATAGTGCGTCACATACTTTTAACATACTGTACCTGCAAAACTGTCCCTCCCATTCTGCTCAGTCTGTACTGGGTGTACCTACCAATTAGCAGAACACGCTGTGAAAACCCTCTCGTATTCTTCCCACAAGTGTAAAGAGAGCAGAAGAGGACAGCTGAAAAAGGACAGCATGCTGCCTGCAGATAAAGAGATCAAAATCCTCAAATCATCTCTTAGCAAATACTGGAGTGCATGAGAGGATGGTCACAGGCCTGTATCCTGCAGGGTTACACCTGAGTTTGGGGTAAATTTGGTTCAAGGGCTAATGAAAAGAGAAAACAGATTCTGAAAAGACCAAAGCTTCTGAAGTAAAAGACTTCAGCTTTTCGCAAGAAGCCTAGAACTGCAAGGCATGTCAGTACATGTGTGAAACTGGCCAAGGCAGATGGACAATTTGAGTGTAAGAGAGGTTATGCGAGTGTGTCTATGCTAAATGCATGTAATTGGGCCAATGCACGACTGGCCTCATTTACAGACACTAAACAGACTGCAGCCAGACCTCTGTACCAAACAGAGTACCTAAATGAACCATTACAGAAAATAATTACAAGCCTCCTTTTAGCCATATATAAAATAAAACAATTATTGCCCCAGATCCATTCAGAGACTTCTGTATTCACTGTACTCAATAACTGGCACGTCTCAAAGTTTAACACTTGCAGACCAATGGTGCAAGCAATACTACCAACACTAAGGTTGTGGGTTCAAATCCCAATGAATTCATAAAAAGCGTATCTTGTATGTGCTGTAAATTGCTCAGGATAGAAATGAAAGTTTGCAAAATGCATAGCATCTACAACAGAAAGTTAAGCAGTGTTTGTTGCTTGCTATGTGGAGATGACATAATTTATAATTTTACATGGTAATAAATAACATGTTGTTAGCACCATATTCTTGTAGCATTTTTAGTACATGCTGTTAGCACAATTTTCTTGCAGCATGTTTGTAGAGCAATACTACCACCAGTACCAAGCAATACCAAGGTTGTGGGTTCAGATCTCAGTAAATTGTATCTTTTATGCAATGCAAATTGCTCTGGATAGAAGTTTTTACAAAATGCATAAATGTAGATAAATGCATAAATGCAAATAGGTAGATAAAATAGGTAGACAAAGAGGTGAAAAAATTCATTCATACAAAGCGACTTACATTACATGCAAAGAAATAAAAACATTGTTAGTGCCACATTCTGCCTGCTGAACTACAAGAACACCAATTCATTATAAATCAAAAGCAATGACAATGTAAACACCACAGATCTCATTTCAGCTAAAAGTGAATAGCACAACCGGTTGGTGACCTTTCTTTTGGGAGTTTTCACAGCATAAACTATTATTAGAGTTACCGGTAAGAGAGATTAACTCTCCTGGCCTAAATAACCTGCCAGACAGCGGCAGAAAACAGCTAAATAAAAGCAGCACTCAGGATCAGTTAAACAAACCTTACCTTTACCTACATTTCTACAAGCAGTGTGTCAAAACTGCTCTCGGATCGGCATGTAACAACTCTTGATTAATTGCCTGCCCTCATGAACAAGTACAGCATGTCTGCGAGTGGAGTTTTATGTTTGGACATGCCTTTCCCACAGAAACTTTTTCCAGGTAAAAGCCTGCACGCTGTGCAAAGGTTCACAGTATTCCTAGACTGATTCCTAGAAACTCTCCCTATCAGGAGACAGTGTTCATTCACACATATAAACACACAAGCATCCATAAAGTACTCACTCACACAGCTGCAGGAACAGTGTATATCTAAACTTGATCTATGCCCTAAACGAACTCCAGCGCAAGGATGTTTGGAGAAGAGCCAGCGTTGCGTAAGGAAGCACATGCTTTCATTAGCCTGCAATACTCTCAGTGCACTGCGCTCACCCCCTGAACCCCGTTTTGGATTAAAGCGAATGTTCATACTTGATCAGGACTGGCATCAAAACTGTACATGTTGTGCAAACTGTACAGATTAGTTTGTACTGCTATCATTGTTGTCCTTAAATGAACTGCTTGATCTTTGAACGCACTTCCCCTCCCACATTTTTTTTTTCAACTCTAAGAACAGGATATCTTGTCATTACAGCTCTATTAACAAAAAGAAGGTATCGGTGCAGACTGGCACGCAGGGAGTGGCCGGGTGGGACAGGAAGACATGCATGCAATCTGTCCACTGCACGTGTCTGGATTCTGAAAGGTCAGAGGTCACTCAGGCCACATGCACAGTGCAACTGAATTTTTTTTGCACATTTTACTGTGCACACATGGCAAACGAGTGTGTGTAAAGAGGGCGGTGATAAAGACCTTAGGATAAATTTTGAGGGTAAACCGGGTGAGGACAGTCTGAGGGCCAATTCACGGTGCAGTTGCAGCCACACCTGTTTGTCAATGGGGTTTAGCACGCTTGCATCACCAAATCCCTGCTTCCAGTGAGTCTCATTACCCAGAAGCAGAAAAAACAAGCAGTTGGGATGTGGAAAAAGGTGGAATTCGACTCTAGCTACAGATAAGATAAGACTCCTATTCTCAGTGAAGCTGTACACAGGCGTAAAGCTACAGAATAAACATCATGGGTGTTGTATGTGTGTGTTTTTAAGGTGCCAAAGGAAGCCAAAAGAAGAGTTTTTAAGGAGCCTTAAAAAGTCTTTGCAATTAAATGTTTTACGTTTTTGTTATGTAGAATCTTATCCCATAGTCCTTATGTGGACTTTGTGCTAAAGTAGGAAAAATGTCCACTGGAAAAAGTAGGTACATTTGATAAAATCCATTTTTTTTTTTTTTTTGCTGTACTTAGAAGTCCTTCTCTGCCATCTGGGGGAAAAATACTTAGATCAATTATTCCAGTATTGCATTAAAAGCAGCTGAATATGATTATTCACAGAATTTATTTTTTATTATTAATGAACAGCACATTTTAAACAAACATTTGCATACTATAAATACTAAATACCATGCAAGATTAGAATTAGTAACTTTCAAATTTCAAAGACTTCAAGTTCTCATGTCTTTCAGTGTTCAAACTTGTGTCTGGTTGTGTAGTATGCAAAAAGATGCAAAGATGGCTAGCCGATGATGACATTTTTTCTGATAAATTTCGTGAATACCTTGTTGAATCAGCCTGTGATCATATGGTCGCTCAGTATGACTGAAATTACGATAAGAATACAAGGTGTACGAGAAATAATTCATTACAAATCTTGTTCTTCGGAATCAAATTCTGCATAAATCGCTTTAAATCTGACTAAATGTGATCACTGATTTGAATGCCCTACTGTCATATGCGACTTTCAGATTTAAACCCCATCTTAGAAAATGAATCACCAAAGCAGATGATTTACCGTCAGTCTTGGTCTGTACTAGAACATGCTGGTTCTGCTTGATTCTAGTGTGTTTTGTATCTCTTAAGTTCATTCATGAAAGGATGCTGCTGAGGCTGGATGTATTCAAATGTATTCGACCAACATCAGGTGCTCAGTATATTCTTCAGGCGCAGGACCACGCCGTGAGCATGCATGTGATTTGTGACTGTCACACACACTCGAGCGCTCTGGGCAGAGTGACACGGCACACATGGTGTTGCTGTGACTTGGCAATGTCACTGTGACCAGTACTCATCTCTCTTGTGACACTGGCTTACTTTCCAATACAGGAAGCAGTGAATGTGTGAGCGTCTATGGTTCCACATGTCTATCACGGGTAGAAAAGGAAATCACCCTCTCCTCTAGCACTAACATGTTTCAAAGAAAGAGGATATTTCATCACCAGTTTGCAGCAGATCTGTAGTTTCTGCAATGTAATACATTGAGGCATGAATTTTTAAAGCTGCAGTGTGTGATTTCCACACCACTATTGGCACCAAACAGAACTGCAAATATAATCAACTCATGCAAAACCTCTGCTATAATAGAAAGCGTTGATAGGACATGTCAATTTTTAATGCTTCTGATATGGATGAGAGGTGTAAAAAATGCATTGTGATGCATCAATCCAATAATAAAACATTCATTTTTATTATGTGTTTTAATGCATCTTGTAATGATCATTTCTTCATTGAGTGGTATTTGGCATTAACTTGTTTAATAATTTAATGTTTTCTTGATAATTTTAATAATTTTCTTCTAGTTTAATTTAATAATTTGCTTGATTTGAAGATAGTCATCATTATTCATTGGTTCAGGACATTTTGTGTCACATTATTTGCACATTGTTTCACATATTCTATATGATATATGTATTACATAGTCTATCTATCTCTTTATGTTAGTTTGCTAGCATGATATTATCCCTTATTTTTTTATAAGATTAATAATATTTGTACATTACTTTCAATCAATAAACTGAATATATATATATATATATATATATATATATATAAATATATAAGACTGATTTTACAGCGTAATGCACCAGTTTGTCAGTATATAGTACAAATTTTCTTTATAGTTACTTTATTGTCTTTACCATATTCCTGGAAATAATTATCAATTGTTACAAAATAATCAAATCTAACAAGATGGAATCATAAAGCAAATCATAAGTGAATCATAAAATGAATGCAATTAAAATGAAACAATTGAAAACAAATATTTACAGTACTAGTCCAAATTTATGCAAATGAACAGTGATGTGATGCATCGATTAACAAGGGGAATGCAGATACAGTCGGATGCTGCAGGAGGAACGATTCCTAGAAGCACAGAGCAACACTGAGTGATTTAATCAGTGTCAGTGTAAACGGGGCTTTAGCAAGCACCACCTTAGTTATTGCATTTGAGAGCACTTTCCTGTAAATTACATCAGCATAAATGTGATAAGGTGATCAGTTCAAACATCTGGAGAAAGACGGCATGCATGTCAGGTGCTTTGTTTTTCATGAGCTCATCTTGACTCAGCATCACATGACAGCAGCTTCTGCCAATTCCTCAGAACTGATGTCACACTGTCTTTGCAGTATATCGAGAGTCTTTGTGTTTGGTGCCGGAAAGCCCCTCCATTTGGAATGACTTGTGATCTTTTCACAAAGAGCTGTGCAACAAATGATCATAAATGGAAAACAAGGGCATAACAATGAAGTGTAATCACAGCAGTCCAGTGACGCAGACAATGAAGTCACTTCAGAGGTCCACACACCCTCACTCTCTGACTTAGTTGGCTCAGGCCACCTACTTTTCCAGAGTTGAGATCAGGAACACAAAATGTAGTCTGACCTCATGGAGGAAAAAGAGGGAATTGGCGCTCTTGCGCACACACACACACACTCAGCCTCAATCTCTGCTCCCTCTCTCTTTCCCGGAAGACACTGTGTTATTGGAAATGGAGAGAGCAAAGCAAAAGCAGGAAAGGGAGGAGTAAAAACAGATGGGGGGTTCTTTTTAAATCATGTGATTGGTGAGTCAGTGCATGAGCTCAGTGCAACACAAGATCTCCTGATTGGTGGACAGTGATGTGCTGATCCGATCAGGACAGGGATGTGCTGAGCCTATAGGAATAATAACTAGCTGCATACCGGAAAATATGATTATGCTTAATTTAATAAGAGTTTAATGCCATTTCATTGGAAAACTTTCTGAAGGAAATATGAGTGTGTTATTATAGTAGCAAATATCTGCACAAATGTGCAGGCTAAAATAGTGGATTTTTTTTCATCCCGAATATTATATGCATTCAGATGTTTAATTCTTAACTTAATTCTCACAATGTATGTTTTTTATGATATGGTTTTTAAGATTTTTAATTTGGGATTTTCACATTTTCTGAAGAAATTACAGTGCTAGGTGTTGCTCTGTAACACCGTGACCATTTAAATTTTTTTGTGTTTGCGATTAAAATGTATAACTTTTTATAAAAATCCTGCTCAAAGGTTTTATTCCACATTTTTGACATAAAATCCTTGAGCAAACCAAATTTAATCAAACCAAATCACTATGAAATAATAAATTCAGTCTTGAAAAGCACTGAAAAAAGTTTTTGTGGAATAAAAAGACTGAAGACACATTACCGAAACAAATTTTCTTATTTGGGTTGGGGGGGTTGTATTTTTAAGATTATGCTAACAGCTGTAACTATTGTTCAGCAGATACAATACGCATTTTTCTCTAAACAGCTTAAAATGTCATTACTGTAAGTTGAGCAACAGGTCATTACCACTACATTTTTGCCTATGATGGTAATGACAATGTGCAATGGTGTGAATTTCTCAAAAAGGTAAAAACTGTGGGTTAAAGAGTAAAACATATTCCTGGTATGTAACTTAGATGTTTGAACTTGAACTTTGTACTTAAAAGTGCACAGTTACCCATATGCACGTACATTTACATGTGTATGATCTGCGTAGGCATTTAGAGATAGGAATTTGATTCCCGGTTTCTCCTTGACATCAGCTTTGTGCCCGGTGCACGTCATGTTCAATGCAGTGTTTATAAAACAGACCCTCAGCACGTTACTCCTTCAACAGACGTCACAAACCAAACACAAACACAGCCAGCGGCCTGCGCAAGCACTCTACCGTGGGAGAAGAGTTGAAAACAAAGGTGGTGCAGCGCCATCATTAATATTCCATCTCACTTACACAGTGATAGTGAGGTCACCGTATAACAGCTCTGTGAAGTGCTGTGTCATTAGAGGTGCAGCCTGGATGATATTTCAGCTGTGCACAACTATACCATCTCTCCTTCAAAATAAACAATGGGGATTCAGCTGGATGCACATGGCAAACTCTTAATTTGTAGAGTGCCAGCCAGAGGAAATACTAAAAAAGGGTTTGGCACTTTTACCTGAAGATGTATGCCAACCAAATCTGATAGAGTGTATCAGACATTGCAGCCATTGGACATTAGGTCATCATGGTGATGGAAGCTGAAGGTTAGTCTTGCAGGAAGATCTATGTCCTGAAATGCATGCATCAGATCAGATTCCCATTAGAAACCCATCAGGTTTTTAATAAGTACACATGCTGTCCTTCTCGAGACTTTAAGAGTCAACTAAGGACATTGCTGCCGCATCAAAGCTGACTCTGAGGAGAAATGAAATGAGATATTGCTGCCTCAAATCAAGCTGTGTTGTGAAGCAGGGCTCATGTGGAGATTATTAGTAACTGAAAAGCAATGTTGCGGAGATTTACATTTCTAGCAGGCTAAAAAGAGTGGGTCTTGTCAGGATACATGCATTCAGGTGGACGGGCCGCTACACAAACTCTCAAGGCAAACTAGGTCACAGTTAAAAGAATATTAACTCTCATCGGGTTAACTCAAATTTCAGTGCTTAAGTGAGATAAAGTAAGCTTCTGACTTACCCTCAAACCTGTTTATGGGTGACACTATGACTAAGGTCATAAATAGGTTCATTTGGATCCTAAATCATCTTCTTGTGGATGAGACACCAGAAATTAAATCCAGGGCTGGAGGGTAGGAATCAGGTTTAGGTGACAATGATGCCGGTCCAATGGAAGCTGTTAAATCAGAGGTTAAACATTCAGCAGGGCTGGTTAATCACAAACACTCTCAGATCTTCAGCAGCTCACTAACCATTTTTCCCATTTGCCTAATTTACATAAGCATTTGAAAAATGAAGGGAGTTGATGCACACAAAAGTGTTTGTCAGAAGTTAAATGCCCAACATCTCAACTCCCTGCTGAGTTAGCCTTACCAACTCTTCACAGGCACAGGGAAGAATGAGTAATTTGGATTTTTCTTCTTGACTTATTAGGCCGCCTCTCATGGCCTTAGAAGTGAATTCCAGGTCAAAGTTTAGCAGAGAAGCCATGGCCCAACAAATATATTTTGGTCCAAAATTTTTGATGCCATATCAACTTGCAAACAGCAAGCAAACTCTATGGGCCTATTTACACCTGGTCACTTCATGTGTTTTCTCTGATAGGATTTCTATCTGATTTGTTAAAACGTTTCCATTTACACTTGGCCACATAAATGTGTCTTCGCAAAACAGATATAAGTCCAGTATTCAATTCCTGCGCTATATGATGGAGTTCACGTCAACGAAAGCAACAGATATGCACTGCATTTTATTTGATTTTTTTTCATTATCAGCTAATTTCAAGATCAAAGACCACAACAGGAGAGAGCACGGCATCAGCACTGGAAAGATAGGTTAGTCTGACTACTTTTAATGAAGATGATTATGTGTTGAGCGTCTACGACATACTGTCAGTTTCCTTTGTGGCAGTTTGCGTGTTGGCTTGCTGAGGAGGTAATCTGCTACTCATTCATGGCGATGCGTGTTGCATTAGCGCCGTCAAATCTGACTATTACATGCCATATAGCCTATAAAACGCTCTCACACATTTATTATTGTAAGATTTTTGGAAGAGTAAAATTTGCATATGTGGTTTCAACAACCACATGCATTTACACTTGTCCAGTTTTGTCTGGAATGCGGCCCAGACCACCTCCTGAAGTGGTTTGAGTGTTTGGATTTAAATGCATCTCGAAAGTGTTTCAGAGAGCATTTACACCTGGTCTTTTCATGATCAGACAGCTATCCGATCAGAGAAAACGCATGAAGTGACCAGGTGTAAACAGGCTATAAAGGACAGTGGTTTCCACATTTTGCATGTCTTCTTAATCAAACACACCTGATTCATGTCATCGGCTCATTAGTAGAGACTCCAAGATCTAAAAGGGGAGTTTCAGAGGGATGCAAAATGTGCAGTGTTGGTGCGGCTCCAGAAATGTGGTTGGGAACCACTGCTATAAGAAGTGTTTGTGACAAATGTAAGAAGCCATTTCAAGATTTCAGAAACAAGTTGACAAGTGTGAAATCATCTACTGCAGGAATAACAGTAGGTGTAACTTCCTACAAAGTTTTATCAAATGCACCTGAACCAGCTGATCAAGGTGTTCAAGATTGCTTAAAAATTACAGGCAGGTGTGTTGAACTATGTAGAAAGGTAGTCCTCCAGTCCCCGGTCTGTTATTGAAAGGTGTGTCCAAACTTGTTCCTGGAGGGCTACTGTCCTGCAAGGTTTAGCTCCAACCCTAAATAAACACACCTTAATGAGCTACGTCATTCAAGGTCTTCACTAGTCTCAGGCCCTGTCCCAAATGGCACACTTCATGTGCACTTGCGGTCTTGCCGACTTACACTGACTACGTTTACATGTGCACGAATAATGCAATTATTTCCAATAATCAGAGTAAGGACTTAATCGCATTATGATGTTTACATGTCAAGAGCAAAGCTCTTCACTCCTGTTTACATGCAATTTCCATTATTCTTATTATTCGCTAAGAATTGTGGTTAATTTTTTTACTGCCATTATTCACATACCCCACTGCACAGCACAAATGATGGACTCAGAAAGAGCAGGTGTGTTACTGGCCGATGTTTTAATTTATTTACGTGTGTTGGAGCCAAACTCTGCAGGACATTGGTCCTCCAGGAGCAAGTTTGGACACTCCTTGTTACTGAGGTTTGCATCATCAGCCTTCATCATTGGCACAATCATGGTCCAAAAGGTGGTGTTCAGATCTTACGAGAGCACAGCCATCAAGCCCATGCTTGTTTCTCTACAGCACCCTCTCACAGCTTGAGTCATGTAAGCTCTTTATATAATTTCAGCTCTCACGGTCTGCACACACAGAGTGGCTGACAGCAGTTTCATGCAGCAGCAGGAAAGGAAAGACCCTAAAAAAACCCCTAAGATTGTATATTTGTGTTGGGCTCTGGGCTTTGAGTTTTAATTCATTGTTCTCCCACAGACTGCAGCAGATGTTTTTGCTTCTGCAGTGTTTTTTGAGGGGCACAAAGTGGGTGTGAAAGAAGCGAGCGTGAGATTTCCCACCACCTGCAAATGCAACATAGCCTCACTCAAAACAGGAAACACAGATGAAAGCGAATGATTCAGAAGTAAGCAACTTGGACAGCACCGACCTTAAACCAGAAATGAGTATTTTCATCTCTTTTGGATATTTTGGACCGAGTGTAGAGCTTTGGCTGTTCAAAGGGAAACTTTCACAAAGAAAAACAATTTCTGATGTTCAGTTTGATCTGCTGTTGATATTAGAAGTGCAAAATGTGCTGAGTACCTTTTCTCCATTTCACTATT
This sequence comes from Onychostoma macrolepis, assembly GCF_012432095.1. Classification (NCBI taxonomy): domain Eukaryota; kingdom Metazoa; phylum Chordata; class Actinopteri; order Cypriniformes; family Cyprinidae; genus Onychostoma; species Onychostoma macrolepis. The sequence continues at coordinate 25,646,731 of NC_081165.1, read as the reverse complement.
TGTAAGCGATACTTACCTTAAATCTCCGACTTTAGACAATGTGTGCAATTCAGCAAGTTTAAAACATTTCTGAGTAATGAGACTTATTAAAAAAAGCCTCTAAGCCTTCTAAACCCGTAAGCCTTATTATTCAACTTCTTTTGTTTTTGCTATGAACATGATGCATTAAATCATGTAAGGTTATCAAGGGAAAGTCACATTTACAATTTATCTGGAAAATTCAATCGAAATCCAATCATTGCATGATCCAATCATATAACCACACCTTTACAACTGTCGCCTGTCAGACTATAAAAACCGCACAGACATTGAAGGACAGAACCATATTAAAGGACCAGAATATTGCTGCCTTCACGTGCTATCAGAGTATCATAAATACGAGTTTCCTAATCGGAAATTAGATGTGAACGCCTCTCAAGTCATATTTACTACTGGGAAACTCGGAAATAATTTTGATACTAGAGTTTTTGGAGTTTGGCGGGTCATAAACTTTAAACATGGTGGAGGGGACAACCATTGCTGCTGTCAATGCTATCCTCACAACAACTACATCACTTTGTCTTGTCGCTAAAGTAGGGTATTTATAGGCTATATATGAACGATCATTTGAAGCATATTGTATGTTTTATAAACGGTGAAAGAAGCATGTATTTGACTGAAATTACAGAATTATCTAGCGCGGTGAATGTTTATATGATTATCAACCAATGGGATGCTAAGTTTTATTCTTTCCAACAACAAAGCACTTGAATGCGACAAGCTCGTAATCACGACTTCATAAGTGGGAAATAGGAAATTTCCAATAGCACGTGAAGGCAGCATATCATAGAGCCTTCATTTAATTTAATTAATTTTTTTGCATTTACTGGGATAGGACAGATCAAAACTGACAGGAAGCGAAGGGGGAGAGAGATAGGGGCGGGATAGGGAAAGGTCCTTGAGTTGGGATTCAAACTCGGGACACCTGTAGCGCAACAGTGTTGTATGTCGGCTTGCTGCCCACAAGGCTATCGGCGCCGACTGAATGGGCTATTTTGACATAGATCTGTCGCTTAACCAGAACTCCCTAGCATTGTGGTCTCAACTTTTGCACTGGTAAGCAGTACTCACATTTTCCATAAACAACATTCCATAAAAGACTTAAAGCACAAGACTGAAGCATTTACAGAAACTGCACCTGAATTGTACATTGTGTGTTGGGAAGAGGCACAAATACCAAGCATATCTAAGCATTAATATCCATTATAAATAATGACAACCGTTTTGTTTAAAGTAGGGTAACAGAACAGGCCTGCTGAGTTAAACAGACACGGAATTTGCTGTCTGTTACAGCAGGAATGAGATTCATTCTTTTTCCACACGCACAAGTCTTCAGCTCCTCACAGGAGTTCACAAACAGGAACCAGTTCCTCCGGGACTGCAGCAAGAGAAACGGGTCAAGCAGGCCAGGCAGAGAAAGAAAACAGCTCAGGTTGATGAAGAACTCTAGCCCACAGGCAGAAACTGCATGTCCCCGCCTAGAAAGAGAATACTGGGATTCAGGGAAAGCTTTGTTCCCTATGGAGAAAAAAAAAAAAAATGAGTGTGTGAAAATGCACTTCCATAAAAGTGTGAGAACAGAGGCTGGAAGAACATGCTGGAGCATGCAATTCCCAGCCTGATTTTTAACGGACTGGGTTATCATGATGTGTTATGCTGCATTTACCAAAGAATCCAGTTGCTGGTTCTGCTGAAAACATATTTATAGTTATTTTCTAATGAATGCAATTTATCTTGAAATTATAAATTTGGTCATGGATTATTTTCAAAAATATGCTGAAGATTTAAATGTACTTGGAGGTACTTGCATTTAAAAAAGTTTAAATATATCGCCCATTATTATAATAATTATATCACATTAAAGAAAACAAAAACAAACTGTGATTGATTGGATCAGTGCATTTTAAAAACACCCATTTTTAATTTGCATAAATAGACAACAAAATTTCCCCATGTGTACTTGTGTACTATGCAAATACCAATCCCACATTTTTATGCAAATACTTATCCTTTGGGATGAAGTTTGGTGACTTCTATTGTGGAAGAAAATGTCCCCTTGAGCAGGGAATTTGCATATGGCTTCATGTGCAGTAAGAGATGTCCAAACACTCTCCCTCCTCTGAGAAATGCTCTTAAAAGGAAAGCAAATAGGTTCAGTGTTAGTGTTTTTAGTTATATCACATTAAGACAGTTCTAGGCAAATCTTTGCAATGCATCAAAACTGGCCTCAGTTCTGGTGCATGAGGAATAAGGATCTAATCCTTCAAACAAGCTCATGCAGACAGATCTACCATGCAGCAGTTATCTGAGCTGCACTCTGGGAACATTCTGAGTCTGTAATATTGCGAAGTGTTGACCCGGGCATAACGCCCAGGGTTGCTGCCAGACTCCAGACGCTCAGCACAGGTGGAATGGGAGGAGGTGAGAGACAGCGAATCTCTAAGAACTAAAGATGTCAACAAGGCATGACTCTGAAAACTCTCTGAAAACAAATATCTTTACTTATCTTTTTACGTTGTCTATAATCTCAAGGTTGTACATCAGAGTAGTATACTGTAAGTTGTGTTCAGCAATGTTTAGTACAAGTCGTGGGTGAAATGACTGACTTTTCTGACTAATCAGGGGAGCCTGTTTAGCAGGAGCGTCTGTAACCTTAACAGCCCAACTGGTGTTTTAAGAACAACATCCTTTGCGATTATGACTGCGTACACAAAGCATGGCAAGACTTTAGGATAGCGGTGAAAACTCAAAGTGAATGATAAGGACTGAAAAACACTACAAGGATTGTGTCCAAAACAACATAGAACTACTGCAGCAAATCGCAATATTCACACTGAAGACCACAAAAACCCAATCTCACAAAGCCACAAAAACCCAATCTCACAAAGCCACAAAAACCCAATCTCACAAATCCATGAAAGAGCTACAATTGCTGTAACTTTAATCGGAGACACCAATGCAAATTTTGGAGCAACAAGATGAACTACAGCATCTGCCCTGGCCATATTAATCTCCTATATTATTAAACCACTAGCTGTTTGCAGTTTTAAAGAGAAGCAGATTCCCTCCTCCAACATCTCTGAAGCAACTGGCATTTTATAGTCAGTATTCCCCTGAAAATGGTGCAAAATTGAATGAATATGCCCTACGATTATAAAGGCAAATGGTGGTAAAACACCTGTCTATTTCCCAGGTTTTCACAGTATTTTGTTATATATAATACAAAATCATAAACTTACAAGGTTGAACTTCAACAGCTCTCAATGCAGGCACCACAGTGCTTTGACCTCCACATGAAAAGCCTTGCAGGTATCTTCACAGAAGGGCATTTTACTATTTGCTTCTATAATTTGATGATTATTTTCTCAATGTCATGCCTGATGTGCCTTGGATGTTGTCGTACTCAGGGTACTCAATGTATCTAAAAACACACAGGATCAGTCTCTTGTTTTCATTTTCACGTTGGCATGGATAATATATCATATGTACCATTGGGTAATAGTTGGCTGCACTTTGAAAGGTCATTAAATGGAGTAAAAGATGACTGCGTGAACTTTGAACATTGCGTTCGACTGCTTGATATGTGCACAATGCAGCAGGGGTAACAAGCAGCTTGACACTTTCATAGAGTTCAATGCACTGGGGGCTGTTAATGTGAGTCATGAGTCATGCTTTAAAAGCATGCATGCACCATTTGCTGCACCTCCGAGGCTGCAGACTGCAACTGTAAGTGTAAGTCAGAGGTAAATAGAGTTAACACAAACCGAACAAAACAACCTCATTCACCATAAAAGTGAATCTCTTCCTCTTGTATCTCATTTTCATATTCATCCAGGCAATCCCTTGTATCTCATTTGAATCAGAAAACAAACAACAGCTGTGCAAATAAGACATCTGAAAACGCAGTGTTTGTGCATGCGTGTTTGCATACATGTGGGCTTTTAAAGGTCTCTCATACCAGAACCACGAGAGCCATCCTAGAGTCCCACTAAGTAAGTGGGCGATGCTGACGGGCAGTGTAGGTGAGGAGTGTTTACAAGCAGGTTACGCACAAAAACATCAATGGAGCTCTGACTGTGATGTGGCAGCCTGGCTTATAACGAAAATCCAGATTCCTCTGACACAGTCACAAGCATAAATTTTAAGATCAGTGCATTTGTGGTTTTATAAAATAACTCTCACTCTAAAGAGAAAGCTGCTGGTGGAAAACACCAGAGACAGCTTACAGAAAACAGATTATCGACTAATATTCATATTTGACATGAATTACTCATCCCATCTTCTCTTATTTGCTCATTTCTGTTGTTGAAGGTCATGTGTGACTACAGCAACACTACTGACAATATTAAAAAGATACTATAATTGAATTTTAATTGCTGTCAATGCATATGTAATTTTATTGTTCATTTCTCGCAACTAATTACTCCATGTGCAACTCAGAAATTGAAATATTATTTTACAATTTCAACTAAATCTATGGATAAGAATATTAGTTAAAAATGAAACTATTCAATTTGCATTGGTCAGGCAAGAAACTCCCCATGTGCAACAAGATTCTCTATGCAAATACGGGAAATATGCAAATAATCTCACATTTTTATGCAAATATAAAAAGCAGTCCTTTAGGAAAACTCTGGTGACTTCTCATGAGAAAAAAAACTTGCCCTTTATACTACTGTAGTGTGTTTCTTCAATATGCAAGAGAAGATTTTCTTTGTTTTGTGTTACATCTATATTTGAATTCTCCTAACAATAGCACTTTTCAGTTGTAATATGCAAGTTAAGTAATATGCAAGGGCAGGACGGCCTGTACGAAAGAACAAGCAGTCGCTTGTAAAAGCAGTACATAAGAGGACAGCCAAATGCTCTGAGAACAAAAACAGTGTGGAGAGATAGGGAGGGGGTGAGAAGGAAGGAGCTGCATAATTTCAGCAGTGACGCAACATACATTCTACTCTCAACAGTGACCATATTAGGGCATGGGCGGGGCTTCGGCAGAAACCAGGAAGTAGGGGGTCCTCTAGCGGAAATACCACATGACTTCCAGTACAATCTCAAAATATCTTTCTTCCACTCCCCCCTCCCTTCTGCTCTGTTTTTCTGTCTAACAAAACATGCTCTCTTCTGTGTCATTAGGGCATTTATTGATCAGTTAAAATGTGAAGCAAGCAAGCAAGAGGTGCTCTTCTAATCGCTATGCTAACATATGCCGTAATCTGATTATTGCCATTTACAGCAACAACATTGTGCAAGCAAGTGCAATTGCACACAGGTTCATAATACACATTCTGGTAAATGAGACTAATGCAAACAATAGAAAACACAGCTGCTCCTTTTAAACTTTTAGTCTACTTACAATAAAAAGCTGTTAATCGTTTCTAAAATAAAAAAAAAAATAATAAATTTTAAAAAAAGTGGTTACTGTGATCACTGTTTATTTAACAGCATCAATGACTGGTTTAGTGTAGGTTAGTTCACTGTATGCAGTATGTATGATATATGTGAAATTTTGTCTTTAAAAAGTTGCAAGTATGCAGCCTGTCAACAAATACTGGTAATTCTGCACCAAAACAAATTTAGTGCCAGATTCAGGCCCTGAATAACAATATTGAAAGCAAGTTGCACTTTTTGACCGAATGCATACAGAGTTCTGGCAGAAAATTAAACATGCACTGTGAATTTGGGCAAACAGATCTGAATTCACTCTATATACTACACTGCTGAGAATCTACCTAATATTGGGCCCAACATTCTCTTCACAAGCACAGTTTCATGCATTGTTTCATTATGAAATGTTTCAGGAGATTATGGTATACCAAAATGAGAAACATTTTTCACGACAATCCAGTTATGTACATTTTCTATCAGATGTTTAAAATCATAACTAGCGGAGTCAGATTGCAAATTACTTTTATGATCTGGGTATAAAGATATTTACAGTCTGGAGAAGTGGATGCTACAGTATAGTTGCCAAAAGTCAGACTCTGATTTTTTTCGTTTCAGACTATGATTCCATCTAGTCAGCCGAGATAAAAAAATATTGATATTTTGAGCTGATTTTAGAACACATATGTGACCCTGGACCACAAAACCAGTCATAAGTGGCAATTTTTCAGAAATTGAGATTTATACATCATCTGAAAGCTGAATAAATAAGCTTTCCATTGATGTATGGTTTGCTGGGATTTGACAATATTTGGCCGAGATACAACTATTCGAAAATCTGGAATCTGAGGGTGCAAAAAAATCTAAATACTGAGAAAATCACCTTTAAAGTTGTCTAAATGAAGTTATTAGCTATGCATATTACTGATCAAAAATTAAGTTTTGATATATTTACAGTAGGAAATTCACTAAATATCTTCATGGAACATGATCTTTACTTAATATCCTAATGATTTTTGGCATAAAATAAAAATGGATAATTTTGACCCATACAATGTATTTTTGGCTACTGCTACAAATAAACCCCAGTGACTTAAGTCCGTTTTGTAGTCCAGGGTCACATATTGTTTTCATTTGTCACGCCTCTCCTAGCAAAAAGAGATGCCCCCCCGTAACTATATACAAAGTTAACAAGTCTTTGGTGCCTAGCATTTTAAAATTGTTCAATTGTGTAGTGTATTCCAGCCTTTAGAGTCAACATGTGAAGCAAGCTGAATGATAACAACACCATGTCTTTATGATTATGGTACTGAAATGGCAAAACGTTTCTTTTACACAAAAAATTAAAAATGTAATTGAGTTCATGACCATCATAACTGACTGAAAGCATCAGTCTCAAGGAAAATCCTCAGACACTGTCGCCATGCGTCAGGTAAGTGACAGCACAACCGTAATCATAAAGATTATCGACGTATCATGTCCTAAACCGTATCTACTGCCCTCGCACCCACAACACAGACATACACAAACCTCTGGAAAAGCTCCCTTCGCCTCAAACAAATACCAACCCAGAGGTCAGAGCAGCGTGACACGGCGGCGTTTACCCACTCTCAGCGTCATGGTAACCGCACGAGAACGTTCCGCTACAGAGCGCGCTTGGCTGTTTGCTTTTTCGCGGTCTTAGTTTCCCGCCCACTCGCGAGGCAATCCCCCTCAGCGGCGATCGAGCGTCACTGTCCCAGTTACGCCCCCACACTACAACTGAACGCAGAGAGATTCTCCGCTACGTAACACAGTGGGCTGAACAGTGAACTTGACACAGACACACTGCTTACCTCAGTTTTTACAATACAGCTGACCATAGCATTCACGCAATGCTCACTGTTCCCTAGACACTGAGTAGTGGACCACAAAACCAGTCATAATAGCAGGGGTATATTATTTGTAGCAATAGCCTGCATTGTATGGGTCAAAATGATAGATTTTTATTTTTACATTAGGCTATGCAAAGATCATGTTTCATGAAGATATTCTGTATATTTTCTACTGTAAATAGGCCTATATCAAAACGTAATGTTTTGATTATGCATTACTAAGAACTTAATTTGGACAACTTTAAAGGTGATTTTCTCAATGTTCTGATTTTGGGTGGGAGTGTTTGCAGTTTATGTTGTACAACAGAACGTCAAGTATAGTCAAGTTATTTACATTTATGCATTTAGCAGACGCTTTTATCCAAAGCCACTTACATTGCATTCAAGTTATAGTTTCTACATTTTATCAGCTCTTGCTTTCTTTGGGAATCGAACCCATGATCTTGATGTTGCTAGCACCATGCTCTAATATTTGAGCTACAGGAAAGCTTGAGCTGAAGTGTTGTCAAGTTATCTTTACCACAGACCTTGTTTTACTAATGAACTAAAAAAAAAGCCCCAAAAATTCTCGAATTAGTCTTCTGGGTTTTGATATGACTGCTGCAGCACATCCATGTACATTAAAATAAAAATAAATAAATGAATTCAGACAATTTATCACACTTGTTATTTGACCCATGGTTAGAGTAACTGCGCTAAACAGTTGCATTTCATATGATTTATGCCAACTGGGATACAGGATGTATACTTCTAGCATCATTTCAGGTAAAATTTGTTTAAAACTAAGCAAACACACAGAATTCCCTTAGAATTACATTAGAGAAAATATGCTTGTCAGATAATGGGTGAATGCCAACAGTTGCTAAGGTAAGAATGGTAGAAAGACAGGTAAAGTTTTCAAACTGGGGCTAAAAATCCATTAAAGCGTATGAGTAATTGATTGAAGTGTGAATGCATGCATGTGATTACATATGCAACTGAGCATGCGTGATGTGTGCCTATACAATGTATTTGTCTATGGAGAATGCATATTTATGTGCACGTGTCTATGTCTGTGCAGCTGTGAATAGCACTGTTATCTCTGCGAGTTTCATTAAACATGCACAACATCAGTAAAGCTTAAGGAGGGCTGTTGCTATGGTAACCACTCTAGGTTTTGTTCTGTTTTATTGTCAGAGTTACAGTGAGAATTCAGCCTTAGTCTGTTATCACAGTTCAGTCAGCTGTGCCATTAACATGCTGATTAAAGCTCATCTACTACCAATGTGGCAAATCAAAGGAGTTACTTGGCTGAATTGGAGGGCTGAGGCCCATGTGCCAATGAAAACCTAAATGTCCCAGTCATTACAGTGTTCACTGGTGCAATTTGCATAATTGTCAACAGTATGACTTTCTGATATAACACTGCAATTAGCCAGGCACCAGGGTTCTGCTAGCTACATTTACACGCTGAGATTTAAATAGGATTTATATGTAGCTTATCAACAATTTGTCTGTTTGAGCATGTGGAACCCCATTGTACTCCAGAGCAGCTAGATGAATCCTATAAGACCCTCGGGATAGGGAAGGGTGGGGAGTATAAGGGGGTGTCATACACCCTCCTACTCCATCTTAAAGCCTGACACACACACAATCACTCACCTCTCATGAGACCTGCAATGATGAGGTCAGCAGGCCCGCTCTGATCTCATCACTGCATGTGTGATTGTGTTTGAGTGTTGTATTATTGTTCGCCTGCAGTGAGTATGACTCACATCTGAGGCCACTTGTACTCCCAGAAACAAACGTAAATTTAGACAGTAAAATAACAAAAGAATACTGATGTGTTGAAACAAGAGACCCTATGAAGTCAACATAAAATTGTGCGCAGTCAATTTTATATAAGATATTCAACAACAGCAACAAAAATGGAGGGTGGGACTTGGGACAGAAAATGGTTGCACAATAAAGCCATGTGGTTGAAGGGGAGGGACTTAAAAATAAGGGCTGGGTGATGTCAACAGAAATTTACATTTGTTTCAGGGGTGTAGCAAGTTATTGCATTTTGATGAAAGATTGAAAATATTTTCTTTGCAATAACATAAAAATTGAATGTGTAATTTATAAAATTAAGAAGGTGAAGAATTTGAGTTTAAATGAGAATAACCTTTGAGCATTTAAATATGGGAGTTTTTCATGTAAAACAGAAATTACTTTCAAAATTTAAACTACTTTTGACCAAAGTAACCAAAGGCTCGTTATGTTCAATGGCATTAACTAAACCTATGTCGTCAGAGCTGTCATGGTTTGTTTATGTTTGGAAGGCTACTTCGCAGAGCACACACTTGAAGGGTTGCCATGTCCACTTATTATAAGCAACACTTATTAAGCATATTTGGGCTTGTTGTTTGGACTCATATAGCGATCCAATTTATGGAGTTAATTATGTGGGAAGGTATGGTTCACTATAATGTGGTATGTGGCTTATTTCCAAGATATTGCGTTTGGATTTGAGTTGATTAAGGGCTTGTTTTCTTCTAGCAAGATCTGGCAACACTAATGAGTCAAAACATACTCTGTAATGTCTTGCACTGTGCATAAAAGACTCAACTCTTTAGTTTTGTACACACTGCATTGAAATTCTGTAAATACAGTTGTCACTACTGGAATTTTTTAATTCAGTCGTAGAATGTGGTGTAAATTACTGAGCTGTGTGTACAGAACAGAATTAAGTACTAAAAGGTGAATTGACGACAAATTTAGCTGCAGTATGTACATAGAGACTGTTAGACTACTGTGCGTTTTTCAAAGGCCCTTCAAATGGCACTTCAATTATGGCAGAAAACACATAATGTTTTCTTTGTGTTATAGCATTAAAATTGCCTGAAGAACCTAATCCCTTAAAAAGTATGACTGAAGTGAGCTACTAGCTCGCAGAAAGCCATTTCTGCATCATGATATAAATATGCAAATGATAGTCAAATTGAAATGATCACTCAGATGAATTGTTTCCGCAAATTTCAAACATAGGGAAAATAATTGCACATTAAGACAATACTTCAAAGATAAACTTCATTAATTCCTACAGTGAGTGGCGGCCTGAACTGCTCTCCCTCGCTGAATCATCACCAACTGCACTCTGAAAAGACGTCACTGAGGGGCAGAAAAGTTTCCAATTAAAAGTTCCCAGTTAGCAATAATATAAGCGTGAATCATCAGTGATACTGTTCTGCTGAATGCACCTGCTGTGATAAATTGAGTTTACTAATATTGCTGTTACAAAGGTCTGAATGATATTTTCCAATCTGATAAATGGCTCTGAAGGAAACAGCCTGGTAGATCATGAAAAAGATGTTTAACTCGGCCGGTAACCTGAACTGTGTCTTGGAGGGAAAAAGAGAAAAATAGAGGGAAACAGATGGACGGAAGGAGGGCTGCACTTTCTCGATTAGCCTTAAACCATTATGAGTTGGCAGGTGGTGGGAAAAAGTGAGGGAAAATAACAATAAGGAAGAAAGTGAAAACTACCAGTTAGCCTCCAAGGCAAACACAAGAGATTATCTGTCCGTGTAAATGTCTAAATTTGGCCTTTTGCTGCACTTAGCAACCGATGATAAAAACCTGTAAACTTAAAAGTGCTGCAAACATTCCAGTTGTCAAGTGTTTAGATACACAGCTGCAGATATGGGACACTGGGTTAGTGGGTTTGTTCTGTGCGAACAGGTGCCTGTTTTGAATTCTTGGTGTTTTTTGCATTTTATTTTCACTGCAGTGATGATAATATCTTACAATTGAAGTATTCACCCTGAAGTTATTCCTGGAGAGTGGAATGAACTGACGTCCAATAATAGAGAGAGCTGTCAATCATTGGCACCTGTGCATTTTGCATATGTTTTCTTTATGAGCTTATATTCTGATCTTGTAAAAATGACTTGTACATCTCTCATTATGTCATTTTATCACCAAATCATCTCAAAATCAATCTCTTTGTCAACTAGTTTTCTTCAAATTAGCACAGGTTTTATAATTCTTTGAATTCCTCATTGATCAGAGTTTATGAGAGAGAAAAAAGGATTATTTGTGGATAAATTCACTCAGAAATGGTGAGGCGTAGAATTAATCAGTTTCAAAATCAAATACAAATCCTGTGCTAACTGAAGGAAAACAAGTTGATAAAAAGATTAAATCCAATATTTGGTAATTTTCTTTTTTTTTTTTTTTTTTGTAGGCTGGTCATTTCAAGGTGGGGAAAAATCCCCAAAATGTACAAAATTATCACAAATATTTTGTGAGATAGGAACAGAGAGAGAAATAGTTTGAGCAGTAAATTTTAGTCCAGAGCTAATGGGTTAAATAAACAAATAATAAGGGATATTTTATTGAAATCATCAGTGAATTAGCAAATTGCATGAGATTTCATGCACTGAATATGCAGCACTGATAAAATACAAGAAAGTTGAATCTCTCCATCCTGAATGGAAATTCCCTTTACAAATCTAATGAGTGATGTTGAGACTTTAAATAAGAGTTTTCAATAAGATAAAGAAAAGCCCCTGAGCACTGAACCGAATGAACGTGTTTCTGTCATCAGGTTCTTTGATGTGTAAGAGTGAAATTTTTTTTGAAGGCAGTGATATTCTGTCTCAGCGATGCATTCAGATTTACTCTTGATATGAGATGTTTCAATTGACCGGGCCCCCAAGTTCCCGTAATAATGAAAATGTCATCTCTGATGTTGTGTCAGTGAATGTCAGGGAAAAACAAGGTGCTTAACCAAACTAACTTCAGTAGCAGGAACCACAGATTAGGCAAACTGAGAACAATTCAGAGTGATTCAAATATTTTATTTTAAAGCAATTTCTGGTGTTGAATAAGACCTGCATTCTTTCAACAACATCTGTGGCATGCTGTCACTTACCACAGACTTGCACTACTGTGTACTTACATTAAAGTCATTGGGGAAAGACATTCCTAAGGGTGTAAAAGCAATACTGAGGTGTTTGTTTTTTGTGTTTGTATGAAAGCAGTTACATGAATTATTCATTAAAATGTCCTTTGAATTTTCTGTTTGATGTGGAACTACTTTTCTAGGCTGATTAATTTCAGTTATGCATTAACGTAATTCCATTGTGTGAGGTTTGTACTGTAAGTGTGTAAAAGCATAAAGCATGTCAAAACTGCTTTATGGATAAATACATAATTTGACTTTCTTATGTAAGCCCATAAGTATGAAAACCCATTTCTTTAAATAAAAAAGGTCATTAAGATTAAGAATAAATCACATTGTCAGATATGAAGTTGCACTGTGAGATATAAAGCTGCAATTGCGAGAAAGTCACAGTTGTGAGATATTAAGTTTAGAAATGGCAAGAAAAAAAAAAAAATTGCAACGAATTGTGAGATGTAAATTGACAGTACAATTTTTTTTTACGATTATTTATTTATTAAAAAAATAAAAATGTTATTGTGATTTTACATTGCAATTTTAAAATCATAATTGTGGGACGTAAAAAAACAATTGACGGTTTATTTGTGTTTAAAAAAAAAAACTAAAAATTGTATTGTGATTTTTCATTGTGATTTTAAAATTGGAATTGTATGATGTAAAATAGCAATTAACTCTTCAATAATTTTTTTTTATCACATGCAGCTTCTGCAAAGCTGCTTGTAGCCATCATGAAAAGCGTGATACAAATGTAATTATAATTTTACATCTCAATTTTAAAATCGCAATTGTGAGATTAATAACTGCAATTACTGCAAATAAATGAAGATTATTTAATTATTAAAAGAAAACTTAATTGTGATCTCACAACTTTGACCTTTTTCTTGTACTTTATATCTGACAATGTGACAATTTCTCCTTTTAAACTTTGCTTTTTATTTTTTACCCTGAGGAAATGGGCTTTCATGCAGTTTTCATGACATTGCATCGAAAGACTGGATACTTTGCAAACACAAGGTTGGTAAGCGATTCTCTGAAAATGGCCTAATGCTAACAAAGGCGTCATGTCATATATCTATACATTAAAAAACAGTGAGACTGTTGCATATTTTAATAGTTACTTTCCAGTGCTCTACATCTGCTGTACACAAATAAAAATCCAGACGTTCGGACTGGCCGCCACAGTGGTCTTGTTTATCAGAAAAGGAGGGCAATAAGTGAGTGAAAGTGAGAGAAGGGGGAGAGGAGAGGGCTGGTGGTTTTGCAGCATCCTGAACCCGTGTGGGTGCAGAGAAGAGGGCTTTGAATGCAGGGTTTGTGCATGCTAGCGGCATTGTGTGAGTGTGTCACTCCGGCTGTGGAGTGAAAACTCGGCTGAGTCACCGTGGAGACCGCAGCTATGGAGATGAGTGTACAAGCAGATCGGTGGATTGTTTCACCTCACTACTGTACACATACGACCTGCCCACTGACGCCCCTGCTCACACTCACCCACACACGTCTGCCCACACACGCTCTGTCCATCCAGCTCACCCTCTCTCTCTCTCTCTCTCTCTCAGGGTCAGGTTCACAGTGGAAGAGAACATGCAGTTGAGCCAGTGATAAACAAGAGCGTCCATGATAAAATGTCATGTGGTGTAACCATCAAGTCTAAGCATGCGTTTACATGACAACAATTGTATTAAAAAAGAAAAAGTTTTTTCTTTGCATTTTTGAAATGTTTCGCATACAGAGGACAATGTTATCAAAACTATAAATAAGCTGTATTATGCATGCCAGACCAGTTGTTGGCGATGTCAGTTTGTACAGAAAAGCGATGTTCCTGCGCAGAAACGCATAGCTATAGACTGTGCACAAATTCACATCATTAGGGTATTGTTTTTCAAAAACATGCATTTTGAAACCCATTTTCAGGTCCTCAAAATGCTGTTGTTGTGTAAATGAACTGGAAAAACGCATTAAAACTACTTAATTTTCTTTTCAAGATTTTTAAAATCTATTTTAATAATGCATACTGTTTTTGTAATAATAATTTACTTATTTATTTTTACTATGCATTTTTTGGTTACCAACATATATAATTACGTGGTTCATAGAAGAAAAAATTGGGGGGTGAACCATCTAATTAATACATAGTAATTCATATAAAAAATGAAAGTCATGTCATTATCCCATGAGAAATAGTTGTAAAGCTTGAATTCCCTGAATTGTCCTCCTCAGCAGGCCAGTCCGTTCCCAGGGGCTTCTGATTAAAGGAACCGGCTCCCAGCATCAGATGTTTATTTGAGTGTCATTAGAGCAGCTCTCGACCTCTCGCCCCTCCGGTCACTCAGCTGCAGGAGTGTGAAGTCTCCTCTCAATCCTGCATTCACACCTCTCCTCTCCCCCAGCAGAAAAACATTTAAAGAACCCCTGTCAAATCATTATTTGACCACAGGAATGTGGAATTGTAGTGTAGCAGGAATTGTATTACTACTTATCCAAATTCATTAAGTTTTGTATGCAATTAAACACTATTTTCCTGCATTTCCTGATTCTGATTCTCTCAAATGAAATCTTTCATACAAAATTATCTATTTATTCATTATGAGTGTTTATTTACTTATTTGGTGCATAATGGAAGTCTCCAAAACCGTTTGGTTACCAACATTCTTCAAAATATCTTCTTTGATGAGTGGAATTATGTTGTAGCAGGGATTGTATTGTTACTCAATTTAAATTCATGTTTTGTGTATATGTAATGAGCATTTTGTGTAATAATAACGCTAAATTGTATTATTGACCATTGTCACGAACAGCCTTTTTCCTTACTATATACAGCAAAAAAATAAATAAAATAAAATAAAATAAATAAATCTAATGGGACATTTCATTCAATTTTACAATAAAATACTAAATACTGTAATAAAAAATACAGTTTTGGCAGCATTCCCAAAATTCCTATATGGCACTTCACATTTGATTTTATGTTGCATCTTATGTTGTTAAAACAATGTTAATTGCATTGTTTTGTGTTTGTGTGCAAGACATTTTGTGCAGCTTCTATATATTATTTACTTCATTTTGTGGAAAAGCTACTTTTAATGCACTTTTTGGTGGTTGTCAGTATATTATAAATGTACAAAACTGATTTTAGTACTTCAATAAGCTAGTATACTAACATTATGCCAGTTAATGAAATTAGTGCAATTTTTAGTTTTAATATTTAAATGCAAAATGCTGCAAAAATCTTTTTCTTTTGAGATCTGGCAAGCGCAGCTGCCATTTTTACCATGCATTTCACAGTTAACATGAATTAATTAGTTAGTTAATTAATGAATTAAGATTAATTAATTTATTTGGCAAGTAGCCATGTAAAATGCAGGATGTTTAATGAATCTGCATCACGGTCCTGATAACCCGTCGAGTAAAAGTGTTGTTAAATTCCGTTTCTTTCCTTTAAGATCCACATGAAGAAAGGAAGAAGGAAATATACTGTTAGCATCTTGTTAGAGTGATCAAAACATGAAATACTCACACCTCTAAACTGCATTGATAAAGACTTCAGTCATCGTGATTCCAGGTGAGATGTCAGTAATCAGCAGCTTTGCTGTGAATGCTCTCACACTCTGACTCCTGCAAAGGAGAGTCGTTTCTCTCACCTCTCGCATTAAGAGATTAACTGAGAAGGTCAGATGGTGTATATTTCAACACAGCTACACTTAGACTGTGGCACATGACACGTCTGCCCATTAAAATATTGAAATATTGCTCTGAGACACCTGGAATTCACCTGTCAAGGCTGTTAATTTAGTCCCTATAAGCACAAGATCTTACATTTCACTCGGTTTCTGAATTGTTAAATGTGTGGGCTAATGATCACAGGGTGGCTGGATAGATATAGAGCATCCAAATTGTTATGCAAGTATATTTTCCATCGAACAGTGTTGAGGAAGAGGTTCTGTTTGCTCTGCAAGTACCGTAAAGCCTTTTTATTACTGTGCTGGTAAAATGTATGTTCAAACCTTCGGTTCAGGGAGAATTTAAAAAGCATTTCAAAGTTTGTAGTTGGTCCGATTTATTTATTTATTTTTTGAAAGAAGTTTCTTATGCTCACCAGAACACCTAGCAACTGCATAGCAGCACAGTTCAAACCAATCACAACACCCTAAGGTCCTGAGATTTGGAAAGCAACACGCTTTCTTCAGAAAATGAAAATTCTGCTTCACTCTTGGCTCCCAAGAGCTTCACGTTCACTGGGATTGTTCACAAGTCATGCAAATGAGTTTATGTAAGAGTATCCTTATCCAAAAGTGATACAGCCAAATGTGAGCATCATGTTCCAGTCACCGACTATCTTTGAAATGCTGCATGTCGCCTCAATGAAAAGAAATTATTTTTAGTGACTGACTGGAGGATTCAGTCCTACACTCAAGAGGATTCGTAGCAGCTAAGCTAAGGCTAAGCATTCATGTATTCTGATTTCGAAAACATTTCGCATGTCAGTTTTTGCACTCAGGACACGTCCCTGCAGAAATGTGTGCAAGTGTGAGTTACTGGAAGGGGAGATATGTGAAACACACTGTTATTTTGAAAGTTGTGCAAGCAGCAACTAAGTGATTGCATTGTTGAATAAAGGTTGCAACATGAAACTGCAGAAACCATTCAAATTGAGTTGTAAGCCATGTAAGTGTATAAAGGTAAATCTTAGTAATGTTAGTAAATATAAGTCGTTATCATATAGAAACTAATAGAGCTGTTCTTTTGTATATAAAAAAAAAAAATATATATATATATATATATATATATATATATATATATATATATATATATATATATATGGTTTAGGTAAAAGTTCACCTCAAAATAAAAATGTCATAATTTACCAAGGTTATCATAGTTAAAACTAAAACTGAAACTAAAATTAAGAAAAATCTGTTACTTGAAATAAAATAAATATTAACCAAAATAAAAGAAGCATACAGTATTATATAATATAATAATAATAATATAAACTTTATATTTCAGCTAACTGCCAACTTAACTTGAGGTACTAAAATAACTGAAACTGAAATAAAATTTAATAAAAACTACACATATAAGACATATTATAGACATATTTTTTAAAACTAAAATTAAAACAGAAAATATAAAAATAAAAAGTGATACACTGTTATCTACTCACCTTTATCTCATTCCAAATTCTTATGCCATTTTTAAAGAGTCGCCAGTGACCTCAGACTATTAAGCTTAAAAAGTGACAAAAAGCATAAAAGTGGTCCAAAATATTTGAAATCTTCTGAAGTCATACAATCACATGTTCTAATAGAAAAAACTAGTAGGCCTAGAAGTCTTTTATATAATTGTATATAACTTAAATATCCTTGTTATAAAGCAAATGGACTTCATGGCCAGAAAATGCTCACCTATCTAACAAAAATAAGTTCTAAGAAAGTGTTCCCATTAAGTTAAAAAAAATCAGAATGTTCTCTGAACATTCAAAGCTTCCAGTTTTTAATTTTTATCGTTAAGGAAACATTTCATTGTGTAAATTTGGGAGCGTTGCTTTTGAATATGCTCTGAACGTTCTGAAACAAGTAGCATCATTTGTGTTTCAGAAATAGTAACTCATATTTTGTGCTAAGGAGTTGAGAACATTATTAAAAGCATTATTAAGACTCAAAGAGCAAATAAGAATGCAGTATCAACTTAACATTAAGTGGGAAGTAGTAGGCTATATGTTTTGTTTCGTTATCTCTCTCCACGGGGATTCTCATCGTTAAGAGGGAGGCTTCAAGTCATTATGGAGTTCGCACCTCAGCTAGTGCGTCTTGTCACTCTTACTGCCAGCCAGGCATCAGATGAAGTGTATTGGTGGGAGCTAAAGGTGGCGGTGGGCGTGTGTGGAAGGGTGTTAGATCTATCAGTCTGTCTGAGGGAGAAGAAGCCTCCTTACTGGGGGTCCAGATCCCGAGGTGCTGACACCTCCACCGCAGGTCATGGGAGAGTCTCTGAGAGTTTGATTAATGAAGGTGCAAGAGGTGTGGACTGAGAAAGTCTGCATTTCAACTGTTTCTTTCAAAGACAAATCCATTTTTATAATTAGCCCAGCTTTCCACAGAATAGATCTAAGTTTGTCAATTATTTTAATGTCAGTTTTGTTAATTAAAGTCATGGCTTGTTATTATCACTTTTTATAATATTCTATACTATTTAAAAAAAAATAATACATATGAAATATATTTCAAATATATTTAAGGAATTGTTCACTCAAAAACGAAAATTTGCAAACAATTTACTCACCCTCAGGCCATCCAAGATGTAGATGAGTTTGTTTCTTCATTGGAACAGATTTGTAGATTTGTAGCATTGCATCACTTGCTCACCAATGTATCATCTGCAGTGAATGGGTGCCGTCAGAATGAGAGTCTAAACAGCTGATAAAAACATCACAATAATCCACAAGTAATTCACACCACTCCAGTCCATCAGTTAATGTCTTGTGAAGCCAAAAGCTGCAATCCATCATTAAGAATTTTTAACTTTGAAATATTGCTTCTAGCTGAAATAGGAGTCCTCTATTCATTATATTGCTTTCTCCTGTGATAAAGTCTGAAACAGGAGAGAAATCTGCACAGATCGAGCACTGTTTACAAGCAAAATCAGCCTGAAAACAGTTCTAAACAAATATGTCTGGATTTTGATGTGAGAGAAAACAGGGGATGGACGTTTCCACTGGAGGAAGCATTATTATTTATTTTGGGTTTGCATTTTGATCAGAAGCGACACTATAAAGTTCAAATGTCTTAATAATGGATTTGTGTATTGCAAACATTCAGCTTTTCATTTCACAAATCATTAACTGATGGACTGGAGTGGTGTGGATTATTGTGATGTTTTTATCAGCTGTTTGGACTCATTCTGACGGCACCCATTCACTGCAGAGGATCCATTGCTGAGCAAGTGATGCAATGCTACATTTCTGCAAATCTGTTCTGATGAAGAAACAAACTCATCTACATTTTGGATGGCCTGACAGCCTGATACTACATTTTTAGCAAACTTTAGCAAACATTCAGCAAAATGTTTGCAGACAAAAAGGTCTGTTTTCTATTGTTGAAACTGTAGCAATACATGTAGCACTGCTCAAACAGAAGTCACTTTAAAACCAAGCTGTTGGTCCAACTTGAACACAAGCAAAATTTCAAATGGGAAATTGCGGAACCTCAGATCGCTCAAGATGATTTCACTCAAGAAATTTTGCTGAGCAACAATAAATGTATTTATTCAAAAGTAATAAATGTTAAATATTATTTCCAATATTATAGTGATGCTTTTTTGAGTACTTTTTGATGTTGTGTCAGTATTATACTAAAACAAATAATAATAATCATGGCAATAAAGTAATGAGTAACTGAAACTGAGAGACAGCGGGAGGAAGAGGTTGAGAGTTTGTAGAGGTGACAGAGGCTCAGAGAGAAGTGTGGGAATGTTTGCCCTGACTGTGGCCTGAGAACACACACAGCTGAAACACACTGAGTTTATGAGGCTCTTTCTGCTGTCTGTGATGATCACACCAGAGCCTGTGACCCGAAGACACCATATGAGCCTTCTCTGAAAAGAACGAGCGAGAAGCTGGACGGAGGCCTGGGAGTTTGTTCTGTTTAGATTTACATATGATTTACATGCCTGCTGGAGATGAGATAGAGGAGGAGGAAAATTCTACTGGTCATGACACATATCACTGTTAGTCACTGCAAAATTTGCAACGGAGTAATGTTTTACAAAACATGAGTTAGACTGACCAATGCTTTAGCTGCCCCAAAGTGTCCACATGACCACTGTATACAAGATACAGACTGGCACACTTGCTTTCAAATTGCTAATAAATAAATACTATTTAAAAATCAAGCACTTGTAATTATATTATATTACATTTTTAAATGTTCATAATCAAATTACAGTTACTTTTTTTCATAAATTACATGATTACATTTTATTCACACAATGGCTGTAAAGTATTCATAACTTTTTGATTCCCTTTGATTATTGATTATTGCTTCACAACCCACCTGCAGTTAAATCACGAACCCCAGTTTGTGAAGCCCTGGCATTATCTTAAAGTAATCTAAAAGTAATCCAAGAATAGTCAGAATGCATTACCCAATATGTGTAATCCAATAATTTATGTTACAAACACTGTCATTTGTAATCATTTGTAATGGACTACTATTTGTAATCTACCAGCACTGTGTGTGTGTGTGTGAGTGTGTACATTTGTTAAAGAGTCATTATTTGCCGATAGGTACAATCATTTATTGGTTATGCTACTGAAGGATGAGTCAAAACTATTTTTCGTGGTAAGTCACTGACAGCGTTATGCATTGATGATTAGCTTGAGTTTAACATGTACTTTACCCAGAACTTTCCTTTAATAAGTGACAGTCCACCTGTACAAACTCATGTGCTCAAACAAACTTTGAAAGGATAAAAATTGAAAGGATATCAAGATCAAGACAATATGAAGTTCAGTTGAATTTTTAGAGAAACTATTTTTGAATTATAAAGAACTATAAATGAGCTCATATCTGATCCAGTATCAGTTCCTATAGTCAACACAAACATTCTTGAATTCAAAAGACTTTTTTATTTCCTCGTTTCTGCTTGTGTCATCATTCCCGGGAAGCAGCATTTTCATGAGAAACAGGAAGGACCAAAGGGTGGACAACCAGATCCAAGCCCAGCCTTTTCTGGTTAGAGTAACTGAATGGACAGACACACAAGGGCAGATGTGAGCGGATCCCACCCAGTGTGCGTGCATGATTGTGCAGACAACGTGTCTCAGAAATGTGTTGCTCCCTGTTCTGCTGCTTCATCAGATTGTTACATTCCCGGTCTAGACTGAAATCTTTGCAAAGCCTCTCTGACCCCGATCCTAAAAATTCCAATCTCTCCTAAATTCTATTAGTCCAATTTCCAACATTCAAGCGCTGAAACGTGCTGTTCATTCTTTCCATGAATATTTCGCCAAAATATTCTCCTGCTTTCTCCACATTCCTCACATTACTATTCTGGGAGTATGCAGCTGCATTCCCAAACTATTAGTCTACATTTTCAAAGCGTACAATAACCAAGTATGTACGCCTGAGGGGGAGAGCAGAGTGTTCAGTAACAAGTCCGGAGGTGGGACGGTTAGTGAGCGGATAGAGCGGAGTGTTCTGTAACTGAAACTGATTATGAAGTGGAATGTCAGTAATGTGTCTGAACCTTCCTGAGCTGTTGTTTTACATACGCCTCCATGCATGGACAATATGACATGTCATATATGAAGTATGCAAAGAAGCTTGCTGAAACAGATTCACATGTTTGAGAATGAGCTGGACAAAAGTTGACTTAAGTCTCAAAACCAAAGAGATATTCTTTAAAAAAGTTAAGACTCGACCACGCCCCCTTAAAACGGCTCATGCAAACACGCCCCCTCATGTCTACGTCACGATGTAGGGAGATTTGCAAAACACCGCCAAAATGTATGAGCAAAGAAAGAGGGCATGATTTTTATTCTCGCTGTAGTATTGTTGCTGCCACTGGCGCCGTGTCCTGGAAACGCTGTGTTTCACTGTGAAAGCGAAACTACTTTGTTTGGGCTTCCAAAAGAGGACACAACTAGAAATCAGTGGTTAAGTTGTATTTACAACACTGTTCCAGAACAGTTCAACCCAAATATTAGAGTGTGTGCAGCGCATTTTAACGCAGGACTATTTCCTGAACCTGGGAGTAGCTGCCAGCTGCTCAAAGACTGTTTCTATAAAGTGGAGCAATTCCATCTTTGCAAGGACAGTCTGGCGCTTCTGACTCACAGCCTGTAAGTACGTTTTCATATTTAAAGAATTTGCCACTGACTATTCAAGTTTTGAGCAGTGTAGAGTAGTGCTTGTTGTTTGTCCTTCCTCTGATCACAAATGCAGACATGGTAATGTTTACACGGCGCGATGCAACGCACCCTTAAAAAGACAGTATAAGTCATTATAACCAGTAATTATGTCCCCACTGGATGCAACAAATGCCTCCTTTGTAATGGGTTTTATTGTTCTTGTGTCGTTGCGCCGGAACACGACATCACAATACGGTAAAAGGGGCATAACATTTCCGTCTCACGCTTGAGGTATTCTGCCAATCACAACGCACTGGATAGCTGGCCAATCAGAACACGCCTCTCTTCTCATAACGATGAGCTTTGTAAAAATCGACGTGTTTCAGAAAGGCAGGGCATAGAGGAGCAACAATAATGTACAGTATGTGAAAAATAATGTGTTTTTTGAACCTTAAAACACATAAAAACATTGCATTACACCAAATACACAAAATTATGTTATTTTTAGCAACATCATATGACCCCTTTAAAATATATTACAATAGAAAACTATTATTTTAAACTGTAATAATGTTTCACAGTTTTGCTGTTTTTACTGTGTTTTTGATCAAATAAATGCAGCCTTGGAGAGCAGAATAAACTTTAGTTTTTTTCAAAAACATTAACACTAAAGGAACAATCTGAGCAATTTTTTTATGCATTTGGCAGATCAAATATAATATTGAAAATTTCAGTGCACTTGTAAGCTTTTTTGTGTCAATAATTGTACAACTCTGGATTATGTTACTGGCTCTTATTCTAGAGATGCTAATATGACATTTTCGTTCAGTTTTTTTGTGATAGTGACCTCATGATAAATAAGACTTCTGCAATATAATTTTTTGAGTAAGAGGCGAGATGAAGCAGTCCAAATCCAGCATATCAGAGCAACTGCAGAGTAACTTATCAAGATGATGATTCACGTGCTGTCAGTAGTGAAAGGTCAAACGAGTAATCTCCCTTTCTATCCTCACAGAAGCAGAGACCTCACTAAAGGTTAGACCGCTAAACATCCATCACACACACACACACACACACACACACACACTCAAGCACGTGGGTCGCAGTGTGGGAGGAGGAGCACATGGGTACGAGAGACATTGTGATGCAGACATGTGAAAATGAAAGTGTGAGGACAGATCACTCCTTCAGATGAGAAAGATGACAAGAAAACTTGCAAAATGAAAAGCGCTGTTTCAAGTTAACATGAAATCAAAATGGACACAGTTTACTTTCTTGATACACTTTCTTATTGTGCACAAGTCATCAGGTACCAGAGAATGCAGCATTTAATGCATCAGTGTGTTTTTTTCTTTCTGTCTATTAATTTATTACACAATATGTACATTAATTATTTGTTTTAATTAATTCATTGTTAAATTGTTACTCAAATTTGTTCTGATCTCTTCTATGATGAGCATGTTTTTCATTTCTACTTTAAAATCGCTTTTTGGGAGACTTATAAAAATGTCAGGGTGGTACAACTGTCCTGATATCAAAATGAAGCCATGTGGCCCAAACAACATGCACAAATAAAATGGAATAAAAATAAAATAATAAAATAAAACAAAATAAAATGTAAAATAAAATAGGACCTTTTCATGACATGGCAAGGATAGTTGCAAAAAATGCAATAAAATTGATCAGTTAACATTTTTACTGAAATGAAAATATTATTATTATTATTATTATTATTTATTTTTTTTGCAAATAATGATAAATATGTAAGGAAAATATATTGTTGCTTTTTGCTGGATGGTTATGCCACATGATATTTTAGAGTAAACCTTTTCTTGAAAATGGTGTACATTTTTTCCTGAAACCTTACATGAATACTTAAATACCATTTCTAAGAACTTTTAGTGTATTTTTTCTTTTCTTTATTGTGATCACTCTCACATGTCATTGACCTTAAAGTGATAGTTCACCCAAAAATGAACATTCTGTCATCATTTTCTCACCCCCAGGTTGTTCCAAACCTGTATGAATTTCTTTCTTCTGGAACAAAAAATGTATTTTAAAAAAAATGTCTTTAAGAATGTGGGTAACCATACAATTGATTGTCCCCATAGACTTTCATAGTTTTTTCATACTATTTCAATTGTTTGGTTACCAACATTTTTCAACAGAAGAAAGAAACTCATACTCAAGTTTTCTGAACAACCTTGACTGGCTTGATCCGCAGACTCCATGTCCTCAAAAGTGTGTGATATTCACAAGGTACCTCATTTTCTCCACCAAAAATGTGGAGAAATGTTATCAAAAGGGCAGTAGTTTCGCACAAACAACTGCAAACGCACATTCTGTCCTTCATATTTTTCTCGTTGAATATCCTGTTTCAGTAGGAAATGTCACAACAGGCCAGTAAAATGCCAACCTCATTCTGGCTTTTTTCTCATGTTTGTGTCCTGCTCAGTATTGTGGGAAGGATGCCTACAAAATCATACATATTCAAGCTGCTGTTTATTGTGGCTTGTGGTCTCTGGTCTGGCTGAACTAGAGCAATACGCCGCGCTGAGCAGGTGACAGGTGACAGAGTTTTTGTGGGGAAAGCACCACATGAGGCAACCATTCTGCAATCCACCATGTGCACAGAAAAACATCCCCAACAAATTATCCCTGGCATTTCTCCAAAATTCATCCTCCTTTTACACAAGTCCACTCCCTCCCCTGCCGTCCCTACTGGACGGTTTGTTTTTGAGAAGCCCACACGTGATGGGGTGGGAGGGGGTCTCCCTGGTTGCCCGCTGAAAACAGGAATGACTTCCCAGCTCAGCTGCAACTCCATCAAAACAAGTTCAACAGCATCAAAACATGATCTCATTTTCCTTTGCCTTTCGGAGAAGGGCGAGGGA
Source organism: Onychostoma macrolepis (assembly GCF_012432095.1). Lineage (NCBI taxonomy): Eukaryota > Metazoa > Chordata > Actinopteri > Cypriniformes > Cyprinidae > Onychostoma > Onychostoma macrolepis. Next base: position 25,621,765 of record NC_081165.1, on the reverse strand, counting down.
GGCAGCGGGGTAACATGGTTGTTGTTTTAGAGTGTGTTTTTGTCCTTGCGCTGTTTCTCAACACAGGCTAGAAAATGCCATGCGGTCCCTGGCTAAGTAAAATGAAACAAGGAATGCTGAGTCACGGGAGAAACAATGACAATGCAAAAACGTACTCTCTTCCAGCATGGAACTAAACGGCTGGAACAGTTTAACATGGCAATCAATGGACGTAAGTCAAAAATCAACACAGAGTTCAGTGATATATAGGAGTCCTGTTGTATAAAATCCGTTAGATGCTTTTCTTTCGGCATGTGCTTTGAATGAGTTTACTAATAACAACAGCAGTACTTGTATGTTTTAGTAGCATTTAAGATTTTAAATGCATTTTTGAAATAATTAATTGATACAGTACAATATCCCATTCAGTCTATATGCATGCTTGCTTTGTATTGTGTCCAAAACAGCCACAGTTGCCTACACAAACTAAGTCTGTCCCCAGTTATTGTCTGTCTGTAATAAAAATTGCCTCCTGCTAAAACCCATCTACTAACAGTAAAGTTTTATCAGATTTGGGGATAGCCAGATGCATCAGTATGCTGGGAATCTAGACAGTAGTCAGCCGTCTGGCCGTCCAGGCCCGCCGGTTTCCTGCAGAAGTTCCTAGACGAGACCCTGAAAATCTCAGACCGCTTTGATGAGTCAAAGTCTACTGGCGACCTGATGTAACAGCAGAGGAATTTACCTCAGCCACCCCTGGCCATCTGCCCTGCACAGCAGACTAAACAACAGAAAGAGGACAGATGCGGGAACAGCCGCAAACCTGGTCTTGTATCGCCACCTGCTGTTCAGAAACGGTAATGCATTGTGTAGGATGCATCATGCTGGACCCATAAAGACTTTTACTCAAGATCATTGGAGGTCCACAGCTCTGCACAGATTAGCTCCAACCCTAATCAAACACACCTGATCCAGCTAATCAAGGTCTTCAGGATTACTAGAAACTTCCAAGCAGGTGTGATTTGGAGCTGGTTGGAGCTAAACTCTGCAGAGCTGTGGCCCTCCAGGAACTGAGTTTGAGACCACTTCTCAAGATGCTACCAAGAAATTGTCTAATAAACCAGTTTGTCTTAAAAGAATGCCAAAGAATCTACGTTTAATACAACTTAGTTCACACAAAACGAATTTTGCAATTCCATTGCACTTTTTCCCGTTGTTTTTCTGTTTAAACATGCATAAATTTGCTCTGGTGTCTTCTGCATGACACGGCGTTCTAAAAACGCCCATCTAAGTTAAAATAAGTTCATGGTATTCTAAAATTTAAATTCCAAAAGGAATAGTTCTGGTCCTTGATTCGAAGCTGTTGTAAATTACTCTACAAACATACACCTCTTTGTTTCTGTGTGTTGCTCAGCAACCACTTGTTGCAACCACAACCCTTTCTGAGGAACTACATTGTTTGGCAGGAAAATTATGTTTTATTAATATCATTACATTTTATTTGCTTTATTTTATTTTGTGAAACCTTGCTACATAGCCTATATGGAATAACCATTTTATAAAAGCAATAAGCCCTGTGAAGCCGTGGTTTACAGTGAATTCATAACAGCTAAGGGATGACTTAGCCACGCATGACTCTCTGCTAAAGGTGCAAACGTGAACACATCAGCACTTTTACATCCAAAAAACATCCAAACAGCACTGTAAAGTTTCACACACAAAGCACAATTTCTGTTAGTTTACTCACTCTCATGTCATTACAATCAGTTAACGATTCTGATCTAGTAATTTATTTCTGCAGCATCTGTTGCATGCTATAATTACCACAGAATTATGTTGATTCACTCCACAGTTTAAAACAAGCAGCAATCATGTTTACAGTAATACATCTACAATGTATGTCCAAACATAAAAAAAAAATGCAGCTTATATTTTTGTTAAAGCACTCACATGAATTCTTCCATACAAAAGTCTTATTTGAGGTGTAAAGTGGTCTACACTATCGAGAATGGATTACTTGTCTCATACAAAATTTGCTGACTTTATACAATCATGACAGCAGTGGAGAAATTGTTATTTATTAATGTCATCATGCTAGGCTTAAGCTAACATTAATTAAGTTTTAGGTTACGGTTACAATACAGAATCTTTTAATGCTGTTTTGCCCTATAGACATCCATTGTAAATGCACTTTTGTAAATTCACATTTCTGTCCATGGAAAATCGACAGAATTTTACAGATGCTGTCCATAAAGCTGGACCTGTACCGAACATGGAATATTACTTTAAATCTGCAGTAAGTGCAAGAGAGGACACATGCTGCAGAGGATCTGGTTTGAGTGAGTCTCACATTGCAGAGAAAGCTGAGCTGGTGCAGACCGGTACACCGAGTACCGTAACAGTAATTCCTGTTTATGTTTTTTTTTTTTTGTCCTAAAAACAGTCCGAGAACATGTTTCAGTAACAGAGTGTGGGAGGTGGTACAGAGTACAAACTATAGGTGCACTGCCATTCTGGAATTCTCCTGAGCTTCCTGGCACCGTCAGACAAACACTACAGACCATAAGCAGAGCTCTGTGTCTCAGCCAATCACAGAGCCAGAACAACTGCACACAGCCAATCAGAAGATTTATCTCTCACAGCCAATCAGCTGCCTTGACCTCTGATTGGAAGGCGTGCATCCTGGAAAAATATTCAAGGGATGTGAATGCTGTCGTGCTGTACACAGTGTGCTACTGGCATGTGAATGCAACATAGATCAATATTGAGTGTGGGTGTGTATGTTTGTGTGTTTATGCAGTGACAGAGATGTCCCTGGATCAAGGCCAAACTTGTGTGTGCAGCTATTTACATCTCAAATGAAAGCTTTTGTTTACATTTGTTTGGGACACTTTTTTGGGCCAGTATTTGTGTTTTGTGACACTCTTCCGTTTTCAAATAATATGACTCACTAGTTTTATTAATCAAGCTGAATAAATAAGCTTTCCATTGATGTATGCTTTGTTAGGATAGGACAATATTTGACTGAGAAAATCGCCTTTAAAGTTGTCCAAATGTTCAAAAGTTCTTAGAAATGCATATTACTAATCAAAAATTAAGTTCTGAAATATTTTCGGTAGGAAATTTACAAAATATCTTCATGGAACATTATCTTTACTTTTAGATTTTTGGTATAAAAGAAAAATGTATAATTTTGACCCATACAATGTATTGTTGGCCATTGCTACAAATACACCTGTGTTACTTATGACTGGTTTCACGCTCCATATGTTTCATATGTTCTTACTCTGCTCATGTATTTAATGAAAGCACACAGTTTTATAGAGTATTTACTTTAACTTCTCAGGTAATATCAATGGTATGCCCTATTTTCAGATGCAGTCGGAATTATATTTAACAGATATTTAATTATTAGATCAAAATTATTGCTATAGGGACAATTTAGTAGTTGCTGGCTATTGGTAGGGACATGTCCCCAGCGTCCCTACTAAATTCTATGCCCTTGGCTACAAGGAATATATTGTAATATGTTCTATTTAAGCCACTGGAAGCTTTTGCAATGTCACATTAATACATTCACATTCTACATGTAAAGGCACTCATTTGTGGAGTGAAAAGAGTCAGTGGAATCAAGCTATTTGCAAAAGCTCTTGTTTCCAGGTGGGGCTCCCCTGTGGTCGCAATGTCTGACGATTGTTTGGACCCAATCAGTATATGTCTGAGAGGTGGAGAGCACACAGCAGGCATAGAGGGGTTTCCTGCATCCAGATGAGGTTATTGTTGTGTGGAAAAAGAATAAAAAGTTCAAAGGATTTTCCAGGCTGGACTGAACTTTCCAGATTGATTTTTTGAGTGCATCGTCAGTTGGACGCAGTGCGGCTTGTTGTCTGTCCGCTCAGTGAAAACAATTCAGATAATACACAGCAGTTACTGATAACAGAAGATACAACTGAGACAAAAATAATAATAATAATAATAAATAACTAAAATAAAATAATAATATATTAAAATAAAAATTTAACAATGGGACATTGCAAAGAACCAAAAATAACTAAAATTATTAATGTGCACTAAAATACAAATGAAAATTACAGAGAAAAAGGTAAATATTTGGATGTCTGACTATTTTTTTAAAACTATCATTCAAAATATATAATTTTTGAAAACTATAATTGCCTTAATGGATAAATAAATTACATTTGAATTAGATTATCAGTACATCAGTATCTTTTAACAGACAAATTGTTAACCTTAATCAGAAACATGTGCACTTTAAATGAGTTTACAATACTATAAAGATATTGCAAAATTACATGTTTCAGACTTTAATTTTGAACATATATAAACATCAAACAACTCGCATAATCCAACCCATAAAACATGTTAATTAGCACATGATGGTCTCAGATAGTTCAGACCTCACTGCTGCAAGTTTTTTCAGTGTTATAATAAACCTAACGGCTCGACTCGCAAAACTGCACATGTTCTTTAACATGTTCTACGCCAGATGCAAAGCATCGTTTGAGCACATTTTCCATTGTAAGACTTTTCCACAAGTTGGAAGCAGCTATAAATGTATGCAATACCAGCGAGAAACAGTCCTGTGAGATTTAAATGTGTCAGTAAAAACATGATTTGTGATACATGGGCCAAAAGCTATCACTCACTCAAGACAGGAAGTGAAGTTTTATCAGCCACTCCTGTGACGTCCACAGGCATCTCCAGGGAAAAGGAAAAGCACATCACAAATGACTAGCGGTCAATGCTGCTGACACGTTCCAGTGATACGTTACCCTCTGCAGAACTGATTAAATGGTGTGGAAATATTTAATAGGATGGGTGTTTAAGAGAGTGTTTATGGCCTAAATGTGTATTTCACATCAGGCTCAGGTATAAAGTGCTCAGACAGCGGAGGCACGTTGTGTCTTGATAATCACGTGATCATAGGCCTCCAACCCCATGAGAAGTAGGCCACAGGATTACAGATGCATTCGCGTCACAGCCGGAGACTTCTGGAACAAACAGGCCACATACACAGCCAATGCAACAGATGTGTTTACAGCTGAAAACACTAGACTGTACAAATCTAAGAATGAGGCTGAGATGTTTTGACTAAGAGCCACTACTAGAGCAACAGCATTTACAGGCAACATTAATAAAACATCTGTTTTGCATTGAGCTCTATATGAGCAAATAATTAATAGCTGAAACTTCCACATGCTCTAGTTTCAAATGCATTTTTTAATAAGTAGCCAAAATATTGTTTGACTAAGATCCAGTGTGTGGGTCCACATAGTCACCTCATGTCTCTTTTCATGTAACGTTGCACATAGCATCATTAAATGTTTTTATTAAGTGTTTTACTCTCTTTACATAGCCCCCAAGCATAGCCTTGCTCATATGACGTGGTCTTTACGTCAAGGACTGGATCAGCATGGACTAAACAGACAAGCTGCAGCTCACAGTCTTTGGTTTGTCAATGTCATGCATCTGAACAGCATGTTCTCCAGCCAATGAGCGCAAACAACTTCTTTCCAGATGTTTCCTTATAATCAGTACTGACATGCAAAGTGGTCATGAAACAGTGCATTAACTGCTTTGTGTAAGCAAACTTTGGAAGGAACAAAGAACGAGCAGTGAGAAGTTATGAAAAAAAACTACAGCTACATTAAAAAGCAATAAAATAGTGCCAATACATAACAAAAAATAACAATAATTTAAAAAATGCAAACATTTTTATAAATATTAATATTACACTTTAAAAATGAAAATCCTTTCATCTTTTACTCACCCTCATTTCATTCTCATAATACTTTCTTTCCCTTCATTTTGTGCACACATTTGAAATAAACAAGTAAAAATAATTTGTGCCAGTAGTGTAAAAATTACTGTTTTCAAACAAGTTTCCTCTCTCATCTGCAACTTGTCAGTCAAACAGGCCCCCAAACTCACACAATTGGTTGCCATTGTTGCTATGCTGAGCTGTATTTTGAAAGTGCCAGAGGTATTTACATTTATTCAGGGGAATCAACCTACTAATGGCTTACTTATTGTAGACACAATAAACTGGATTAGAAGAAAGTAATGTAAACCTGCAAAAAAAAATAAAATAAAAAAATCACATTTAAGCAGAAAAGTGCTGAAAATTCTTGCCTGCATGCACTTAAACTTCTATACCCAGATAAACTAGCATGTGCTCCAAACTGAGTCATAGAGACCTATTACATAAGTCAATACAAAGAGGGTGAAAGTCCTGACTAACCACAAATCTGTTTCACAAAGTGGGTTCAGTCAATAAAACTGTGCAGAGACTAATGGAGTAGGTGGCTTCATGATCGTCCAAGGCTGCATGGAGAAAAAAACGCAATGAGGTTCAGCTGTGTTTTAGGGGCCTGAAAATGCTAACTTTTGAAAACAGGTTTCAAAGTGCAAGTTTTTGAAAACATACCATTATCATCTCTGTGTAAACAACAAAAATGTGACTTTGTGAAAACGGTGAAATCATGCGCATGCACATTACATGTTCAGTCTATAGATAAGTCCTCAGGTGTGTAGTGTTTCTTTACATCGCCAACTACTGGCCTGGCATGCATAATACAGCATTTTTAGTTGTTTTTGTGAATCCATGTGAATGGGGATTTTGACAACATCGTCATGTATGTATGCAAAGCTTTTCAAAAATGCGAAGGAAAAACTTAAATATTTATATCAATATTATTGCACAGCTCTTGTGGAATTCTTCATTTCAATCAGTTAACCATGGCCGGATATTTCTAAATTTGCAGTCATCCATGGCAGTACTGTAGGGTAACTGAAACTGGCTCTCTCTCTATCACCTTATGTGGACTAGCTCTTATTTCAAACAATCACAGTTGGTGCCATTATATGTCTCATTTATCAACTGCAGTGAAAATGACCTCAGACCCCTTTTTTTGCATTAAAAAAGTTACATGATAAATTTCAAACAGGTGAAATGTTTAAGATTTTGGCACGTAACATGCATTACTGGTTAAAATCCATCCCTGCTGGTAGATGGTGTAAACACACCAGTCTGAGGCTATAAAGTCTGTTTCTGATTCTGGTATAATAAATAAATTTACTTTTTGATTGTTTTTTTTGAGGGCTCAAAAAAAGGACAAAGTTGCTAGTGAAGGGCTTTGGGGACTGTGCACATTCATCAGCTAGAATCGCACTAACCAGCATAAGCCAGACCTGTGCAGCACATGTGTAGAGTGCTGAGCCTCAGGCTGCTCATTCAGACCTGGAGTGAACCAGAGATTTAATCTATTTACAGGCTCAGAGATCTGCTGTGTCACGCTGACACGTAGCCTGTGCACAAGGGATCAAACCTGTACATAAACAAGGATTTTCTTCTAGTGTTCCTCATTAGGATGCATGCTACGTTGTCACGTCGTCATCTAAGTATGGTTCTCGGACCTGATTTCTCTCCTCGACGGCTCTACATGGGAGATTCCCGTCAGGAGGGATCTCCTCTCACAGGCGGGGGGCATTATCATCCACCCTCTCCCGGAGCTGTGGAAGCTGTGGGTGTGGCCCTGAGGGGGCACAGTTCATAGCTTCCGGTCTCTCAACCGAGGTTGTTGAGACCATCCTCCAATCTAGAGCTCCCTCTAGGAGGAAACTGTACGCCCTGAAGTGGAAACTTTTCACTTCATGATGCGGAGACCGCCAGCTCAACCCAGTCAACTGCTGATTGGTACAGTTCTGGAGTTCTTGCAAGCCCATTTCTCCGCAGGGTTAACCCACTCCACCCTGAAGGTGGCTTTATTGGCCTACCACGCCCCTCTCGGTGGCCAGCCAGTGGGTAAAAACCTCCTAGTTACACGTTTCCTCCACGGTGCGCTGAGGCTGAGGCCTCCAGTACGATCCCGTGTCCCCCCGTGGGACCTGGCTGTGGTGTTAGAAGCTCTCTGTAGGCCTCCATTCGAGCCTGTTGAGGAGATCTCTGATCGCCATCTCACTCTGAAGAATACCTTTCTTCTGGCGATATCTTCTCTTAACAGAGTTGGGGATCTGCAGGCCCTCTCAGTGGCCCCTTCCTATCTCAACTTTGCGCCCGGTCTGGCCACAGCTTTCCTCTGCCCTCGAGTGGGGTATGTCCCTAAGGTGCCCTTCTCTACACCACGGACTGTCGTACTTCAGGCCTTCTGTCCTCCTCCCTTCAGGGAGCCCGACCAGCAGAAGCTTAATTGTATGTGTCCGGTGCGAGCACTGGACACATACGTCCACAGAGCTGCCCTGTGGAGAAGGTCGGACCAACTGCTGGTATGCTATGGTCCCCCTAAAGGGGGTCTGCCTGCTTCTAAGCAGACCCTCAGTCAGTGGATTGTGGATGCCATTTGCATTGCCTACGAGTCCTCTGATCTCCCCTCGCCTCTGGGGGTCAAGGCTCACTCGACCCAAATTGTGGTGGCCTACAAGGCCTTTTTGGCAGGTGTTCCTATGCAGGACATCTGCAATGTTGCGGGATGGTCCATGCCCCTAACCTTTGTCAGGTTCTATGGCCTAGATATGCAAGCCACCCCTGGCTCTTCTGTTCTCTCGCCCTAGCTGTGCTCCATCCACACTAGGCAGGGATTTGTAAGTCTGGCGGCGTGGGCACCTTGTTCCCATAGCATTCTCCATCGCAGCTCGAGTTCCTGAAGGGGAAAGTCCCAGGTTACGTATGTAACCATGGTTCCCCGAAGGGAATGAGACGCTGCGTCTCGGAGCCATACTTCTGGCATCCCTGCTTGCTTCATTCCTAGAAGCTGACGCCGGTTCCACCGCACGTGCTTTTAAGCTTCCTGGTCTCTTACGTCACCCGCCCGTGACGTCTCGCCCATCCATTGGACAGATCACACACGTGTTCAGAGCACGGTCACGCTGAAGGCGTTCACAAAGCATACTCCGACGCAGTGCCTCGTTCCCTTAGGGAAATCATGGTTACATACGTAACCTGGGATATTTTTTAGAAGACTTTTTTATTCAGGTTGCAAAGTGACTTTAATTCTTGTTTTTTGAAAATTGTTCAAAATTAAGCAAGTTTATGCTTAAAAAAAAATCTGTTTATACTCAACTTAATTCAAAGGGAAAACAAGTTTATTTTTCTTACTCCACTTGGAGATATTTTTTCTATCTTAGTTCATTTTGATGTTTTTCAGAAAACAACTAAACAAAACTACTAAGAAATCTTTTTTTTTTTTTTGTAGTGATGGTGTTGCAAGGCCTCCCTCACAATGAAAACAGAATAACAGACTTTAAATTAATGTCTGACACCTTTGAAATATTGTGCAATGTGCATTTAAAGAGGTGGATGGACTGGGGTCAAACACTGTCAGCTTCAAAAACAGTCAAACACTGACACTGACAGCTTATCATGAGTGTGTTAGCTGATCAAAACACTGTTTTGTTTTGTTTGTTTGTGAATCAGCATTATTGATAGATGTTATTTTAGAGTAAATATTGTTCAAAATAGAGGAACATGCTCTTTAGGATGTTTTATTATTATTATTATTATGTGTAAAATAAAAGGTCTATTTCTTCATTTTCTACACTACAGAAGGCAGCAGTTAGACTTCAACCAATCAGAGGCTTCGTGTTGACCAGTTGAACATGTATAAAATAATGTTAAATATTTTGCTAAAGATTTACCACAAGTTAATAAAACTTGAAGTGGAGGCCAAACTTCTTAAATGATTCCAACTGAGTTCTGGCAAAGCAAAGAAGAAAGCATATTTTAAAGATTTTTTCCCATTAATTTATCTATTAAAGAAGCTATTTCCTTGCAACCTTGAGTGAATGTTGAATTATAATGTAGGCCTATTGGTTTATTCAGTTCAATGAATGTGAATGACCTTTTTTATACTTTTTTAATGGCACATTACACTCCATTTCCCCCTACACTTATACAGGTACAGGAAGTCATATTCAGGTAAACACTATCTCAAATAAAATCCATTCAAAGCAACAATCATTTACTGCACCGTTGTTGCAGCAGCAACAGTAACACAAGTGCTCATAACTCAGGTTAACAAGGGTGAATTGCGAGTTCAGTCTAGAACACAAGCTTGATTGTTATAGAGGAAAGCATGCCACCTTGTGGTGACTGCGAGAATAAAACTCCAGCGTCATGAAATGTCTACTGTATATTTTAAATTAGTATAAACTAGCTACGTAATTTTATATATGATTCACAGCGAACTATTAAATGAATTCAATTAGTATTGTTTTTCATGTCAATTGTCAGATCAGATATCCCACATTTATGACCATTTTTCTTCCTGAGTTTACCTTTAGCCTATTCAAGTTTGGTTGCATTGTGTTGCAGAGAAAAAATAAATACTCTTAGTGAAAATAATTTTAAATCTAATTAGAACTGGTAATATGTTATAGTGTAAATAATAATACAATTACAATATATATATATATATATATATACTGTATATATATATATATATATATATATATATATATATATATACACACACAATTTCTTTGAAAAATGAAAGGAGGTTTTCAAAGATTCTGGTGGTTGTAGCTCTGAACATTTAATATGAGTCTAAAATCAGACTTGAACATCACAGCATACAAACTCAACAATTGTTCAATCTTAATTTAACATATAAATAGATAACTTCTGAACACTATAACACCACTAAAGACTAAGCAAATAACTTAAAGTAACAATAGAAACTAGATAGAAGATGAACATGACAAACAATGATGTTGGCTTGACAAAGTCTGACCTGAAAATTTTAGACTATGATGGAATGGTTATGATGGAACTCCTCCAGAAGTAAGGGGTCGAGGATATCGTCCCGGGCCACCCAGGATCTTTCCTCCAGACCATATCCCTCCCAGTCCACTAGGTACTCGAGCCGGCCGCCCCATCGCCGTGAGTCCAGAATGTCACGGACCTGATAGACTGCGGCCTCCTCCAAGAACTCTGGGGGAGGAGGCGTGTCCGGTGGGTCCTGCAGTGGAAGGGGAGAAAGGTTTCAGGAGTGAGACGTGGAATGTGGGGTGTATTCGGTACCTTGCTGGGAGCTGGAGCTGGTATGTGACATCATTGACCTGCCTGTGTATAGGAAGGGGACCTATGAAGTTTTTTCTAGTTTTGCTCCGCAGGGGTCAGTTTCTGGGAGAAATATGCGCAAGGATGGAGGCGGGGAGGCTTACCATGATACTGAGACAGCACGGCCCTGACACCGGTGGTTGAGGCGTCCACCTCGACTACAAAGGGGACTTGGATCCGGGTGACAAAGGATGGGGGTCGTGCTGAACACTTCCTTGAGGTGGTGGAAGGCTTTGTGGGCATCGGGGCTCAACTGACTGCAGAAGTGACCATTGCTGGATGGCAGTCACCTTCCCCTGGTCCATCTGGATACCTTCGGGGCTGATGATGTATCCGAGGAACTGTACTGTGGAGCGATAGAATTCACATTTCAACTTCAGATAAAGATGGTGTTCTCTGAGCCGCTGAAGGACCTGCGTTACGTGGGGGCGATGTTCGGCCAGGTTCCAGGAGTATATGAGGATGTCGTCGATGTAGACAATCACGAACTGATGGAGGAACTCCCGGAACACCTCGTTCATGAAGCATTGGAAGACGGACGGTGAGTTGGATAGGCCTTGCGGCAAGACCTGATATTCGTAGTGGTCTGAGGGTGTGATGAAGTCTGTCTTCCACTCATCGCCCGCCCGGATTCGAACAAAGTTATAAGTGCTCCGCAGGTCCAGCTTGGAGAATATGCGGGCTCCACGGAGTTCCTTGAGGGCGGCTGGGAACGGGCAGGGAAGTGGATACGGCAGCTTCACCGTCTGTGAGTTCAGAGCTCTGTAGTCGATACATGGCCTCAAGCCTCCGTCCTTTTTGCCCACGAAGAAGAAGCTTGAGGCGGCAGGTGACGTGAAAGGCCGGATGAAACCTTGTTGGAGAGCCTCCTTGATGTAATCCTCCATTGCCTTGCGCTCCAGGATGGACAAGGGGTTTGCTCCAGGCAGCAGGTCGATGGCACAGTCCCATGGCCAATGCGGTTTCCTGTGGGAACGCGGGTGCTGATGACTGCGTTGACTGTGGTGACTGCGGTGACTGTGATGACTGAAGTGACTGTGACTCCCTGACAGCATGTTTCTTGTGTTGTTAACATGATTTAGCATATTTGCTGTCACTAGCATACTCTATTTCAACATGTTTCTAGGAAGTTTTAGCATGTTCAAACCATGTTCCTGACATGTTTTAGTATGCTACTAGCAGTTTTAGTTTGTCAGCACACTGCTGTCATGTTCCTGATGGTTTTTAGCATGTTGCTAATTTGTTTTGACACAATTATAGCATTGTTTTAGCATGCTACCATGTTTTAACATGTTGTTAGCATGTTTTAACATGTTGCTAGCATAGCATGACACCTAATATCTACACTACATATATAAAATAGTATATAGCAAATTGACTGTTTATATAGCCATATACAAACTATCTTATAGCCCAGCTCTAAACAGCTAAATGTGGACAGGCTTTAGGTATTATAAACATTATCATCATACATTTTTGTTAAGCTGCTTGTGCTATACAAATAAAATTAACGTGACTTGTCTATACTGTAAAAATATCAGGTACAGTCACATCCAGGAAAATTCTGTAAATGCAAACATTACCTTGTGTAAATAGCAAGCAGGACTGTTAGCAGATGCAATATTATATTTGATATTTGCAATATGAAGCTGTCACTATGTTTTTCTGACGTAATGGCAGGTTTATATTATACCAGTGCAAACAATCCTGAAAGAATTGAGCAATTATTCATTCTGACAGTGGACTGAAACCACTCCTTCTGCCACACGTCCACATCCTGCTGTTCAGGATCTGCTGTATGTTTGTGCTGGGAGCTCAGCTGTGCTTTAGACCTGTGTGCTTTGTTTTTATATCATAGCAACACTAAAATGATCTTCTCTCTTATTTTTTTACTTATTTGTGTCGCAGCATCAGAAGGTAAGACAAAATGCTTGTATTTTTCAAAATTTTGCTGTTTAACTTGGAAGGAAATGATTTTTTAATTAAAAAATGAAAAATGGGACATAACGTAAGTAGTGTTTAATATGCAAATGTAATGTTTGATATGTAAATGTAATGTTGCAATATTCAAATGTCTTGCAGATAATCCTGCGTTTATTTATTATCATTTCAAAAATCACATCTTTCAAGTTAACTAAAGAATACAATGTTCAAAAAACATTATGGCGTATAGTTTAAGAACTATTTTATTTTATTTAAATCACATTTTCATATGTATTTGTTCAAAATTTTTAGAATCAATATAAATGTGTTACTTGTGAAAACAATTGCATTTAATCAGTTAACAAGTTGAACATGCTTTAAAAGTGGAACATGTAGGACTGGTTTATAAATAATGAATTAAATATATTATAAAAATCCAAACCTTGGTTGTGTATTTAAAACGTGCTTTTTTAGTAGTTACTATTACATAAATCTCGTTCTTGTTTCATTCATGTATGACTGACAAATATACATAACATTAAGTTAATTAGTTTATGTTAAAACTGTATAGTATTTATATGCAATTAAAATATACATAAATCCTCATCATGTGCATTTTCTTCCCTTTTTTAAAAAAAAAAAAAATTATGTCAAGACATAAATATAATACAAGTCTGTTTTTACTGCACTTTCTGGTGTTAAATAAATACAAAAGTATTTACACGGCTTTCTGAAATACTTGATTCTGATTGGTTAATCACAGCATTTTGTCAAATATTTTGTATTAATGAAGCACTACAAAAATTTCCAATAGGTGTGCTTGTTTCATGTCTCTCATACATCACTTAGGCTCTTTCTTCTCACATAATGAAAATGGTTTAAACTCCAATTAGTTTATTTATTTGATAAGTGTGTAACGAGAGGCATAATGGACAGTCAGCCGGTCAATATGGCAAAACAAGCCCTCTTCAGGGTTATACAAACCCTATAACCCTGTATATAAGGAATTGTTCACAAAATCATACTCATGGTTACTAATGTTGTTTTTTCTTTGCAACACAAAAGGAGAATTGTTAAATCTCATAAAAACACCATAAAATGACTGGAACAATATATATGATATCTTTGTGTTACAAACAATCCAAACTTTTACATCCAAAATACATATTGATACTTTTATAGAGCTTGACAGACATGGTCGCTATGAATTGTCACTGTATGTCATTATATGGACTACGGAGAATAATAATTAAAAAAAAAAAAATCCTTGTGTGTTCCACTGAACAACATGAGGGGTTTTCAGTCAACTACAGAATTATTTCAGAGTCAGCTATTCCTTTCACTGCTCTGAATCTGGCTAATTGATTCATTTATTTACCCATCTGCAGCTGCTTCAGTAAATGCATCAGAGACACAGCAGCCTAACGCGACAACAGTCCAGCCCACAGGCACCACAGACCCTGGAGATACTTCTAAGTCACAGACTACAACACAAATAATCACAATTCAACAAACAACAGAAATGGATGTCACAAACAACACTGAGACAACCACTTCACAATCTACCTGGCTGCCCCAGACATCTGAACTGACAACGTCCGAACTGAAAATCGCCACTGTCGACTCAAGTGAAACATTTCCAGCAGAAGCAAACAGCACAGCCTATAGCACAGGTACAAGGTTAAATAGATCCTTAGACTCCCGTAACTGAAGACCAAAATTCATCTGCACAGTTTTTATAGCTGTGCTGGATTAGTCTATCAAATCTGTTGATACCAAGGTAGACAGGAGGCAAAATACTAAGCTACTTAAAGAGATAGTTCACCCAAAAATGAAAATTTGATGTTTATCTGCTTACCCCAAGGGCATCCAAAATGTTGGTAACTTTATTTCTTCTGTAGAACATACATGAAGATTTTTAACTCAAACCATTGCAGTCTGTCAATCATATAATGGCAGTCAATGGGACTCACGGCTTTGAGAGAAAAAAAAAACCACACACAGTCAAATCAAATTAAACCCTGCGGCTCGTGACGATACATTAAGGTCTAAAGACACGAGAACGCCGGAGTTGTTCAGTGAATTCAGGTGCTCACTGACTCAATTCTGAATCTGCATTCCTCAGTTCTTTCATTATCATAAACAACGTGCAGAAAAGATTTAAGTAGGAGAGGTTTTGCAGGGTAGCAGCTTCAGTGATTATAATGGGAGTTTTTGAGAAAGTGAACTCACATTAGACAGAAGTCATGGACCACGTCAGTGTTATAGCTTTAGTTATATCATTTATTCCCAGTTTGAATAACTGTTTTGCTAATCCGTAAAAAGAAATAAACAAATTCATAAACGGTTCTTCTCAGCTTGCTTTAGCCAGAATGTTTTTTCTTCAAACGAATTAAAAGAAATGTTCTATTATTGACAATTATAATCATTATTACAATAACAAGTAATAATCGACAAAAAATGATTTTGTCATGATATTGCAGCTTAACCCTGTAATGAGTTCCTGTTATTTAATTTATAGGCTATTTACATAATGCAATTTTTGTGTAAATACATGTAAATATGTAGACTTTGTAGAATGGTTTATCAGATACAGCTTCCGTTCCAAGTATAAAGACGGCTTTCGTTGCTGTTGAGAAAACAAATATTGACCCTTAATTTTTGCCCCTAGTTTGTAAACGTAAAAAAAAAATTGATTTATACATTTATGTGGTTGATTTTTCTCTGTCTTGTACAGATCTGGGAGACAGAGATGGACAAGATCTGGCAACAAATCCAGGGCTGGTTGCAGTGCTGTGTATTTTCTGCATTGTGGTGGCTATAGTTGTTGTGGTTGTTATAGTGAAGACTGTTCGCTCCAGGAAGCCACAGTTTGAGAGGCTTGATGATGTACCAATGGTGAGTCTGAAATTTACAGTAGTGGTTTTAAACTATAATCATAATTATGGGCCAAGTGCCAAAGTTTTCTGCATTTTCTTCTGGCTGTGAGTTTTTGGCAACCCATAGAACCCATATACTGTATGTATGTGTGTGTGTGTGTGTGTGTGTGTGTGTATATATATATATATATATATATATATATATATATATATATATATGACCCTGGACCACAAAACCAGTCATAAGTGTCAATTTTTCGAAATTGAGATTTATACATCATCTGAAGGCTGAATAAATAAGCTTTCCATTGATGTATGGTTTGTTAGACAATATTTGGCTGAGATACAACTATTTGAAAATCTGGAATCTGAGGGTGCAAAAAAATCAAAATACTGAGAAAATCGCCTTTAAAATTGTCCAAATGAATTCTTAGCTATGCATATTACTAATCAAAAATGAAGTTTCGATATATTTACAGTAGGAAATTCACACAATATCTTCATGGAACATGACCTTTACTTAATATCCTAATGATTTTTGGCATAAAAGAAAAATCAATAATTTTGACCAATACAATGTATTTTTGGCTATTGCTATAAATATACCCCAGCGACTTAAGACTGGTTTTGTGCTCCAGGGTCACATATAGTATAATCATAATCTGGGATCAGTAAGATTTTGTTTGTGAAAGTTTACCAAGTACGAAATATGAAAAATCTTACAAAACACAAAATGGACTAATTTGTACTATTTGTAATGATTCTTTTTTCTTTCTTTAGGGCAAGGTAAATGAGGATGCACCATTCGCCCGATACCCTCCAAAATAAATGCCATTTTCTTAAACTTGCAGTCTCATAACGTAGCTATGCTTCTGATATTTAGCTTGTTTTTTTCTTTTCTTTTTTTTTTTTTAATGAAATGTGCCTTTTTAGCATATAAACTTGATGTGCAATATCTAATGTATTAGAGAATATGATAATGTTATGCTTATTTTTTTCCCCACAATAGCACAAACAGAGATAAATCTATAGTCAGATGAGGAATGTAAATGTACATAAGGAAAAATGAACTGGAGGCCACCTATGTCATGATTTGCACTGTCAATATTTGTGAGAGACTGTGATGGGGGTGTGGCATTTTCAGCTTGTCCTCCAGATGGCGACAAAATTATTCACAAGCAGTTTTACTGTATGTATAATGTGGTTATAAAGACCTGCTCTTTTGATTTGATTTGAGAACCAAGACTTATGTTTTTGCTCACAATACCAAATACCTTTCAGTGTATTGGCCAGGGAACTATAAAGCAATTCTACAATTGTACTGTAAACAAACCTAAATTATGCAATAAATCACTGTAAAATAGTAATATATCCTTTCATTTCTAAATTTTTGTTTTAGGTAAGTTGAAATAAATAAATAATAAGTATGAACTGTTTAGCTAACATTTAACTGAATGCATAAGGGTCGTAATTTCTTTTTAAAATCTTTTTTCACCTTTTTGTAATTTTACAGATAACTTATGGTGTTAAAATTGAAAGGGCATATTTCCTGTGTAGTAACAACTGCAAAACATAGGGGAAAATGTTTAAGTACAGTGTGTGTCACAGCTTGGCATCTCATTTGAAGTAGCCTGCTGTTTGGGACAGCATGCTCTCACTGTTTACATCAAGACTTTGCTACCATGTGACTGGATCAGCGTCACAGAAATCAGCGTGCGGTTCAGAGTTTGAAGTCTAAAACCTTTCACCTCAAATATAAGCTGAAGTATGTGAGCGCGACTTCAGAACAGACACACCTGTACGACACTCCCCTACTACTGCACAGGAATTCACACGTAAGGCCTTTTCTTCTTTCTTTACTTCTTCTATTGGTGCATTTACAGACGTTGTATTCCCATATTTAACATATTATTACCAAGCTCAGGGTCTTTCACCTCAATGGCTCAATGACACTTTCAGTTTATGATGCTATTCAAAACTATTTGTCTAAATCAAGGCTCGAGGGTTCACTTGTAAAACATTTTATATGTTTGCAAGGGACTTTTTTTCTTTTCTTTTTTTGAGCTCATAATACAACAAAAAGTTCTTACCTATACGGTATCTGATTTGTGAACAGTGGTTTAGTCTTTTGAATTTGTAATGTATTCAGAAAACCAAGGTACTGTAAAGGGAAAATAATTTAAAAAGATGAAATGCAATATATATGAAGTTAAAACTTGTCCTGTTTTAGGAAAATCTTTTTGAAAACTAGTAGTTTCAGTTCAGTTCTCTTTCAAGAGTTGCCGTGTGCGAACACTGATCTAAGACTAATAAACTCACAGCAGTCAAACAATGAATTTTTATTGGCCAATGTTTGTCACCATTGCATTTCTCAGGAGAATTTAATGTTTGGCATGGAAGTTTACTACTTGCATAGTGAATACTGTGTAGTATACACTATACTATCTATACTATTGAATCTTTAGGCTTTACTCCTTGATAAATGTTTCAGTAAGCTGGTTTCAATAATCATTCCCATTCGTCTTAATAACAAACGCTGTCGCCTTTTCATCTTAATAATAGTCAGTTGGCCCGATGGCAAGATGCTCACAGGACCACAAAACATTTTGAGCCACCGATTACACTATAAAATTAGCCATTATGACTTTGAGTCAAATAGCAACATACAAATAATATATATGTTTAACATTAATTTTCTTTTGCCTCCAAGCCAGCGGCACAAAAACAATTTTAGTGTTTAGCAGGTATTCACATATATGACCCTGGATGACAAACCCAGTCTTAAGTGTCAACTTTTTCGAAATTGAGATTTATACTGAATAAATCAACTTTCCATTGATGTATGGTTTGTTAGGATCGGACAATATTTGGCTGAGATACAACTATTTGAAAATCTGGAATCTGAGGGTGCAAAAAAATCAAAATATTGAAAAAAACGCCTTTAAAGTTGTACAAATTAAGTTCTTAGCAATGCATATTACTAATCAAAAATTAAGTTTTGATACATTTACGGTAAGGAAATGGAATGGTAATCATCTTCATGGAACATGATCTTTACTTAATATCCTAATGATTTTTGGCATAAAAGAAAAATGGATAATTTTGACCCATTTTGCTACAAATATACCCCAGCGACTTGAGACTGGTTTTGTGGTCCAGGGTCACATATATATGGCATACTGCACATAAACAGTAAAAATTGATTATTGCAAATAAAACAAAGATTATTGGACTATGTTTTACAAGAAAATACTATTTCAGTCTTTTTCTAAATTTCACATTTCTTTGTAATTATTTGTGAAATGTAATAGCAATTTCTGTGTAAAAATTTGGGTTACACTTTATTTTAAGCTGTCTTTGTTACAGTGTAATTATACATTACTGAGTCATATTAATTAACTACATGTACTTACTATATGGTTAGGTTTAGGGTTACTTGCATGTAATTATGCATAATTAATTGTTAGTTCATCTTCAGCATTGAAATGTTAAGAAATTATCTTGTAATATTTGTTTAATAATAATTTCTATAATTGACTAATGTTAAAGTCTTAATAATCCAACAATAATTTGAAAATAAATAAAAGACATATAATTTTAACTCAGAAACTGCAAGTAAATTTCACACACACACAAAATAAAACAACATCAAAAATGTTATTATTACTCAAATCAAATAATTTGTAGTAAAGTCATGATATAATAAAAGTTCAAAATCACCTGCAGTGCATAATCCATGTAATTGTGCTTTGAGAACAGTTTGTCCAGCAGTCCACAATATTACATTGTGAAAAGAATCTGTGCAGGGGGGAAACAGCATAATCAAGCATAAAGAGTGATTTGAAAACAGCACTGGAGAGTTTGACTTCAAATGACGGTTCAGACGCACCAGGTGCACTTGGGTGCATGTTATACACAGGCACAAAGTGCATGGAAATATGAGTCATAAGCTTTTTCCAATGAGAAAGAGCATATGTTAATGATCAATCAGCAGCAAAATCAGCATGTCCAAGGCAAAATGACAATCATCATGACACAACCACTATAAATGGCATATATGCTATCTGAATTGAATGCATGTATGATGTACATAGAGTATGAGTAATAAGTTGTTTATCTGTATTTTGTTTCTGATAAGCCGTTGAGATTTGGATGCTTTAGACAGATTTTAATCCCTATGAGCATTAAACAGCCCCTGAGAGATTTATGCATGTGCCATTTGGTTTTTTTTTTTAAAGGATATACTGTCCTTGAAATGGATTTTGCTGAAATGTCATAATAAAATAACTCTTTCTTCTGTGATGCTGGCGCTGACCTGACTTTGCTGAATTTGATAAGGTGTTTTGGCTGGTTTCTACAGCATTGCTTTGGCGTTCAGGGTTTCTAAGTTGTTGCCAATGGATTGCTATGGCTGTCCTGGGCTTTTTCCTTCAGGTCGGAAGAGCCCACCCTCAAGTCTGTATGATATTCTGCTAGACATGTGTGAGATTTTATCGACTTGTCATCCCTCCATTTTTGTCATCCATAGCTCTATGTAATACGATATTCATTCTCTCTTAGCAGTATGCTGCATCTCCTGCTGTTTGATAAAGTTTATGGCCTTGCAATACTACTATTACTACTACTACTAATATGTAACTTTGGATTCCGATAAAACTGTATATTATTTGCAATTCATCATTTAATTCATTTTTTTTCAAGCTTCGAGATTTTGGACTATTTGGCTTTTCAAATCATCCAACATACTCTTTGAAGTATTACATTTATTACACTTTATCTATTTGCATCTGTAGATTTCAATTACAATACTTATCTTTAAAGGCTGTTTATTTTGTCCTGCAGAAATCTGAAAACTCCAGTTCATACACCAAACAGTTTTATTCCTATTCTAAAGACTGGTTTTCTTAAAAATGATATATTCTGATTTATGGAGTGATTAAAAAAAAAAAAAAAAGATATCCAAAATCCCCTCTGTAAAAACCTTTGAATCTAATATGTCAACAAAATGAAACTATTTTATTTTATTTTATTTTATTTTTTACCCTGTTCACCTGGTGTGTCTGAATATTCAATAATTGAAATCAGCTGACAGAAAAACAATTAGAAAAAGTTCAAAGAAATTAACAATTCGAAGAGTGTTAATATAGATTTCTTATGGTGTGTTCCTGAAAAAATCCTAAAATTCAGTTATGGAAAAGCAAACTTGATTTATCACTTCTTGTGCTCCACAAAAATTTTGCAAACCTGAAAGGAAAATTCTAAACTTTTTTAGCTTCTGAAAAAAAAAAAAAAAGTCTATAAATGTGCCCAAAAGGAGGCCAGTGCAAACTAATAAGTGCTTATGGTGATTAACAACCTGAATTCAAATAATGTTATGTTCCTGTTTGTAACACATCAGATATGAATTGTGCAAAATAGTCTAACCAGACGTCAGTGAGACGTAAATCTGACGGTGGTCTGCGCACAGGTGCTGATTAAAAGTGTTGATGTATCTTGTAAGACCGCTTTTGTTATCAATCTGGCTCTAAAACTATTTTATTACCCTTTGTTCAAAGCAGGAAAGAAAATCATAAAACGACATAAGGGTGAGTAAATGATGACACAATTTCATATTCGCAACCGCATGCTCTAACAGCTCAGATCACCTCTCAGTCTCATAAAGTAAAGATATGAATAAGACATGACTAACATAATGTGACATACTGTGACACAATCTCTGTTTTACTCATTTCTCACTTTCAGGGGCCCCTTGAAATGTTAGTGTAGGACTAGACAGAGATTTACGATTTCATGAAAGTGTTTCTTTAATTAAAGTGCTTTATACTGATCTGCCGCAGTACTTATTAAATGTTTTTCTTGGTGCATCCAGCTATGAAGAAACTCATTGCTCAGATCTGAGCTGTGATGAAGCAGCAGATATGTTTGTCATCTGCCATATTTCAGCGTCTGTCTCTCTGAGGCATTCTGCCATTTGGGTGGCTCTCAAAAGCCACCTGTTGTGCTTGTACACATTTCTCATGCATTAGCATGCCATTGATTTAGACTAATTCAGATCATCTTCAGCCCTTAAAACAATAAATTTGACCTGGACTTTTGACCTGTTGTTGAACCTCATAAACCTATTTAACTTGAAGGTAAGAACTGTTGCGACCCAACAACTTTTTACTCAGGATGTGTTTTAATCTGTGTCACTCTGCTTCAAAGATTTTTTTACAGCAATTTATGGTAACACAGGCCTGAATGTAGTGAAAGAATGAAGGTTTAACAATTAGATTTTCATTCAAGGAGTAATTATGCACATAGGTTGTAGATTATGTAACTGACTAAGCTCACCATTACAAATCATGGACGCATGCTCAAAATGTGAAAATTCTGTCATCAGTTACATTATTACTACTGAAATACAAAAGGACAAAAAAAAAAGCAAAAACAAAGTAGCACCATAAATGTAGCCTATATACAATTTATATTTTTATAAATTTATGTAGCCTATAATAATTTGATATCAAAAGTTACTTCACTACTTCAGTCTTACACAGTATGGAAGGAGGATGGGGCCAAAAGAAATTGGAAAAGAAATGGAACCTATGAAATTTGGTCGTCAACGCGCACTGTTCATCCATGTTAACGTGTCAGTTTTGAATGCCTTCTTTTGTATGTGTAGACAAGCACATTCTGCCCGTGTTAAGGCATCAGGTTTTTCTGATTCTTTAGTACATGTAAAGATGCACATTTTTATTGTGTCGTGTTCTAACATGCAATACTTTTTAAAGCAGGTTTTCCTCCAAATTGACCAACATATTAATCTTTCTTAGTTCATTGTGGCATTGCTTTATGATATCTACTGTGCTTGGGTAAATTAATTAATGTTGCAATGTAAATTAAGACTGTTCTGCCTGAGAAAAAAAACATGAAAAGACATGACAAATCATGACATATGTTGTTTGATTTTCGCATATGTGCATATATTACGACATCCTTCATGAATAAAAACTTGACGTCTGATGTTTGTATATACGTACCAGTGTACCATCACGTCAAATGCAAATATAGTCTTAAATACCACAATTTCATTGGCAAATTGACAAGGTCAAATTTCATGCTTTTCACTTTTGGTCTCACCTGCCTTTCATAATCTTTTTTCTACTTTAAACTGACGCTTTGCACGGGAATTCACATTCTGCTTCTGTGAACCACAAACCCCACCTACTTTGAGTTGATTGTTAATCTTAATAATTTTAACACTGACGAGCACTGTTAGACCACTGAGGCAGATCATGTAGCTGCATAATAGAGTGCAGCAGAGAAGTGAAAGAATTTTAAATGTTATTTATGCGTGATGTGGCTTACCACTATTACAGCATTGAACTTGGAATATGGAGTGGCCATGAAACATGAGTTGTGACACTGGACAAAAGTGCAAAGCCAAGCTAAAATGGCGTGGCTGCATCAGAAAAAGCAGTTTTAAAGTTTTCTTTTACTCTTTAATTATCTTTTAGCTTTTGGGTTTTGTAACATTTCATTTCATTGTGAGGCAGGAACCGACATGAAGCATTGCCACGGTCCCGTTCATCTGTTTCGGTGTAAATTGAAGTCTATTTTATTACTTTATAGTTTCACTTTGAAATATGCATGAATCTGCAAAATATTATTTTGAAAAAGAAAAAAAATCCCTACAGGCTCCTTGCACTGACAAGCTAAACTGTAAAAGAGGAAATGCTTAATTTATTACATCATCTATTTTAAAATCAAGTGTAGATAATCAAGTCTATATAAAAAAAACAAAAGAAAGAGCATCATCCGATGACATTCATATGCTTCAACTGTCATTCTGTGTTTACAATGTTTTAGTGTCTGTACTGTAAGTGGGTGATCTAAAGCAGGAACCCGCTTCATACACGCTAAATTAGCACAAAGAAAATCACACTATTTCTAGAGGTGTTAAAAAGAGGATCTGTCGCTGAATAATCACTGAGGTGAGAAACGTCAGCGGTTTGGTGTAGATTTTCATGAAACAAAGAATTGTAGGGGAGTGTAAGATGCGGTTTTTGCATATGGTTAGTATTCGTACTCTGGAGTGCAACAGCATGGCTGTACAATTCTGTATTTCATTAAAAATGTGTCTTTAATTTTTAGGTTTTTATGACAGGAATTAGTTTAACGATCCTATTTCATCACAGAAATACAATAATTTACAGTAGTTTGCTTTGCCCCAGTATTAATACATTTCAAAACAAATAATATTGTAAGAAGATTTTACTTTTAAAATGATATATTGTCATTAATTTCCCATGCATGGAAAATAAGTGCAAATAAATTCCCACTTAAAAATACTCTGTAATTGGTATAAACAAATGAGCATTATCAGATACTATGAGATTACTGAGAGTATAAAGCTTATGAAGAAGAAAGAAAACAAAACAGTGACTTAATTAAGAGTTTGATTTAGTGCACAGATATTTTACACAGTCATACTGCTGATTGAACTAATGAATCCACGCTTCGGGGTGTATTTTCTTTGTGATGTGATTCATACAGTCGTGATGGAGACTGCTGGTTTGCCAGTGGCATTTAATAAAGAGAATTACTGCTAATGCCTCCAGGGCATGATACACACATCACACAAACACACACATACACAGAATTGGCATTCATCCATGCTTTCTACTGGGACAAAACAGTCTACTTACATTAAAATGAAAATAAATAAATGTATAAATAAATAAATACATAAATAAATAAATAATATTTAATAAAGTGAATTATAATATAATGAATGATAAATGAGCTGATATTTCAGCATAATTACTCCAGTCTTCAGTGTCACATGATCCTTCAGAAGTCATTCTAATATCCTGTAATAATATTTCACATCACATAAATTCAGCCTTGGTGAATATAAGAGACTTTTTTTCAAAACTTTAAAAATTTGTAATCGTTCCAAACTTTTAACTGGCTTTAGGAGTGCTTTAGGAATGCCACATCATAATTTCAGGGCTATATTTCTGTTATCAAGCCGAAATGGTGCTATTGTCAGAATCTAATGGCACATGAAATTGTGGGACATTTGGCTTCCATTAGCTTTGCAGATTTAGCATGTTAGCACACTGAAGCATCTCATGTTCTACATGTTCTCTGTCTGCGGTGTATTTTTGGGCAGATGGGCAGCAGTAGTTGGATGTATGCATGAGCTGAGACGGGCAGGATGCTGTAGAGAGGCCAAGCAGCTGACACAAGCGCTCAATACAAACAGCCATCGATCTACATTCACTCTACTGTACATGTTAGCAATCACAGCAGACAGAAATCTGACTGACAGTGAAATAATGACACTATTATTTAATCGTTGGCTGTGAAAAATCAGTGTTGTTTATCAGCTGACCCAGAGCCATTCATCACAATGGCAATCTTTAGATATTGCAATGTCTGTTTGAGAGACGCCCTGTAGTTCAGAGACTGAGTCATTGTAGCTATCACAGATTCACAGCTTACATCAAGCAATTAGCACACAAAGCCCACAGTTTGTCAGCCGACGTCCTACGGCGTCCTGCTCTTCATATTAGTCACCACTGCGGCTCCTGACTGTTTGTCAGATTCAAGGAAAAAGCTGATTCCAGCTCAACTGGAGCATTAGAGAAGAGACTGTCGGGTCGATATGAGGACCTGTTTGTACTCTTCACAGACGACTGATCGATGACACCTTGATTCTTGTTAATAGCATGATCCTGATGTCATCGCTGAGAAGATCTGGGATGTCATGTTGTTTAACTGAGCTGTGAGATCAAGTTGATTTTCACGCTTTTGTAACCGTTTCACACCTTACAGTGCCTTATGACTTCATTTATTGGCTGTTTTTTCTTAGATGGCTCAAAGTATACTTCAGTGAATGTGTTATGTGCATACAGCCTTTGAAAGTATCCACTTTAATTTGTAACACGAAAGCAAACCAGTATGCTTATGATTATGCTAATTAATTGAAAAAATATCAAACGACATACCAGACATTTTTGTACACGTAAAATAACTGGAAATGAATGTAACAGGATGCTGATGGTGCATTTAAGCTTTCCAGGTGTCAGGTGTATTCAAGTCATTTTTGTGAGAGCAAGATGGCGATATACCTTTTAGCCCAGTCTCATGAAAATGCATATAAATAGTATGCCAAATAAAAACAAAAACTCGTGGTACTGATACGCAAAAATTGACTTTAGTGTGCATATGATACCCACGTGTTTGGCGTGCATATAATACACAGTTTTTGCGTGCATATTATACGAAATTTGTTAGCGTGCATATGATACGCATCTACCCCACAACCCTAATCCTACCCATTGCGTAGCATATACACGCCAAAGTCAATTTTTGCGCATCAATACCACAAGTTTTTGTTTTTATTTGGCGTACTAATTATACGCACTTTCATGAGATCGGGTTGATCTTTTCTACATGAAATTCAGCAAGCATTTTTACTCCTAAAACTTTTCTTTTCTTTTTAAAAAAAAAAAATACATGACGATTCTGTCAATTTAATTGGAATATATTTTGTATTATTATTGTACAATACAATAGTATTTTGGAAAAGAAAATACTGCCCATATTTTTCCCATATTTTTACACAGCTAGGACTATGTACAAAACACTAAATTTTTTGAGCACACACACAGAGAACAGACAGCTAGCAAATATTCACAAAAATTCACAAAATTGTTTGGTGTTAAATTCAGTTTTCAACAGTGTTTCTCAGAAATCACTTTACTAGACCTTTAATCGCCTCACAGAAGCACTTTTCTGCCTTTTCTTGTAGTTCGTTGTTCCATCTCATCATCGGTGTCTTGTTCAACTTTGAAACTATATAGCCTTTGTGACAAACTAAGGCGCATTTGTGCGAGTTCTACGTAAAATAAAAAGTTGAGTGAGTAACTATGCCGATGGTGAAATTTACTAATATTGACAGCTAGCAGTTGAAAATGGTACTGCAGTCCAAACTCAAAATATCGGAGAAAGTTGTTTCAACTTTCTCCCGCCCCCTCCTCCTCACGCGGGTTGCCAAATTGAGGATATGAGCGCAAAAGGAACGAGCGATGGAATGCGATGAGCCTTACACTTTAAGTTGATGAGTTGATTTATTAGATGGATGCCAAGGATTTTTAGGTCGGGTTGAATCTGCAATCTCTGACCCAGGTTGTTTGCTGACTTCTAAGACTGTAATACGCTGTGTTTTCCACCAACTGGCAAACCAGGGTGTTGAAATACTATTGAGTAAATTGTCAGTGAGCAAAATCACACAGACCAAAACAAAAACAGACATTCTGACACGGAACACACATTTCAAATAAGAATAACTGGCTATAGCAGGTGACCTTAGCATGTTTTCTAAATATTTGCAAACACATGATTGTATTTTAATGCTATAATGCAGTCAAAAAAAGACCGAAATATACTTTGAGCTTTAGTTAAACTTGATTTTTTGCATGTCATACAGTTAGGTTATATTTCTTTATATTTTATACTTAATGAGGAACATAAGTGTTTATTTGTTTGCTTTTCAGTTCTCTCATGGATAATTAAAATTATCATCAAGATGGTTCTGAAGTAATCACACTGTGAGAGTTGTATACATGGAAAATATGGTATGTGATTTTATCTTAATGTACTATTTAAAGTCTATGTTCTAAAAGATAAACAATCTATAATAAGTGAATGAGTGTTTTTAGTAGTAGATACATGACATACATATCCTAGAACAGCAGTATTTTTGCACTTCTGTCCAGTATTTGCTTAGCTGACCTGCAGCTATTTTCTTCTTCTCAGAGACGAAGGGATTCTCTTGTCTCCAACCCACTGGAGCTTCAGCCCAAAACCAGCAGTGCCATTCGCCGCAGGTTCTCTGGGCCACTCCTACTTCCACCTTTGGACCGCAGACACTCCACTTTGGATGCCAAGAAGTTAAAGCACCTAGAAGCACTGTATAAATCGGCCCTGGCCTGCGCAGATGCCCAAAAAGAAACAGAGTGAGTCATCTTACACACCATAACATTCTCTGCCAAGTAGCTTTAGTTGTACAAAATCCCAACTGATGCGGTCATAGCTGTTCTTCAATAGATCTCTGCTGATTGAAGCACATCGGACTGCTGCTGTCACTTGCCGAGTGGTTTCCAAAATGAATGCTGAGTGTGCAGCTACTGACATTGTGAGCAAAATGTGACTCAGTTCAATCACGATACTTGTTGTTTTTATATAAGCCGGCATAGTGTGCACCACAGTGTTTAATGTCACCGAAAATGTACAACGATCTGATCTGACAGGTATAACAGGGCATGAAGAGAACTAGATACAGTATAGACCGATTTTTTTTTAGAGTGGGAGTGTTACTTCTGATTCCTTTTCCTCTTTTGTATCTAATAAATTTTAATCACTTGCTAGTTCAAATGACCTGGGAAAGCAAATGAAAGAAAGGTCATGGAGATTTGAGCAGAGGGTGGGAACAGCTCCTGGGTGCTTCTACTCTATTTACTGTTCTGGTAAAAGGGCACAATGACTCGAATGAAATCATATGAATACTAAGACAGAAATTCAATACATCCCATATGAACACACTAATATGCTATATTTAACTTCTTGGTGAGCATGAAAACAATATGTTTTTTATTTATTTTTATTTTTTTTGCTAAACGTGCATTGGATCACCTGATAAAAGTTTTGTGCTGGCACAGCTTGTCTAATTAGGTCTGTTCCTGCTGAAGGAAAAAAACATGTCGTATCATAAAATGGTCAAGCTTGTTTTCAGAACATAGCAGCTGGTTTGTTACTGGAAGGTGGTCTACCAGCTCTAACCAGATTTATCAAGGTCTGTCAGGTTTATCACGGTCCCACCAGCTGGTAGTCAATTTTCTAAATCAGCTTGAAGCAGTTAATGACTGGAAATGGCCAGCATGGTCCAGCTAAAAGCCATAAAACACCTACTAGGTTACAACATATAATAAAAAGGCTACCATAAGAGACCCTAATAATCACATTATTAGTATACTTCAATATATACTTTTTTGTAATTGACCATCCTTCGGATGAGACGTTAAATCGAGAAAAGCGCTATATAAATGTAACAAATTATTATCATAATTTAAAAACAACTGTAAATGTTTTGTGAAGTAGGTGATTTGTATTCTTTATAGAGTCTTAACTGTAAATATTTTATTTATATCATCATCTACAATATAATAAATTATCTATCTTTCATTTATCTTTATTTATCTTCATTACTTATGATTAGCCTTTGGATTAAAAACAGTTCACTTCAGCATAGTGTTGAG
The DNA here is from genome assembly GCF_012432095.1 of Onychostoma macrolepis. Lineage (NCBI taxonomy): Eukaryota > Metazoa > Chordata > Actinopteri > Cypriniformes > Cyprinidae > Onychostoma > Onychostoma macrolepis. The sequence goes on along the minus strand of NC_081165.1, from coordinate 25,592,597 downwards.
CAGGAAAGTTTGAACATTGATTTATGTTTTATGTTTATTTTTATTCTTATTTGCATTCTATTCAGTGATTGTATTCATGTGTAAACATCCGATGACATTAGTAGTCAGTAGTAAATACTACTAAGCCTACTACTAGTAATAATAATCATATTAATAATAATTTTTATTATTATTGTCAACTTGTATAATCTGTTTTAGCAACGTTTTTCACGCACTTGAAGCATATGTAGTTTTGTGTATCTTTGTGGTTTTAGAGCCCCCTACAGATAAGTGAGTGGAATTCACTGTTGTAAATATTCCTGTCATAACTGACCCTTCACAGGGAGTTTGTTCGATGGGCGATCTGACAAATCATAACGTCGAATCTGCCATTCGAAACCAGACAGGAGTAGATTAATGTCAGTGGACTTGAACTTGAAAAATGTGTACTGACGTCTTTCTGCGGTTGAAACAAGATACATTCTGATGTTCATTCATGTTTATTTCATGCTATAACTAGTAGGCTAAAGAGGAAGAGATCGGTTCAAGTGCTGCTTGAACTCAGGCGCTACAGCAATCTGTCACACATTAAAGAGCCACAAAATGGTATTTATTGTTTGAATTTCTTAAAAAATTTAAAAATTTGAAAGCTGAAACTTTGTTTCATACCTAAAGTAGCATGCTCTGTCTTGTCTATTGGCGTGTTGTCCATTTTCTCTGTGGTCCGCAATGTATTTTTCACTGATGTGTAGCGTGAGAGCGCCATGGCTTGTCAAACATAGCAACAGTAACAATTCGCTGTAGGGATTCGCTGCTGCCGTAAAGCAGTCCTGGCTTTCCGAGAAATTCCCAGATGTTTGTGGGGGAGCGAGGCAAAGAAAAAGTTAAATGTGTTCAGAAAAGTTATCATAGTTTTAGTGACAATGATATAAATCATAAATCAAGTATTGATTTACATGCACCACATGTGGGGTAATACGCCCCCACAGGTGGGGTAAACAATAATAAATATTTTTATTAATCCAACTAGTTAAAATGCACTTGATTTGATGTTCACAACAGAATAACTACAGTAATTGCCCATTGCCCCTGCGAGGAGGTCTGTGGGGTGTCACCCGTGTAAGCTTCATGGTGAATACTTCTACATCACTCTAGTCAATGTAGTCTTGACAAATTTACCTTGACTTTATCTTTTGGTTATTTTGGGAAAAACAGTGGTGGGGGTGGGGAGGGGGCTTTCTCCTCATTCTGCCCTACCATCATGATTTTGAAACTTATATTTCAAGGCACAAAAACAATAACAACTCACAGATGCTTTAAGCCTGTGTGTATCAGTGTTTACGTCCTCAGTTTTGGGGGTGTGTAAAGCACCTGGTGATGTAATGCACACTGGGCGTCACTATATAGCAGAGCTCTGCTGGATCTTTATACCCGCCTCGCGCTCTCTCTCTCTCTCTCTCTCACTTCAGCCGGGTTCAAGCTGCGTATGTAGACGTTTTGCCTTTTTGTTTGCTGTGAGACTGCCATATGTCTCAGACAGTGTTTGAATTCACTCCGTCTCCGTCTGCTCCACCTGAACGATGCGGAGAGTGACTGAGCGAGTGTAACTTTGCTTCTGCAAACACGCCGGTCTAATACACAGAGCATTTCTGTCTCTAGTCGTGTAAACTTGCGCTGTTTTGGGCTCAGCACCACTGAAGGCTGAACAGCTCTTCTGACATTGAGGAATTATACGCAAACTTCGACTATTAAATACTCCAGACTTTGGACGGCAGACACGGAGCTGAACTTGTGCAGTGATGGAGTGCTCGGCGCTGAGCAGGGAAGGCGCTGGTATGGCCAAACCGCCCAAGCATCTCTGGAGGCAGCCCCGGACCCACATCCGAATCAAGCAGCGGTACCACTCCGACACCGAGCGGTACCTGTGCTGTAACCGAGGCACGGAGACGCACCGCCCGGGTCTGAAAAAACCACGAATGTCCTGGCCGTCTTCTTTTAATAAACGGTAAATCGTAGGAATCATTTCTTTTGAAATGCAATAGAGTAGAACTTCCTCATGTGAAAAGAAAACTACCCCATGTGATAGTTATTTGTATGTCAGTAACTGGGAGGTTTTCAGTGAAGCGTACAATTACGCAAATGCTTGTTTTGAAAGAGTTCACAACCTGCTTAAATGGAATAGCCTATTTTATGTAAGTTATGTCTTCTAAATTGAAATTCTAATATCATCGTATTTTGTAAAAGCTGTTTCAACTATATAATAAAGGTATATTTAAATTTAGTTAATAAATCAGGTCAGTCTAGTTACCAGTTTAAAATGTCAAGTCGGGGCAAGTTGACACATTGATACCTAAGTTGTCACAAACGTGTTTTATGGTATAATTTTATAAACAAAATTATTAACTGCATTTTTAATGAACAAAAACTATGATTTTTTATTTTATTTTTTTATGATTGTTTTAAATTTAGCTAAAAATCCATTAAGCATGTGCATTACACCTACAGACACAGCTGTTTTCTTTTTTTTTTTTTTTTTTTTAGTCAAAAAGTGTTATTCTCAAATCTGTGTTAATAAACAGCAGGTTGTCATTTTCAACCCTCCCCATACAGTGTGACAACATGCCCCGGCAGAACGGTTATTAGTGTGTTTCTCATGACCTTTTTCATAAACAAAGTACCAGTATGACTGTTCTAGAGTGTTTGTTTCTATATAGACATTGATTTTACAAAATAAACCCACCCTGAGAAATATTTACTGGAATATGAAGTAGGATAATAGTCTTCCCTACACCAGTGGTTTTCAAACCTGTCCTGGAGGCACCCCTGCCCTGCACATTTTGTATGTCTCCCTTATTAGACACACCCAAATCAGGTCTTGCAGTCTCTACGAATGAGCTGATGATTTGAATCAGGTGTGTTAGATGAGAGAGACATGCAAAATGTGCAAGGCAGGGGTGCCTCCAGGACACGTTTGAAAACAGCCAAGTGAAATCAGCATGTTATATGCGTTCCTTTCACCTGTTATCTTAATGTTTCCTTCAGTCGAATATCAAACTCTTAAAAAAAATTGCAGTACATTTTATTTAAACCCCTTTTGATTAAGAAACATTTTCACTAGTCACCCACACAATGCTTTCTTAAAATGAAAGCACAAATTATGCACAACGTGGCCATGAGATGTTGTTTTAAAAATAGCTGACGATAAGGCAGCGTATGGTCCGTGAACGCTGATTGTTTGGCATCGAGTTTTGAATAGCACTGAATCACAGAGAGTCAGAAGTAGGTGTACTAAAGTGACTCATAGCCGTGTTTTTTCTCGTTTATTGAAGCTTTTACTTTTTCTGGATATTAATACTATCAAGCTTTAAGAGTTATGCTGCATTCATTTCCTTCATATTACACTTTCCTGACCATGTGGATCTGCTTTTTTTTTGTACATCCCTTTGTCTTACCCAGAGACTCTGATTCTGCATGTCCAGACTCCAGCATCAGCCTTTTTATGCTTGTGATAATTCTCTTACAAATGGAAGTGTTTAGACTGAAGACTGATCTTTTAGGCTATTCCCTGAACACTAAAAAGCAATACCCAGGGGAGGTCCATTAAATTATCTTTAGACTTTGTATATACCCAACAGTGCTCTGGGTTAATGCACACACAGCCTTTGAAATGTGCAAGGGTTGTAGCCTCTGGGAATTTAAAGTGAATGAAACAGATTGAACCAAAATACAGATTTGGTCTGATTTTGTTTTTACTTAAAACCATGTGAAAGAAAACATGCTTAGATTAAACAGCATTGAGCAGAATATCTCAGTAGAGATCGTTAAACTCCATTTTACCTGTGCGTGTTTTCAGCTAATCAGTGCTTATTCCGTAATGCAAAGAGAGTGTGTGCTCATGGTTGCCAGGTTGGGAAAAGGAAGTAAAAGATTGGGACAAAAAAAAAATGTGTCGATTTGAGAAAAAAGCTTTTATTGGTGGATTTAAATCCGGCCATGAAAGCTTGTAGAGGCTTGTTGTTATCAATGCAAGATAATGCAAATGCCAAATTAAAATATTTTCAGGCTAAATAACTACGATTATGCTTAATAAATCAAGAGAAGCAGAAATCATGATCACGATTAAAATACGATTCATTGTACAGCCCTAGTTATCGTCTTTGGAGTAAACAGGCCTTAATAGTCTTTTAATTTAGCTTTCTGTGGAATCTTTTGTTTGTGTGAGTGGGCAAGGTTATATGAGTTTATCGTTCTCCATCTGTTCTTCCATCATTAGTTATCAACATTCATTAGGTTAAAGGTTCTGTAAATACTTGTCCACACTTTTTTGGCAGGATTTATAACCAAGGGACCAAGCACACCAATGCTATATTTTAGTGTAAGGACCAGTAGATAAATATGTGAAAATAGTTCAAAGACTTTGGATGAGTTAAAGGGGTCATGTGATGTTGCTAAAAAGAACATTATTTTGTGTATTTGGTGTAATGCAATATGTTTACGTGGTTCGAGGTTCAAAAAACACATTATTTTCCACATACTGTACATTATTGCTGCTCCTCTATGCTTCCCCTTTCTGAAATGTGCTGATTGTTACAAAGCTCATCGTTCTGAGAAGCGAGGTGTGCTCTGATTGGCCAGCTATCAGCTGCGTTGTGATTGGCTGAATACCTCAAGCATGTGGCGGAAAAATCAGTAGCAAATTCTTTAAATATTGAAACGTACTTACAGGCTGTGAGTCAGAAGCACCAGACTGTCCATGGACATTTGAATTGCCCCGCTTTATAGTGTTCACAGCCATTCATAGTGTTCACATTGTAGGCTACTCTCTCCTAGGTTCAGGAAACAGTCCTCTGTAAAATGCGCTGCACACACTCGAATATTTGCATTGTACTGTTCTGGAACAGTGTTGTAAATACAACTTAACCACTGATTTCTAGTTGTGTACTCATTTGGAAGCCCAAACAAAGTAGTTTTGCTTTCACACCGAAACACACAGCGTCTGCATGACATGGTGGCGGCAGCAACAATACTACATCGAGAATAAAAGTTATACCTTCTTTCATTGCGTTTGGGCGGTTGACGTAGATATGTGGGGGCATGTTTGAATAAGCCGTTTTAGGAAGGCGTGGCTTTTATAAAGAATATCTATTTGGGTTTGAGACTTTAATCTTTGCAACTTTACAGATCTTATATATGCACACACAGCTTGTAACACTCCAAAGACAAAGGAAAACATGAAATCGCATCATATGACTCCTTTAAATTAGACATTTAAAAATGAACCATACTATTCTGCAAAATAAATGCATGAATAAGCATGACTCATTTCAAAATGCTGATCTGTTTGCACTTTGGAGAATAGGAATATGTGTGTATAATTCATGTGGTTGAAAAGTCATAGCCTAAAATGTACAAGGAAAAGGGTTTGAGTGATGAAATACATAGTATAACAGTAGTATAGTAAAACATAGTATAGATTTTTTTTCCTTATAAGAAACCCATTGCAGCATTAAAAGTTTAGAAAAGTTCATGCAAAAGTGAAAGTTGCCGCTTTGCAAGTATATTTGATATCCATGATTTTTTTCACAAGTAAAAGTATCCAATAAATCCAACTTTATGTAGAATAAAACAGTCTTTTTTGGGCCCCCAAAATAAACAATATCATATTGTATATAGTATGTGAGTGTACATAATTGTAAACATTTTTCAAGCTATTTTTTTTAAAGCTGAATATTACAGTGCATCTTTCAGAACGAGTAGTATTCAGGTTCCCCATGTGCTGAATGAAGTGGCTCCATTTTTACCAGCTGATGGATTTCCTGCACCTCTTGTATCCGATGTATCACTTTCTGTTGCACAGATGTGTTGGATTATCTGGGGAAAGCACTGCTGTTCTCTAGACATCTGGCCAAACAGCAGCTATTTACACATTTAAATGACATTATACTGGTGTCAGGGTGGTTAATGGCGAGGATGTGTTTGAAGACTGATTTTAGATGCTTTTGACTCAAGGTAGTCTAGCCATCACATCTGATTATAGTGATATGCACTCTTCTCCAAAACTGCTGCGTAGAGAGCAATTCAAAATCCAAAAGCTAGATGCATCTTTTTGACCAGAAAATAGGCAGCATTCCATTTAATATTTATGGGAAATGCAATTCTGAAAAAAAAAAAAAATGCAAATCCATTTAGGATGCTGCCATATGGCAGAAGTGTTCTATGCAAGTAAGTGAACACATACTCATCTTATGCAGAGTACATTTCATTACCAAACACAGCTATGAATTACGTATGTACAATAGGAGTGCTATGGTGGGAATTTGTGTAAATGTCTTCATTTTTGGTCAGTGTTCTCTTTCAAGTCAGCTGCTATTGAGCAAAAGTTTTATTTTTGCTGACAAGTTAAAGATAATATTTTATAGCAGTTTCCCTAAATCAAAGACTTACCTGAAATAAAGAGTTTTGTTAATGCAAGACCAACACAAGAGCTTGCATTCATGTATTTGTGTAAATTTCTAGCCTTAGAAAGCAGCAAGGCTCCTTGAAAAAAAAAAAAAAAAAGCTGTGTTAAAAACAAACCAATTTGGTTCATTTTGGCTACCCAGCAGTTATTTTGACCCTGCTGGATTGGGTTAAATGTTTTCATTTTTAAAAAATGCCTATACTACTGGGTTAAATAAAAATCATTTCAACACACGCAGAAATAAAAATAACTTCAGCAGACGCAGTATAAACACAGGCATCCCTAAAAATATGATTAAAAACCACGCTGTCTATTGTAAATAACAATGTTTTATACTTTAAATAATTGTGTAAGAACTAAAACAACACAAACGGGGCAAAAATGTGTTTTAAATTTATAAACATTTTGAGTCTCCCCTTCCCTTGCCTCACAGTGCTTTGGTCCAAATGTCTGCTTTCCTCTTTTACATCAGCTACACACACACATCCGTTGAGAGAGAACAAAGTCAATAGTTCTGGAACTCCAGTAAGTAAGGCTATCAAGGCTATTTTATTCACTTAAACATCGGATGAAGTGATTATTTTCTCTTTAATACAGATGATGCCAACGTATTTTTTCAACGAGTTGCTATGTTATCAATAATAACGTTACCTGCTTGACAGAAAGGGTTGCCAGGTTTTCACAACAAAACCCGCCCAATTACTACTCAAAAGTAGCTCAAAACTAGCCCAAACTAACCGCGTTTCGAGGGGGTCTCCCGGTAAAAATCGTGTTCCGGGGACTAAAATACATGTTCCTGGGGTCACTTCAACCCGCGGCAACAGTGATGAAGTACCCCAGTTCCACGGGAAAACCGCGAACTTGGCAACACTGTGACAGATAGTAATGTCTACAAAGGACACGACCACTGTCACGGCACAACCACAACAGCTTGAAGTTGAAATTTACGCCCCTGAACACAGACAACAGTAATAATCAAAAGGTGAAATTGATTGATAAGCAAGAACACAAACGGTATACTCTAAAAAATGCTGAGATAAAAACAACAATTTCTGCTTTATTTGGAGACCCAGTGCTGATTAAATATTGGACAAAACACATGCTGGTTTAAATGTTTGACCCAGCATGCTGGGTTGTTTTGTTTAACTCAACAATTGTTCACTATATTGCTGGCTTAAAATGAGTTGGAATTTAGAAATCACACACAGAACTACTAGAGGCAACAGTAATAATCAAAAGGTGAACATTTATTAGTATGCAAAAATACAAAGACAAAAATATAAGACAAATTAAATTTATTTGGATGAATAGTTTGCAAAATTACATACATTTAAACTTGTTTAACAGCATTTTAGGGAAAAAAAATTACATTTAAAAGTAACATTTTAATACAAGTGTATTCAACCATTCTCTGTTATCCCTTTTCACCAAAATAGTGCTGATTCTCAAGCCAGTGTGTTGCAGAAATCAACGAGCAGTGCTGGGAACTCTCCTGAAGAGGATGCAAAAAGCCTGCGCTCCGACTGTAACTCAACAGCTGGGTTGTTTTGAATTTTTTAGTGTAGAAATGGATAAAAAAATGTGAGAAAGTTGCTTTAAAAATTAAAACATGCAAAAAAAATAATATATCATTCCCTAAAAATAAAGTTTTAATAATAATTGCAGTAGTAGTAGTAGTAATATATTAAGACCTATGTTCTACTGTACAGTATTAAAGTTTCTGTGTGTTTTTGAAATGATGGCAGTTTTTCTCAAACTAAATGGAAAAACGCTCATGAAGTGATCCTCAGAGCAGCTCTGAAAATGAAGTTTGTGTTCATGACCTCATATTGTGAGACGGCAAAAACTAACCAAACAACGCAAGCCATGTGTGTGTCAGTAGGTATGTAGCAAACGAAACGGCATCATTCATTCACAGAGACATGCAGGACTCATATTTAAAGTCTTTTTAGCTTAATATTCACAGACACTAGTGTATATTGTGATTTAATTTAACTGTACTTTTGATTTATTCACCTAAAATTTGACAAATTCCATGACATTCTGCGTTATACGGTAAATTTAATTTTTATAATTTTTTTTTGTCTGGATTCTGTAATTCCATTTGTGTTTTCCGCAACACAGAAATGGCCAAATCGATCCAGATTCCTTACCCAACAGTCTCAACTCAGCATTTAAGTTGAAAAAATAACCCAGTGTCTTTTTAAAGTGCAGATTTTGGAAGAGATATGTTGTTGATAACTGTGGATTTTTCTGGATCTGGAATCCAAAACCAAAGGCTAAGAACAGGCTTCTTTAGTTTTTCTAGTGGTCTGTCAAGCTCTGTCTTTTAATATCTAATCATCATAAAATGAATCCAGTTCTTGACTGCTGCCTCCAGTTATCATTAATCTGTTATAATTGACTTAATACATTCCTTTTTCTTGGAGGCTTCATTTCGTTTTCAGGGCTGAAGTGACTGGTCATTTTTATCGCTAAAGGGCTGATGATATTGTAATTGCATTGTGTGAAATTATATTAAGCCATACTTGATTTCTATTCCACCAATATTCCTATTAATGCTCATCACACTGATGGCTTATTAATGAAGCACTGCTTTCGACAGTATTTTGTCCCCAAGCGCATGCAATATCCAAGTCTGCGTTATGCCATTTGGTAAGGAAATATAATCTCATTTCTGGTCAAAATACAGGACATCCATTTTGCCATGCTGAGGTTTCGCCCTCAGGGGCACAGTGTGGAATATAGGTCAGAGCAGAAAATGAATGATACCTCCTGTTCAAGATCAGACCAGGACATGCTTCATCACGCCACCCCTGGTACTCTGGATAACTCTATAAAGCTTGTTCTTCACCGTCTGACTTTAGAAAGAATATAAATTTAGACTAGTAGATAAGACAAGCTGTTTCTGAGCAGAGAGGAACTGAACGTTTTCTACCCCGTCGAAAGAAGGCCATTTTGTTCCCTTAACTAAAAATTTTCAGTGGGATCCTATTTTATTATTATCATTTTTTTTTATTTTTATCATTTATAAAATAACTTTCATTTCGGAGTGTAATCTTTACACATAGTGTTGGAATCACTGGAGATCACTGTCATTTGCGACCATAACTTTTTTGTAATAGCTGTGCTTTTTCTGACTACTTCATTTTCTCCACTCTGTTCAGCTTGCAGTGTAACTGCAGAAATGCACTTATCTGTCAGCGCCTCACCGTCAGAACGAGGGTCATTATCTGTCTGGCTGCGAGGACCCATAAGAACCAACCTGACCTTGTTCAATGTGCTTTATCTCTGTCTTGCTGCAGAAAGTGAGAAGCTTTAGATTTCACAGTTTGCTGTGTGATATTTCTCAGACATCCCCCTGAGGATTTCATTTTTGGTGGTACTTGCTAGGACAAGCTTCTACTGTTGTTCATTCTTAGAGCTAGTGATGTCTTCTTAATTTTTCTTTTTTTTTTTTTTCTTTTTTTTTTTACAAATCAATTTCAGCACAATCCCATGACTCTCACTGACTATTTAATGGAATTACTTTAATGCTGATTATCGAAATATAATATGCTATGCATGTATACATAACACTCCCTTGTGTACATACTACCATTTCAAAGTTTGGGGGTCTTTTAATGTTTTTGAAAGTCTCTCATGCTCATCAAGGCTGCATTTATTTGATTCAGTAAGAACAGTAAAATTATGAAGTATTATCACAATTTCTATTTGAATATATTTTAGAATGCATTTTATTCCTGTGATTTAAAATGCAATTTATGTCTACTATTTATATATTAATATTTTGGTGAAAATGATTTAAAAATTAGAGATTCTATTATTCAGCAAGGATGTATTAACTTGTTCAAAAGTGACTAAAGACATTTATAATGTTACAAAAGATTTCTGTTTCAAATAAATGCTGTTCTTTTGAACTTTCTATTCAGCAATGGTTTCCACAAAGATATTAATCACAAAACTGTTTTCAACATTGATAATAATAACAACCATTACTAATAACTGATCATCAATAATAATTGATAATAACTGAGCAGCAAATCAGCACATTAGAATGATTTCTGGAGGATCATATGTGGACACTGAAGACTGGAGTAATGATGCTGAAAATTCAGCTTTGCATCACAGAAATAAATTATAAACTTTACATTTTTAATGTTTTTACATTTAAAAAATATATTAAAATAAAAACAGTCACTTTAAATTGTAACAATATTTCACAATATTACAGTTTTTACTGTATTTTTGATCAAAGAAATGCAGCCTTGGTGAAATTTCTTTCTTTAAAAAAAAAAAAAAACTACTTCATAGGTGGCAAATGTACCTTTTCAATCTCACCACATCCTGTGCAACCATGAAACTTTACTCTAAGCAGCAGAACTGGATCGAGTCTCATAAATATTCTATATCTTGGTCTTCAGACAGCGCTTTCCACATCTACATGAGCTCAGCTTTGCCCTTTTATTTCTAGGAATCACGGAGGGGAAGGAACATTTATATTCAATTGGAGTCATAAGCCATGTAAAATCGCACACCGCATGTCATGCATCAGGCCTGATTTAAAAGAACAGCCTGGTCTTAAATTGAATGAGCGTTTTACATGAGTGGAATATGATTGCTCGATTTTGTCAAGAGGGCAGATGATGCCATTGGGTGAAATCCATAATAGCCAAATACAAATTACAGTCATTTCAATTGTTTCAAAGGGTGTTCTAATTGATAACGAATGCTTCCGCAGAGCATTCGCCTGCTGGCTCTGGAACCCAAACACAGCTTTGGTCTCTGATCTCCCCCTCTGCCCACCACATGGTGCTTCTTCTGTGAAATTAAACTCATTTCTCATTTGGGGGAGGTGGAGAGGTTAGGATGGGGAGCTGTTGCCAGACACCTCTCTCCACAGGCCACGAGGAAAATAATGGCCAACTCATGTCATGACTGAATCTCCAAGCAACGTCTGCTTGCTGAGGTTCACCTGACCCGACAGCAGCGCCACCGAATCATCGTTATTAGATCATTAATTCTGTCCGTATTATTTCCTTCCTCTCATTGCAGACTCTCACTAGCAATCTCTCTCCCATTGGTGTCCAGCTGTCCATGTAGTTTTTCCAGCCCGATCTCATGGCAATTCGTACATATTTTACGAGGTGGCTAATGCGTACGAATTCGTACGACCTCACTCGTACAAATTCATACGATTTTTGCTAAATCGTACGTATTTTACGAGTGGGCAATTCGTATGAATTTGTACGAATGACTTACACCAAACCCCACCCCTAAACCTACCCGTCACTGGGGTTTAGACAAATTGTATGATTGAGGTTGTACGAATTTTACGAATTGTTCGTGAGATAGCGTTAGTTTTTCTCCCTGTGGATTTCTTCAAAGCTTTGATGTTCTGCTCCGTCTTTTCGGAGTGTGTCTGGTGTCATACTGCATTCTAGACATACATTACCAGTGAAAACACTGGAATAATTACATTTTTTTTTAATATTCTCTCATGCTTACCAAGGTTGCATTCATTTGTTCAAAAATACATTAAGACCTATAATATTATTACAATTTAATAGAACTGTTGTGTATTTTAAAATATTTGGAATGTTTTTTGTTTTTTTCTTTGATGCAAAGCTAAATTTTCAGCATCATTACTGCAGTCTTCAGTGTCACATGATCCTTCAGAATCATTCTAATATGCTGGTTTGCCGATGTTTGCTAATACAGCGTGTGCTCTTCGACGGTGTTTTGAGTATAAGTGCAGGTTTTGTTTGCCTTAATAATGATTAATTCTCAGGCTTGAGTAAAAGGTGCTGTTGCCAGATCAGAACTAATTCTCTGAGCAAACAGGACGGTGTTTAAGTTACCCATCATGCCAGATGCCAAACAGACACTTTATCAGTTATTTGTGGTGTTTGATGAGCGCAATTACTGTTGCTTATATTTAGGGTTAGTGATTTAAACAAACTTCGTAAACAACTTTGGTCCATAACTTGTGACTGATTGACCTACAAATGTACATGATTTATGTACATGATGAAAAATCAACTGGTTTGTTGAAAGGTGCTATTTTTCTTTCAAATTGTGTGAAAGACAAGAAATAAAAGCATACATGCATGCATACATACATACATGAACAAACAAACTAGGGGCGCAAACCATCGCTCAATCTCACAAAACCCATCCATGTTCAAACCATATTTTACTAAAAAACAATAAAATATTGAATTTGAAAAATATCAAATTCAATATATGACAATTAAGCACCCCTATTTTCCTTACCTCCCCCTAACGTGTGTGTGTGTGTGTGTGTGTGTGTGTAATTAATTTTTAAAAAGTTAAACGTGTAGATCATTTAGCAATATTTTGAATGAGCTTTTTTTATATTTTCAGTTTTCATTTTGTTTTTAGTTTGTTTTAGTAATTTTATAATGTGCAGTTTTATTAGTTTTTGCTTTTTTAAATATCGCTATGTGGCTTTCTCTTTTTTCAGTTTTAGCAATTTTAGCACTTCAACTTAACATTATTCAGTTGCCAATTCAACATTCTAATTTTTACATTTTCTTTTAATTTACTATTTATATTTTATTTAATTTCTGTTTTTTTTTTCTATAACTAAAAATTAGTTTTAAACGTTAGTGTCATCATGCAAAAGTGTTAATAGACTTTTTTTTTGCAACATATTTCTTTCTTTTTTCTTATATGGACGTTTTCATGAGACTCATCCATCTGGAGATCAGAATATTATAGTTGGTATTTGCCCATGTTTACGCATTTTTTATGGATTAAATTGCCATCCAAACAATAAAATATCAAGTGTACACTACAGTAAATGCCCTCCAGGGCACATTTATGACTGACATTCCTGCTTCTTCAGGCCACATACTCAATTAATCAACCTCCAACACAGAGCAATCAGTAATGAGACATGTGCGGTGCAGCTGCAAAACGCAATCGCCATATGGTCTGAAGAGTGTGTTTTGCTACACTAGAATTATCAAAATTATATTTCTGCAGAGACGCATTTATGTGTCCAGGTGTAAATAGAATGTGCATACAGAATCAGATCTGTCGAAACACATGAACATGCAGTTATACAACTAAATATCATTAGCTACAACCAGTTTTCCCTATTGACTCAGTGATTGATCAGAAACCAGTTTCTGGGTCACTCATAATAACAGATCTGCAGTCATTGCATTAGCAGCTCAGATCAAATACATTTCCTCATGCATTTTCAGGTGTGCAAAGAATTATTGGAAATTGTATTAAATTTCAATGAGTTCCTTTTAAGGAAATGAACATAGCTGTTATATAAAAACAGAGAAAATAAAACCAGATCTGCGTTTCTACAGCTCCCAGAGATGTCAGGAGAGAGACAGGTTTTAGGTTAACAATACAGAAAGACAGGTTTTTATCTTTTTTCCCTGTCCCAATTATAGAATACGATCATGTTGTCTGTCTAATGAGTGCACTTTCTATGTTTCAGTCCAATCTGCCATATGCTGTGTGAATCTCATATGGTGATTTTCGACAGCGTTCTTCTTATTTACACACACATATGGCTCTCATCATTTTGAACAGAGCTCAGGTGTGCACATAATGCTAAACCTGCTGTGATGGTGATTATTTTCCAAATCAATGCCATCAAGAATTGTTACTCGTCCTACCTGTCAAAGTCCTGTCGGTCTGAGTGACTGCATCTTCCATGGAAAAATCATTTCCAAACAATAGGTCACCCAAAAATGAAAACTGAAAAATGACAATTATTTACTCGCTGTCATGTCGTTTCAAATCTGTAAGCTCTTTTTCTTTAGAAAACAAAAGGAGAAATTCTGTTCAGCAAAATTCTCTGCAGCTCTTTTCCATTCAAGGACTGTTTTATTATTAATTATTAAATAAAATCTATGTTCTGAAACCATATGATGGATAGACATTTATGTCATTATTGACATATCCCTTGGCAAAGCTTTGAAATCTCATTTGCGTTCACATTCACAAATCAACAAAATGGTAAAAAAAAAAAATCCAAATAGATTTGGATAGACTTTTTTTTTAGGACGACAAACCCTTTGAAATAACTAACTAAAATAGTTACAGGACAGAAATGTTCATAAGTTACATACATGTGATTAGATGAGGCGGTTTCCCACTTTAATCACTACTTTAGTAATGACATGGATTTTTTTTTATCACTTTAATGTGTTCTTTGATCATGAGGTTCAATTCTAATGTTAATTTAAAAATAAATAAAATGAGAAAATGATCATTTTCATCCCTCATTCTGCCCCTCTGAAATGGGTGTAAGAAATATTCATCTTACACTTTTATTTTAGCATTTTAATAAAAATCTACAAAATATAATTTTTATCAATACTCCTAATAAATAATAATAAATATAATTTAATTATAAAATAATAATAATGACATATTAGTGTAAAATAGAAATATATTTCTGTCATAATTTCTTCAAGTTTTTGGTGGGTTATCATGAAGGTCTTTCCATCTTACTTTCAGTTTCTGTGTGTATTTGACAGTAGTTTTTCTCAAATGAAAGAGTGAACAGCTGGTGAAGTGACTCTCAGAGCAGCTCTGGAGATGAAGTTCATGTCTCATATATTGAGACGCAGATGCTGAAAACACTGCGAGCGTCACGTGTGTTTGAGTTTGTGTAATAGATGAAACTAAGCCACTCATTCACACAGACACAGAACATGCAGAATTATTAGTCACATGCACTGACCTTACATGTCATGTTTTTTCTGCTGTGTGATAGACTGTTAGATTAATCCATATCAAGTAGAAATGTCCAGAGCTTACCATCATTATGGACATAAATTTTATCATAATCTCGATAGAATATGTCACACTAAATTAAAATTACAGTGAAGACATTTACAGTGTTGCTAACGACTGTTTTTAGTATCACATTTCAGACATCATTAATTCATTCATGTTTACTAGCCAGTGTGTTTTGTCCTTTCTGCCCTCTGCCTTGAAAAGCCAAGAGTATCCCAGAGTCTCCTCTTTGCTGAACCCGATGAGACTGCTGTTTCTCAAACTAGAGACTCTGATGGACTTTTGTCCTTTTGTTGTTGTGCATCTTAGCTGAACACCTCTCTCTCTTTCATGGTTAGATCCAGTTTGCTTTCTTCTTTCAAGACAGTAGTGCACTGAATAGGCTTCATCTCTCAAAAGAAGAACAGAACAATGATTTTCTTCAGAAATGTGTTTGATTGCCTGAGAGGTATTTACTCAATTACTCAATCCACTGAAGAAATAATATATATTCATTCTCTTAATCCTACCTCATACCTACTATTAACTATTAATAAGCAACAAATTAGGAGTTTATTGAGGCAAAAGTCATTGTTAATAGCAGTTAACATAGGAGTGACTAGTTACATGTAACGGAATTACGTAAATTCATTACAAAATGAATGTAACTGTAATCTGTAAGAGTTATCTAGAAGAATTGTGTAATTAAATTATAGTTAATTATGAAAATGTTAACGATTACAAAGGGGGGTTACAACAGAATAGGACACATGCTAAACTGTTTTATTTCCTATTTGGGTTTGTGTATATGCTTTATTTTTTAAGATTAACAGATTTTTCCAAAACATTGCTAGATGTTTCCTGTAATAGCTATGCAAAGATTTGATTTCAAAAACAGCCTCATAGCTATTAAACGGTTTCTTGAACAGTTTCTTCAGTTATCTCAAAGTAAAAAAGGAAGTTTGATTTTATGGTGGCTGTGCTTTAAAATTCAAGCGAAGAAGGATTTTGAATGTCTGACAGTAATCAGTGTTGAGTCCTACTATAAGGTAAAAGGGAAAGGTCAACCAAATTAGAAAATTCTGTCATTAATTACTCACCCTCACATCGTTCCAAACCTCTCTGAATACATAAAAAATATCTTAATGGAGTCATATGACGTTGCTAAAAAGAACATTATTTTGTGTATTTGGTGTAATGCAATGTGTTTATGCGGTTTAAGGTTAAAAAAACACATTATTTTCCACATACTGTATATTATTGTTGCTCCTCTATGCTCCGCCTTCTGGAACACGTCGATTTTTAGAAGAGAAGATAGGCGTTCTCTGATTGGCCAGCTATCCAGTATGTTGTGATTGGCCGAATACCTCAAGCTATAAATGTTACGCCCCTTACCGTATTGTGATGTCGTGTCCCGGCACAACGACACAAAAACAATAAAAACCCATTATAAGTGAGGCATTTGTTGCATCCAGTGGGGACATAATTACTGGTTATAATGACTTATACTGTCTTTTTATACGTCACGTTGCATCGCGCCGCGTAAACATTACCATGTCTGCATTTGTGATCGGAGAAACGACAAACAACAACCACTGCTCTACATTGCTCAAAACTCGTGTTTGAATAGTCAGTGGCAAATTCTTTAAATAAGAAAACGTACTTACAGGCTGTGAGTCAGAAGCGCCAGACTGTCCTTGCAAAGATAGAATTGCTCCACTTTATAGAAACAGCCTTTGAGCAGCTGGCAGCTACTCCCAGGTTCAGGAAACAGTCCTCCGTAAAATGTGCTGCTCGAATATTTGCATTGTACTGTTCTGGAACAGTGTTGTAAATACAACTTAGCCACTGATTTCTAGTTGTGTCCTCTTTTGGAAGCCCAAACAAAGTAGTTTCGCTTTCACAATGAAACACAGCGTCTCCAGGACACGGCGCCGGTGGCAGCAACAATGCTACAGCGAGAATAAAAATCACACCCTCTTTCTTTGCATATACATTTGGGTGGTGTTTTGCAAATCTTCCCACACAGTGACGTAGACATGAGGGGGCGTGTTTGAATGAGCAGTTTTAGGAGGGCGTGGTCGAGTCTTAACTTTTATTAAGAATATCTCTTTGGTTTTGAGACTTTAGTCTTTGCAACTTCAGGGATCTTATCTATGCACAAACAGCTTGTAACACTCCAAAGAGAAAGGAAAACTTGAAATTGCATCATATGACCCCTTTAATTTGTGTTCCAAAGATGAATGAAGGTCTAATGGGTTTGGAACGACATGAGGGTGAGTAATTAATGACAGAATTTAATCCTTAAACTCTGCCTGCTTTAAATGTTTCAACGTGGTTAACAGTTGAAAACATTCATTAGAAATCTAGAAAAGTAATCAGAAAGTAATCAAATGTAATCAGTTATATTAATTTAATAAAGTAATTGAAACAGTTACACTACTTATTACATTTTCAATAGGGTAACTTGTAACCTGTAATCTATTACATTTCCAAAGTAACCTTCCCAACACTGGTTAATAGTTAGTAACTAGCGAGAATTGGTCCCCAAACTAAAGTGTGACCGATAATCCTTACATTTCAGTCTAATAAATGATTATATATGCAATATTTTCTATGCTTTGCCATCCAAAACAACAAAGCCTCCTTTTTTCTGTGCTCTGTCGCAAATTTTCCAAACTTCCACTTTTGCGTAATTTACCCTAATCAGTCTCTGTGCTGTCATTATTTTCCCATATCACAAGTGGCCAGTGTTTTTATCATTTCACATAATACACTGGCACTAGGGGGTAAATTGATGGAGCACAATTTCGATTGAATTATTACCAGTCGTCCCTCTTTTCATCTGGGTCTGTGTTATTTTATTGATTAGAGTTTGGCAGATTAATTTTGGCCAAAAATGATTAATAGTAAGGATGCGATGTAGGAACGGTAATGCAAGTTGTCACATAACACACATCTACAAGGCCTACACCGGTGCTGGAGATGAGGCTTTTCTTCTCATATCTGGCTGCTAATTGAAATGCTGTTGAAAGCTTTTACAGCATTTGCTTGGTCAGGGTCACCATGTCATCAGTAACACACTGGGACAAAATCCAGATATATCCGAAGGGGGATGGGACAAACGCAGTGTCTCACGACGGTAGCAGATGGCTTGATGGTACAAAACAAATGGTCCAGCCGGACTTCTCCACGACAGTGGCAATGTCCACCTGTTCCCCAAAGCACAAATCATCAGCTTCTCTTTCCCGACTGAAAATACAGCAGAGTGAGAAAAAGTATAAATATCTACATACAGTATATATGTTCACAGGTCTCTTTAGCAGAAGAGAGGCAGGAGTGTCTGTGACTAGCTCTTACCGCATGTGTTTATTGTTAGACTGTCTGAAACGAATGCTGGGCAAAAAGAGTGTGTTTCTACGGTGATGGCCTTGAACGGAACATTTTCAGGTGGGGTATGATGGGAAAAGTCCGTTGTTACGTTCTCGGGAGGACTCGGGAGGCTTATCTGTGACCTAAAGCAGGATTGCAAACTAGAATTTTCTGAAACATACGTGACTGCCACAGTGCCGAGGTGCTGTGGGTGGTTGCTAGGGCGTGGCTACGTGGTTGTTAGGTTGTTGCTTAAAAGAGCCCGCCCCCAAAGTAGAAGTGGCGCCGGTCCCTCCTTCAGTCTTCAGGTACAAATGTACATATGCAAAGGATGGGTGATACCACTTACAGTTCTTGGGGGTAAGGCATTACAACGTGAGTAACATAATTGGATTACTTTTTCAAGTAACGAATAAAGTAACGCATTACTTTTAAATTTACAAGAACATAGCTGAGTTACTTTTTCAAATAAGCAACGCAAGTTACTTTGTTTTCCCATTTATTCACTGACACCTCTCCTGTTCCTGTGTTGAAAGAATTTTGGAGTGAGGTGCAGAAGCACCTTCTTCAGCCTGAGGCTTATTTATTTCACTTTTAGAGTGAAAGGGCCTTTACAGTTGCCAAAACAATAACTTTTGGGTTTATTTGTTATTAAAAAATCCAAATAAGCAAGTCCAGCCCAGGTGACAAATAGTAACATAAAAGTAATGTAATGCATTACTTTCCATAAAAAGTAACACAATTAGTTACTTTTTTATGAAGTAATGCATCAGATTGATTTTATTTACACACGGTTAAAATATGGTAACTTTGCAATTTAAATAAAACAACGATTTTTGGAATACTTTTTACAAGAAAATGCTATTTCAGTGTTTCTACTTCAAAATTCCACGTTTAATTCAATGTGTATTCTTTGTAATTGTTTGTGAAATTTACTAGCAATTTCCTAGTGAAAATTGTTTCTACACCTAATTTGTTGTAGTGTAGTTTAAAATATATTTCTTGTGACCATCATAATATGATCATTATAAAAGTACTAAAATCCTGTGATATGTTTATTAAACATATTTAACAATGAGAAAATTAGATATTTTGCCATCTAGTGAAAAAGTTATTGTGTAAAATTGTCCATTTAATATTACTTTATTGCAAATTATTAAATTGTTTTTGTTTACACATGGTTAAAATATTGTTACTGTAGTGATGATTTATTTTCATAAATGACTGCCAGTGACAAGCTTGACTTTTTATAAATTTTTTTACAAGTTTTACAACGATTACAGAACAAAACATGATCCATTTGAACTTTTAACGTTCCATTTTAAAACATTTAATTGCACACTATATACAGTATGTGGGGGAAATTTCAATTTCAGTTTATGGTGAAAAACTCGACCTAATGGATCCATATTATGATATATATTATGTACATAGCATATATTTGTGTGTGCTATGTACATAATATATATCATAATATGGATCCATTAGGTCGAGTTTTTCACCATAAACTGAAATTGAAATTTCAGAAATTTTAGTTTAAATTGTAATACTAACCATTTAATTAAAACAAATTATGCTTTTAATTATGTTTCAATGCTGCCTTCAAATTGTAAACTTCAAAAAAAAAAAAAAGACCTTAGGGGTAAAAAAAAAAACTTAGAAGACACATAAGGTTACAATTTCATTCTGGAAATGACTTCCAATCTGAAGCAAGGTGACGTCACCTAGGCGCAGTCATTTGCATAAACACCGCCTCCAGAGCAGTCATCTTCTCACCATAGGCCCCGCCCACTGGCATTCAGTCACTTAACGGCTTGATATTTGATCACGCTGAATGTGAGTGTTGCGTAGCCTCAAAAGCAAATAGAAATTACAATCACTGCTGCTATCTTGTCTACACTGGATACAGTATACAGATGCACATTCACTTTATGACTCAGTCCACGCGCTTGAGTCTGTCAATAGGACAAATTGAGTGAAAGAACATTCGCTTTGGCACGTTTGGTTTAAACAGCTCGTTCACGTTTTTGTACAGATATCAGAAGGATCCCATCATAAGGAACAGGTGGATAGTTTATTTTAATGGCAGCCTATATCGTGGATTTTGTTTTGTAATCGAGGCACAGTGTCGTGGAGAGTTCACAAAGAAACATTTGATGAAAGATGAAGCGGTACTAGATCTGACTGCAGCTGCATCACATTGTAAGTAAATGATTTCATAATGCTTTGTCTGGAAATGACTGTTTTATTTTGATCATGTTGTCAAAACACTCACATATGATAGCGAGGAGGCATCGATACTATTTCCTATGCAATGACATTAGCCAATCATAACAGTGGCCGAATTCAAGCCTTACAGGACCCACCCCTAAAAACAGCCCATTTTAGAGAGAGGTTCAGAATGAGGGTTGAAAATAATTATTTTTCCACATATTTATTTGTTTTGTTTTTTGTGTTAGTTAGTTCACCCAAAAATGAAAATTGGTCCATGCTTTACTCACCCTCAAGGCATCCTAGATGTATATGACTTTCTTCTTTCAGATGAATCCAATCGGAGTAATATTCAAAATTGTCCTGGCTCTTTCAAGCTCTATAATGGCATGAGTGGGTGGTAGTGTTCAAATGTAATCAAAAAAAGTGCATGCATACATATTAAAATGTGCATCACACGGCTCTGGGGCGTAAATAAAGGCGTCCTTTAGTGAATTGATGCGTTTTTGTAAAAAAAAAAAATACAATCCATATTTAAAGCGATATAAATAGTTTTGTGTAACTTCCGCTATCTGTCGTACGCGTGTTCACGAGAGACGTAGGAAGCTGGCGCAGTGCGTGTGAGTCTCGCAAAAACCGACGTTTGTTTATAGGAGCAAAGGAAAGCAACGTTTTCTTACTTTACCAAAGGAAAACCTCCTCTTGGCTTATATCAAAATCCCCCAAAATTTTTCTTTACAAATTCTCCTTTTGTGCTTCTAACCTGTGACCAGCGTTTTGTTTTGTTCTCTCTCCGCGCTCGTCACTAATTACGCAACGCCGACGTCCTACGTCATCTGCCTGGACGGCTTCCGCTTGAGAAAAAAGTGTTAATTATGTTTGAAATATGGATATTTGTCTTACAAAACTGCATGGATTCGCTACAGGAGGCCTTTATACATCCCCCAGAGCCATGCGAGTCACGTTTTTTTATGGATTTGCGCACTTTATTTTACGTGTTTTGGACTGTGTAACAGAAACACCCACTGACTGCAATGATAGTGCTTAGAAGAGCCAGGACAATTTTTAATATAACTCCGATTGGATTCATATGAAAGAAGAAAGTCATATACACCTAGGATGGCTTGAGGGTGAGTAAATAACAGGATAATTTTAATTTTTGGGTGAACTAGCCCTTTAACATTATCAGTAAACCTCAAGGAACGTATTAAAATCATAAAAAAAAAAAAAATCCATGTCATAACCCCTTTCAGCAGAAGAAAGAAACTCATACAGGTTTGGAACAACTTGAGGGTGAGAGTAAATGATGACAGAATTTTCATTTTCATTTCACTGTTCCTTTAACATACTGTCTATGTAGGCAGCTCACTAGGTTTCTGAACTGAGCAAGGCTGAAGTCAGGGAAGGTCTCCGTGAGCTCCATCTGCTGGTGAGATTCAGTGACAACAGCTGTGTTTGTGCTGATTTGAGAGCTGTATTTTCTGTAAAATCATAGTGACAGTTAATGGTGTACAGATGGTGGTGTGCGGATATGGTGTTAAACACCAGCTGTTATGAAGCTGATGGTGAAGATGATTATAATGAGGATGGCGGTCAAGATAATCTCTGAAGTGCATGTGTACTATTACATAAAAAACAGCAGAAACTGATTTCAATGTTTCCACTGTGACTTCAGTGATGTGGCCTACTGAAACTAGGTTGACTTTTGTTTATGTTCCTTTTTTTTTTTATTCTGTTCTTGCTGACACTGATCCAGAGAGAACGGCTGTCATTTATAAGTATGAAGAAGCATCCCAAATAATTTTTTGTTACAAACATTTAAATGATAGAATTCGTTTGAAAGTATTAGAGAACTTTGTCAATCACTAACTCTAATGAAAATGAGTTATTCTGAAAAAATGGTAACTAAATAGTCACTAATTTCTTTCGAGACAACAAGTGGACAGGTTAGTTAAAAAATGATTTTTCAAAGCAGTAAATAGAACAAAGATTATTAAAGTATGTTTTACAAGAGCATATAATTTCAGTTCAATCATGACAAATCTTGGAAGATTTTAGCATGGTAATGGTTATGAAAATGTCTTGGCGGAATAGATCTGCTATGCTGCTGCTGCTGCTGCTGGTTATTGCTGTAGTTGTAGATTATTGCTGCTTCTGCAAGCAAGTACAGGAACTTGCTACGGCGATTACGGCATACAGCATTAATACCCATCAGCCAGTGCCATCTTTTCATGACTGAACTATAAATTGTTTCTCCTTCAAAATTTCACATTTAATTCAATGTGTTATTTGCCCTTTCTTTGTAATTGTTTGTTAAATTTACTAGCAATTTCTAAGTGAAAATTAATTAAACTAATATTTAACTGATTTAAATGGCTTATATTGTTTTGTCTAAATCAAAAAATTTTAAATGCATGATTTGCCAAAGATTACAATTAAAATTTTAACTGAGAAACATTTGTCATTTATAGCAAATTAGCAAAGTTTAGCATTTATAATTATTTAAATTTATTATATTATATATTTTAAAATTAATATTAACTTTAAATAAGCATTAGATGAGCATGTATAATTAAATATTCAGGATTGGCAGATATATATGTATATCCAAAATTAACCAATATTGGTAAACAATAATAATAAAACGTTCTAAACAAAACCGCTAAAATAATTCAGTAACTGCGAGTAATCCAGAGTTTCCTGAAATGTTCTCATTCAGTGCTAACTATAATATTTAGCATTTTAACATCTTTAATTAACACTTTACTCTCGGCCGTCTCTGTTGCAGGTATGATATTTTTTTATGCTTGTGGTTTGTTATGATATGCATCATTCACCTCTGCAGATCACGCGGAGTCCTCCAGACTAAAGAGTCAGCCGTTTTCTGTGGGTTAACCAGGGTTTAAATGATAATATGCCAGAAAAGAAGTTTTGAAGAGAGCAGCTGCATGGAGGATTTGAAAGGAAGCTTTTGTTGGTTTCAGGTTTAGATCTTCTTTGCCCCCAGGTGCTGTGTCTCGCACCCTATTACTCCTGGCCAGAGTGCTTCTCTGAGGCTCTTGTGAACATACCAATTTCTTTCTTCTACTGTTTGTTTGTTCTGTTTCATTCTTTGTGTTTTTTTTTTTTACTGGGATCCATATATGAAACACACTGAAGCATTCTGATTATTTCATCAAGCAAAACATGCATGGAAAGAGTCACGCAGTAAAACAACTGTCAGAGTGAGTGATCTTAGTGACTCTGACTTTCATGTAAACATTTCCGTTGCCCCAATCCTCTGAAACAGAGTGCACAAATTCTTTCTGGATTCTGATGTCAAGCTATTTTCCACTTAAAAGGTCATAACCAGCTGAAGAAAATTTTGAATGGTGGTTAAAATGGAGATACACTGATGAAGTATGTGCATTGCAACTCCTCAAGAAACTATTTCATTGCTTGCATTTTTCGATATATGCTGTTCATTCTTAACCACCATTTGGAGGAATGGAAAATAGTTTTTCAGGGCACAGAAGCCAGGTAATTAGCTGATATCAGGATTTAATGAGATTTGTTGACTGAACCAGTTAGGATGTTTTCATGCCAACAATCCAAGACCCTAAAGGCTCAAGCATCTTCGCCCGTATGGTTCACTGTATGAAATCCAGGTCAAAGCTATATTTTAGCTTCGTTTCAAACCATTCGAAACAATCTGCACATTCCTGTCTCTGTGAGAAAGAGGAAATCTGAAACTTCCAGATCAGAGAAGTAGGCAGATGTAGGCCAGACTGTTAGATGGCTCTGATCCAGGCGGTGGAGTCATGTTCCTACAGGAATCACTTCATGCTTGATGATACATAACTGTGGTGATAATAAAACCGATTGCCAGATCAGACACAGTAAGTAACTGATGAGAAGTGGAGGCAAACCAAACAAAGTAGTCATAGAGCATAATACTGCACTGGTTCTGATTGGATACAGTAATAAATAAAAGTTCTGATCACTTAGGGTCAGCCACTGAATATTGAATACTGTTCAAACCGCTCAATGCACAGCTAGTTTTGGTTAGTTTGATTATTGTTCTATATTATTTATATTAATGCAAAGTGAAATTTTGAAGCGGCATGTGTGAAATGCGCTGTACAAATAAACTTGAGTTCCTTACCTTGCCTAATGAATACAAACTGTGTTTTAAATGCGAGGAAAGCTGAAGAAATTTACTTTCTTTGATAATAAATGCTTATATATCCAGAAACAATACGAATACAGGTGCTGGTCATATAATTAGAATATCATCAAAAAGTTGATTTATTTCACTAATTCCATTCAAAAAGTGAAACTTGTATATTATATTCATTCATTACACAGACTGATATATTTCAAATGTTTATTTCTTTTAATTTTGATGATTATAACCGACAACTAAGGAAAATCCCAAATTCAGTATCTCAGAAAATTAGAATATTTACATTTGAGTTTCAATAAATGACCATCCATACAGTATAAATTCGGGGTATCTCTTGTTCTTTGAAACCACATTAATGGAGAAGACTGCTGACTTGGCAATGATCCAGAAGACGAACATTGACACCCTCCACAAAGAGGGTAAGTCACAGAAGGTCATTACTGAAAGGTGTGGCTGTTTACAGAGTGCTGTATCAAAGCATATTAAATGCAAAGTTGACGAAGGAAGAATTTGGGTAGGAAAAGGTGCACAAGCAACAGGGATGAACGCAAGCTTGAGAATACTGTCAAGCAAAGCCGATTCAAACACTTGTGAGAGCTTCACAAGGAGTGGACTGAAGCTGGAGTCAGTGCATCAAGAGTCACCACGCTCAGACGTCTTCAGGAAAAGGGCTACCAAGCCACTTCTGAACCAGAGACAACGTCAGAAGCGTCTTACCTGGGCTGTGGAGAAAAAGAACTGGACTGTTGCTCAGTGGTCCAAAGTCCTCTTTTCAGATGAAAGTAAATTTTGCATTTCATTTGGAAATCAAGGTCCCAGAGTCTGAAGGAAGAGTGGAGAGGCACAGAATCCATGTTGATTGAAGTCCAGTGTGAAGTTTCCACAGTCTGTGATGATTTGGGCTGCCATGTCATCTGCTGGTGTTGGTCCACTGTGTTTTCTGAAGTCCACAGTCAACGCAGCCATCTACCAGGAAATTTTAGAGCACTTTATGCTTCCTGCTGCTGACCAACTTTATGGAGATGCAGATTTCATTTTCCAGCAGAACCAGTATCTGGTTTAAGGACCATGGTATCCCTGTTCTTAATTGGCCAGCAAACTCGCCTGACCTTAACCCCATAGAAAATCGATGGGGTATTGTGAAGAGGAAGATGCGATATGCCAGACCCAACAATGCAGAAGAGCTGAAGGCCACTATCAGAGCAACCTGGGCTCTCATAACACCTGAGCAGTGCCACAGACTGATCGACTCCATGCCACGCCGCATTGCTGCAGTAATTCAGGCAAAAGGAGCCCCAACTAAGTATTGAGTGCTGTACATGCTCATACTTTTCATGTTCATACTTTTCAGTTGGCCAAGATTTCTAAAAATCCTTTTTTGTATTGGTCTTAAGTAATATTCTAATTTTCTGAGATACTGAATTTGGGATTTTCCTTAGTTGTCAGTTATAATCATCAAAATTAAAATAAATAAACATTTGAAATATATCAGTCTGTGTGTAATGAATGAATATAATATACAAGTTTCACTTTTTGAATGGAATTAGTAAAAATAAATCAACTTTTTGATGATATTCTAATTAGATGACCAGCACCTGTACAAATTGATGGGCTCACATACCCCTCTTTCAGCAAGTTTTTCCAGTTTAGTTCATAAACTTTTATTTATTTTGTAGACAAAGCTTTGTGCTTAAATCAGGTAAAACTCCAACCTTCATATTTGCAAAAATTGTTGTTGTTGTTGTTGTTGTTGTTTTGCATATCACCATCACGGTACCCAGGTAAAAAAAAAAAAAAAAGTACACTTCCATAATGTACTTAAAGTGCTCTATTTTTGCGCACTAATTTTGTACTTAATATAATAAAAATGATTATTTAGTACTTATTAAGATAAACTTAAGATCAACTAAGTGTACTCAACTGTGCAATTTTAGGACACCATGAATATAAATGAAAATGCGTCTTAAACATACTATCTCTGTATTTACAAAAATGTATTTAGTTACCACTTGTAGTACACTTGAACCCGTATTTCATACACTATTACATTCAAGTGTACTACAAGTGGTGAATAAATTTATTTTTCAAATACTGAGATAGTATGTTACAAGCGCATTTTAGGTCATTTTCATGGTCCCAAAATAGCACAGTTGATTACACTTAGTTGATCTTAAGTTTATCTTAAAGGGGGCATAACACACACAGTTTCACCCAATCTCATGTTAATCTTGAGTACCTATAGAGTACTGCATCCTTCATATCTCCAAAAAGTCTTTAGTTTTATCATATTTATAAAAGAAAGATAAAGTTTTACGATTCTTTCCGGAAAAAAGCCGAATCATGAATCATGACCGGGATCTTTTATAGCTGGGACTGCTCCATCTTTCAGTATCAAACGATGTGTAAATCCAGCGTCAAACTGGGCCTTGTTTATAAAACGTTCATCAACAAACACACTTGAGAAACTCGGTTGCTGCCCTGGAAAAACAAACTGCATCCACTGTTCACGTAACGCTGGGTTCTTTTGGGAAGCTGAACAAGATTATCTTTCCTTCACTACTAAAAACACATTTCTTTAGAGACATTCTTCCCGAGCGAGTCCCGTGCAGTGCCGGCGAATGAAGCACGTTGATGGGTGCGCTCTTGCTCTTGCTCTCGCGCTGGTCAATGCGTGCACAGGCGCGTTCTTCCGGAAGAAATACCCATATAAGGAGTTCCACCCTCGTTTACGTCATGAAGAGCCACGATTGAAAAAAAAACTCTCTGAAACTTGTACAAACACGGAAGCAAGATTTTTGGTTATACGTCCAAATTGTGTTTTGAAACTTTGTCCATGCTTAGCATGAGAGTCCAACTCTTTAACAGTGTAAACAACTCTGAATGCATGAACTAAAGTACTAAAGCATCATTTTTAGTATATTAAGTACAAAATTAGTGCACGAAAATAGAGCACTTTAAGTACATTATGGAAGTATACTTTGTTTAACCTGGGTATCGAATGTATTTCTGAACTGTAGTTCTGATTGGACACAATTTTGAACTGACTTCTGGTCAGGTTACCAGGCTCACTTTGTGCCAAAATTAAAGGGATGGTTCACCCAAAAATGAAAATTACCCCATGATTCACTAATCCTCAAGCTATCCTAGGTGTATATGACTTTATGCTTTCTGACAAATACAATCAGACTTACATTAAAAAATGTCCTGGCTCTTCCAAGCTTTATAATGGCAGTGAATGGCTGTTGATATTTAACAGTCCAAGAGAACTCCAATAAAGTGCGTCTATCCATCATAAAAAAGTGCTCCACACAGCTCTGGGGGGTTAATAAAGGCCTCCTGAAGTGCACTGATGCATTTTTGTAAGAAAAATATCCATATCCAGTCACGAATTAGAAGTTCAAAATGAAGATTTGTGAAGAAAAATGTCAGAGGATTTCGATATTAGCCAATAATAAACTGGTTTCCCTTTGCTGTTAACAAAACTTGGTTTTTGCAAGACTATAACATATTCTCACGGGAGCTTAAGCTACGCTTACATCCTATGTCGTCTGCTAGAACACCACTCTTTCATATATGCGCATACAATAGTATGCGTAAGTTGATTACACTTTATAAAGTTTTAAATATGGATATTTTTCTTACAAAAAAACGCATTCATTCGCTTCAGGAGGCCTTTATTAATCCCTGGATCTATGTGGAGCACTTTTTATGATGGATGGATGCACTTTATTGGACTTCTATTGGACTATTGACTATCAACACCCACTCACTGTCATTAGAAAGCTTGGAAGAGCCAGGACATTTTTTCGTCTGAAAGAAGAACGTCATATACATCTTGAGGGCGAGTAAAAAGTAATTTTCATTTTTGGGTGAACTATCTCTTTAAGTTCTGGTTGGACTAGATTTTGACACAGTAATGGAGTAAAGTTCAGATTGGACATAAATTCTACAGTAAAAGTTTAGATGAAGTCATTCTCTTACTCAATGGAAGACATAAGTATGCGATGAAAATCAAGTATGCGTATAATAACATATGCATGTCAGAACAGCACCCGCTGTGAGAGTATGCTGTTATCGCTTCATGCTGTTTGTGTGTGTTCACGTCTCACTCTGATGGTGTTGGCGGGCAAACAGGAGCCACCCATGGCAGACTATTCACAACACACATGTATATGAAACACTGCAGCGTGTGACCGCACACCACCCTCCAGGCTCAGTGTGCTGTACCTCCCCCTCTCTCTTTCTTTTCTCTTCTCTTGTTTCTTCCCGCCTATCCAACATTTAGCCACTAATATGGAAACTTAGCAGGACCTTGAACCTCTAAACTGCATCCCTAGGGAGTCCAATAATAAGTTTACAGGCTGGTGCGGTGCTGTTTTGCTTTTCTTTTTACTGCTCACAGGAGAAACACATAATAGATTTGTGAGTTTTGTAACTGAATTTTAAAAGCAAGCTTTAGGAAGTAGATGGAGTTTCGGATGATACTTATCTGACATGTTGAAGAGGAAACATCAGCTTTGGAGGATGGTCTACATGAGATAGCCTTCACTTTCTTCTTCAGCAGACCCTAAGGATGAGGTCCTAAAAATGTAGCCGAGACGTCTTGGACTAAGGTGTCAGACTTTCGCTCAGGCTCTTGAGATCTTCACCTGTCTGCTCACTTGGTTGAATTTTAGAATAGACTGAAACTCTGAGGATGTTTCTTTTTGCAAAGCTCTGGTAAAAGACTTAAAGTTGTTTCCACAGCTTTTTGAAATGACGCACAAGGATTCTCGATTCCACAGGAGGAATTCACTCTTTAATTGTGGCTCAACTCGGAGACGACACTCGTGCATTGGGTATGTTTGGTTATCTGCTGTGCATTATGACAGAAAACATTTTTATTGATTCCTGTGGTTACACTTTATTTAGATTCTTTAGATATTCTACTACAAGTAACTATAAATATAAGTAAGTGTCTTTGCAACTATACAGTATGTAGAGTATTGGTAGACTGTTAGGGTTAACAGAAGAAGTTACTTTCAGTATAGTCAGTAGAATGTCTGTTGAGGGAGCATCAGAATAAAGCATTATTAAGCAGACAATCTAGTGGTACTTTAATGACTGCTATAGTTGAAGTTGAAAGTTACTTATAGTCTAATGTCACCATGTGTTACCATTTTTATTGGTGCAAATGAAGCTACGTAGAGGCTGCTTTGTCAAAGTGTGTTATTTTGATTGCTGAAGTCAGATCAGGCAGGTCAACTTCAGTGTGAACGGAATAACTAAGTGTCGTCTGTCGCTGCAGGCTGCAAAAACTGAGCTCTTCCGTTGAATGCAGTTCAGATTTATTACTTTGGCACACCTCACAGGAGATGGACAGTCTCAGCAGCTCAAAGAGCTGTAGTATAAACTTTCCGCTTTGGATGTCTCATGTTCAGATCAAACTGTATGTCAAAACCTGTGTTCACCCAAGTTCACCCAAAAATGACAATTCTGTCATCATTTGCTCACCTTCAAGTTGTTCCAAACCTTTATGAGTTTCTGCTGAACACAAAAGAAGATATTTGTGAAGACTGTTGGTAGCCAAACAGTTTCTGTTCCCCCATTGACCTCCATAGTGTTTTTTCCATACTATGGTACTGAATAAATGATGAAAGAATCTTCATTTTTGGGTGATCTCTTTAAGCTAATAAAAAATATATATAATGATATTATTAGGCACGATATTGATGAGGATATAAATTGAATAATGTAAGTATATATTATATTATGTATTGTATATACTATACTATTTGTACAATTACTGTAATAAATATTATTTTGTGTATTACTACAAAAAAAAATTATATATTTTTTTTATTATTATTTGATAAATGCAATGGAGATCACTTTTAATGCCTCGAGGCCTGTTTCATCAAACAAGTTAACCAAATAAGCCAGGCTTATTTCAGTTAGTCTGACTCATTGTCAAATGATTTGGTTCCATAAAGCAAATTTAACATAGGCCTAGATCAAGCTTAGTCACTGTGGCAACTTATACTGGGAAACTAACCCGGTCTATGGTAACCTGGTTTTATGACAGCTGTACCTTTTATAGTTTGCAGAACAAATAGCAGAACATTAGAACATTACAATCTAAAATTGCTCTTTAAAGCATTAAAATAACTAAATTAAAAGTTATAATCACTGAATTAAAAATTAAAATAAATAGTAAAGAAAATGACTATTTTAACTGCTATAAGAAACACATTTAACTCATTTGAGCTTAGTACTTAGTAGCCTACTGTACTAGCTTACATTTGATTTACCTTTACAGTTACTGCTATCATAAAAATACACTTATTTGTAGGTTTAAAATTCCACAAAAGACACATTTAATAATATTTTAGCAAAATGTATATTTTACTCAAATTATTGCTTTCCTACTATTCGATTGTGCTCCGTCTGTTTAATGCGCATGTGTGCAGCAGCGCTCGTTGCTCTCACGTGCCTATCCCATGCACTCCTGACAGTAAAATAGATATGTTTGCCTGACTTTCTAACGTTTACAGATGAAAAATATACCTGTGACATGTCAGTTATGCACTGAGGAAAACACAACGTCTCAAATGCATTAAACAGCACAGATATATTCATTGCATCTGTGCATTGCATCTTGCCATGGTGGATCGATCTGATCATAAGCATGCATAAATTAGTGAGATTGTGTGAATTTAATTTGTTGTTTATGGAACCGCTTTAGCCCCGATTGATTTGTTAGGTTGTTTCAAGTCAGGTTTTGGATTTTAATCCCCGTTTTTCCTCGGGTCTCCGTAGTGTTGTGATTTGTCATATTCACGCAGCAGTGGTGATGAGAGAACACGCTTGAGACACAGTTTAGAAAGGAGAAATCAATCTACATATAAAATATCGGTCACAGTTTATCGGTCACTTTCTAAATAATAGCGCAATATAGCGCATCCACTTACATTTACATTTTACATTTTACATTTATGCATTTAGCAGACGCTTTTATCCAAAGCGACTTACATTCAAGTTACAGTTTTTACATTTGATCAGCTCTTGCCACTTGTAATTATATGTAAATAAATCGGTTTTTACCTATGGTTTTTACCGATGCAAATATGTCAGAAATGATGCATCGCGATATAAATGACAACTTGTAGCCGATGCACACTTTTTAAAGCAATGCATTGCATCGTTACCTTCAGGGCCATCCCTGGCTGACGCGGGGCCCGGTGCAAGGTAGAGAGCGGGGCCCCCCTCGGTCCGTTCGTCGCGGGGCCCCCTCACAGCACGGGGCCCGGTGCGACCGCACCAGTTGCACCGCCCCAAAGGATGGCCCTGGTTACCTTTTTATGCTGATGCACCAAGCGAATCGAGGAATCTTCCCATCCATAGTGCATTTGTGCATTGCATCTTGCTCTTGAGTCGAGTCTGTTGTACTGTGCAATGCAAAACCAATGCAAATTTGGGCTGCATGTTCCATGTGTGATAGACACATGTAAACAAAAGCAGTAACATTAACTAGATGCTGTAAATAGTCTTTACTGATCACATTAACACTCTATTTACATCTGTAATGCACTGAGTGCTTTAAGATTACAAAGGCTGTGTAATAGGAGTCAGTATCATGTGACTTTGGCCAGTTAAACTACAGCATTCTGCTCTGAGCTATTTTTAGGGTCGGTGTGATTCTAAACTCTGCTGTGAACTTAAATTTCTTCCAGATGTGCAGACGTCACCGCCCACGTGAACTCAGACTGTGTTTGAGGACACCATCCCTGCGTCCCAATCCACCCTATCTGCCCTAAATAGTATTGAAAATGTCTATTATCACATATAATTTAGGATAGATAGTATGCACATTGGGATGCTGGCCATGTTTTAATAATGCTGTTGGAAGGCTGCTGGTTTAAGGAATATTGGAAAGAAATCGGTGAAAGTTTTTTTATTATAAGGGGGGTTTTCACTTGGTTGGTGAGCTCGTGCTGCGGCTGAACTGATTTGATTATAAAGGGAGCACTCTTTGCTTGGTTTCTGTAGATAACCTGTTCATAATTTGAATACAAGTTTTATGTTTCATGCTGCTATGTGCACACTGGAGTTTCAGGAGTGACAGTCATATTAAAATGCGAGAGTGTATCTGAAATTGTGATAACCATAGCAAAGGAAAAATTGATGTGTGCATTAAGGCTTGCAGTGTAATTACAATAGATCTTGTAATATGTTTCTTTATTATTCTATTACTTCCAATTGATCTTTTAATGCAATGCTTACATAGTTGAACAATATTTGAAGACCACATGGTAATGATTTACATATAATTATTAATGGCATTAATAATTAACTAATTCTATTCTTATTTATTTCAAATAGTTAAATAAAAAATAGTTACAATAGTTTTTGCTATTGTACTGAAATTGGTACAGAGAACTGTGAAATTTTTCTGGTATTGGTACCAACCACTGAAATGTTGGTATGTCTTTTAGGTCACATTTTATGTCATATCTGAAGTAATCCATGTTTATTACTTTGAAATGGACAGAAATTCTTATAATTCTTCTTCTTAAGTCTTAAATCCACTTTTGTTTGTTCTGTTTTCTGTGAAGTTTTTGAACAACTATGCTTTGCAGTTATTATAATGTATTTTATCCAGCTGGTCTATTTTTTGAGTATCAAATTTTTCAGATGAACTAAAAAATGAGTTTCTTAGTCAGTGAGCTCCTGTCTAAGTGGGTGGTTCTTGGCCAACATCGGCTGTAAAAGTGGGCCAGACTTTATACTGCAGTCAGAGGTCTGGCCATGTGAGACTTGTGTTTGAGGAAAACTGTTTTGGTTCTATTTGTGGTGCAGGAATTTGCATTCTGCACCAAAAATATTTAATAAGAGTGCAGTAAGGCATCTGTATGTTGCTTTGGATTATGAGCGTATAAGTATCAAATGATGTGAAGGTGCTGTAATGATTGAACTTGGGTCACTTTTCTAACTTCAACCATACACAGACTCTGTCTGAAACCTTGGTGCCTCACTGGCTAGTCAGTCACTAACTGAAGTATTGTTTTGTTTATGATGGAATTTGTTAGGGAAATAGGTTTTAGACATGTGGTTGAGTTGCAAAAAATGTTTCGGGACAATGCGTATTTCTAGGGATATAGCCAAATGATTCCCTCAACTCACGATGCGGTACGATTCATGATACTGATTTCTCAAAACGATTTTCTCAATTATTTTTTAACAAAATGAGATTTAAGACAGATTATTAATGAAAAGGTGTCCTTTTATTATTTCTCAAACAAAATCCTGCAGAATGTCTCGATAGAGATCGCTAAACGAGTGCATGCATGGTTGCCAGGTTGAGAAGATTAAGTAAACCACTGGACAGAAAATGTATTGATTAATAAAAAAAGGTTTGAATGCTGAAAACCTGGCAACTGCAACCATGAAAGCTTGTGGAGGCTTGTTACCAATGCAAGATAATGCAAATGCCACATTAAAACAAAATATTTTCATGGTAAATAACCAGAGGGCAAATATCGCTCTTAATAAATTGAGATCAGCAGAAATTGTGAATTTAATTGAAATACAACTTATTTTAGTACTATAGACTTCCTTTCAGTGTCTAGTTATGCCAAAAAAAGCAGGTGTGTGATTTCTGAGGATACTTAGTTCTGCGGTGTTGGTCATGAAGTAGGGTCATTTAATGAACGACATATACAAAAAAAAATAAATAAATAAAAATCACCTGCAGAATGCTCCTGTTTTTCTTTTCATACTGATTAATTGTCTAACATGCCAGTGAACATATAATTCCTGGTAAACCTTGTGTGCAGGTTTCTCAGGTGAACTGGTGGAAATAATTCTCCTAGCAGCTCTCAATGTGTGGCTGCCCCCTTCTGGCTGAATGCTGAATATTTGCTTTGTGTGAACTGTCTGGTGATAGTTTGGTTTGAGAGTTTCAGCTATCATCAGTCCATAAATAATAGCAAGCAAAGACACTGTAATACACACAGAGAGAGAGAGAGAGAGAGAGAGAGAGGAGAAAGAGCAATCTTTTGGGAATTTATTGCATGTGGAAAGATACACTTTTGTAGGTGTGTGTGTGTGTGTGTGTGTGTGCTTACATAGCTCTGTCTCTGTCTCATTGTAGAGAATAGGCTACTGTTGATCCTATTCACAGTTTCACACTATTCATCATGAATATCTCTGATGTTTTGATTTCAACAAATAAGATTTGCTTTCCAGCCATCATAAATGAAAGTGTCTGTCTGATCCATTTGGGGCTTGATTATTAATCCTCTTTTGTGTGTGTGTGTGTGTGTGTGTGTGTGTGTGTGTGTGTGCGTACGTGCGCGTGTGCGTGTAAGACTGAATTGGATCTGCAATCTTGCAAGAGGTTTATTTTTCATTCAAAAGATACTTTTGTTTAATCTGAGAAAATTAAAGTTCAGAAGAAGTATGCACTATGCAGAATACATCACAGTTGGTGCTATGGACTTGAATGATATCTGAAATCGTGAGGAGAGGTGAGCTATTATTTTTTTATAAGCAAATTTACTCTTTTTTTTTACCCTTGCAATAAATAGGCCTATAGTTGATCATTTTAATTAAAAATTAAAAATAAACAATACATTTTGCATGTAACTTCATAGATTTACATTGAAAGTGGGACTGAATTCGTATCTGGAGAGCACCATCCGGAGAGTAATCACCCGGAACACCCTGGCAACCAGTGTTGTTGTTGTTAACTATAACTATTAAAAATAATTTTTGTTATTTGAAATAAAGTTAAAATAAAGTAAAATAATAGGTAAATAATTAAATAAGATGAAATACTTAAACTTAAAAAATTTTTTTTTAAATAAAATAAGCTGAATTACTAACATTACTAAACATAAACATAAAATATAAATATAAGATGAAATACTTAAATTAAAAACTTAAATTAAAATTATAAATATTGCCTTGATTACTAATTGAAATAAAGTAAACTGAAGTACTTAAACTACTAAAATTATTCTAAATCATTTTGTTATTTGTACGTTAAATATAAATAAAATACACTTAAAATAGTACTTAAAATAAAAAAAAAAAAACTTAAATGAAAAATTGTTGAAAACTTAAACAAAAATGTTGACTTGGTAACTAACTGACATAAAATAAGCTGAAGTACTAAAATAACTAAAATTAAAACTGAACTAAAAAATAAAGGTAAATATTTATATCTAAAGAAAACTAAAATTAATAAAAATGGCAAAAGCATATAACAAAATTCTAATGTAAAATTAAAATTAAAATGAAAACTGAAAATAAAATATAAAAATATGAAAAAATTAAATGATACTAAGATAACACTGCTAACTACAACCAGAAAGCTCTAGAACTGTACATAAAACCTAGTAAGAGCACCTTAACAACCACTTACAAAATACTAGAAACCACCCATCAGTGCCCAACAGCAAAGCAACATGCTAAAACATGATTAAAAAACAGTCATATTTTGAATAAACAACAATTAAACTCTCTAAACAAGTCATTCCCACATTAATATTTTATGTCAACATCCACTTTACTATGGCAGACTGGAAGCAATTCTTGTAATAGATTTGGTAACGGTGCAGACAGTGTGTGTATGTGACATTGGCTGTATGTGAAGGGCCGCTGCTCAAACCCTCATGAGCAAATATTTACCCTGATTTGAGCAGAGATCAGATTCAGACCTGTGGGAAGTCAAATCAGGGAGATGAGGTTCCACACTGCAAAAAATGCTTTTTTTTTTTTAGTTTTCAGAAAAAACATGTAAAAATTAAGTGAGTTTTTGCTTGAAACAAGCAAAATAATCTGCCAATGGGGTAGGAAAAATGATCTTATGTCAAACAGAAAACAAGATTATTTTTCTTACCCCATTGGCAGATTATTTTGCTTGTTTCAAGCAAAAACTCACTTAATTTTGACATGTTTTTTCTGAAAACTAAAAAAAAAAAGCATTTTTTGCAGTGCATGATTCAGCTATGAATGAAATTCTCCAGTTAATACTACGGCAAAATAAACATACAGGCCCCAAAAATATGTGAACACTGCAGTCATGCTTAAAATGTGGATGTAAATACACTAGAAACCAAATTTTGTCAAATGTAATTGCACTTTCTGATGCCTTTTTGCCATTTGAAATGACAAATGTGCTAAAGGAAAAAATGACATGTCAAAGTTTTTTTTGTTTATTTTTTTTTCTTCTCCAAAAGCTGTTGATTGAGCTTAACTTAACCTGGAATATTGCACTTGTTCTTCTAACTTTAAAACCCGTTTGTCTACATTTTGTTAAAAGAATTTGAAAACTTAATAAACATCTAATCCCATGAGTAAAAGTGCACTAACTTAAAAGTGTATTTCAAAAATATATGTAATACATATTGAAGCACATGTAAAGTATCTGATTATAATTTTAACTGTAGTGTGTTATTTGATATTACATTTAAAGTTAATATATTTTAAATGTACCAATCTACGATTTCATTATTACAAATATATAATTACAGTTATCAACGATATATCAAATACAGTAGAAATGTCATATTCTATTCAGTTTATCATAAATGCTTGTCGGTACATTCAGAAGTGTTTCAAAGACAACAGAATTATGAAATTACATAAATATGACAAGAAGTCCTACTTAAGTGGGTCACAAAGCATTCAAAAGTTCAGCTAATTGCAATTAATATAAATTTACACTGTACTGCTTTTTATATAATTGCAATTAACATGCAGTTAAGTATCTGAAAACATTAGATTCAGTTTGCACTTAAGTATATTCTTTCCATAATAAGTACTCTTTTAAAAAGTGGACTTCTTTTTCACAAGAAGTGAGTATGTGCTGTTTATGACACTTTGATATTTTGTAATCTAATGCAGTGACATTGGTACCTTTAGAGTTTGAGACATGTATACTGGGATGTACTGTAAATGCACTTGGCTTATGGCTCGCTCCAGTAAAGAGTTAATATTGAGTCACTCATCTGGTGGTTCCGCCTTCTCCATGGGCTGTGACTCACTGTTCAGCTGCCAGTCCCACAACCACACATAAACACACACACACACACACACACACCCATATGAGGCCAGCATGCTGGTGTAAACTCATGTATAAGAGTTCAGCTGTCTGAGCTGCCGGAGGGGAGCGGGAGAGAGAGACTGGCGCTTGGTGACTTTGGAAGTTTGTTTATTTGTGAATTATCCTCGTATTTTACAGCAGATTTACCGACTATAAAAAAAAAATACATTTTATGAGGACTAAAAGGAGTCAGTGTGATTCTAA
Organism: Onychostoma macrolepis; assembly: GCF_012432095.1. NCBI lineage: Eukaryota > Metazoa > Chordata > Actinopteri > Cypriniformes > Cyprinidae > Onychostoma > Onychostoma macrolepis. The sequence goes on along the minus strand of NC_081165.1, from coordinate 25,554,344 downwards.
ACTGAAGGATGATGACTAGGCAAATGCGAGATGTCCGGGGGAACTCGGTCATGTCAGCATGGCTCCATGTGTTCATTGCTCAGTAACTCAGCAGTGGGAAGCATGTGTTTCAGACTACATGAGAGGAACAGCTGATTTCTGGAGGGAAACGGCAAAGGAACGAGAGACACGGAGGGAAATATGAGTTTGCCAACTGGCTGTGTCTTCCTTCCACCCAGCGACCGCACTTTTAAAGTTCGGAACGTCAATCTTTGTGGCTCCCCGTGTGCTGTCAACTGTCCGATTGACATTGTGCAGAAACGCAGGCGGTAATTGATTTTTTTAAATTTTTTTTGCTTGTGTTGTGTATGGAAACAGTTATGCAGGGATAGCGTTTGGGTCTTTAAAAGTGTTAAAATACGTTTTTACCAGTTCAACGGGAGTCAAGTATGCCAATCGTAGGTTGATTTCCACAAAAAGGGCGACACTGCTGTCAAAATATTTGTTTGAGCGGTCTGACATCAACTGCTGGCTCAACCAATAGAACGCAACCTTGAAATCGTCATTTAAATTTCTCCATAGGGAAATAGATTTTTAGCAATAACTGATAAACCTTTTAAAGACAGACCTGTTGTGAGCACAGAGGTTGGTAACTGATTGTTTGCCTTAATTCAACATTTTCAAAATAATTGTGTTTAATATTGGAGTTTGTAGTAAAAAAAATTCCATTACCCATGATGCTGTACAGAAAATTCCACCAATTGTAGAGTCACATCGAAGAAAGCATGGCAAAAGAGATCTTTAGCTCCGACCATTCCCTGCGATGACATTATCAAGCCGGTCTCCCTACGCTCTCAAAATACTTAAATATTTGTATATATATGCATATTTTGTCATGAACCAACAACTCTGAATGAACAGTTTAATTTTAATTAATGTCATTCGTAGTGCCTCATGGGATTGTAGTTTCTTCCCTTGTTAAATCTGTTAAGTACACAGTCTTGTACCTTTGTCTTTTTTAATACCCTTTTAATATACTTTTTGCTTTAAATCAAAGTTTGCAATGTTGTGTTCATAGTTTATGACACCTTCACAAAGTTTTTTTATTTTTTTTAAATACATCCAGAAACAGTGCCGCTGAAAAAGTGGGCGGGCCCTAATGCACTTTATAGCAAATGTTAGAGGTCGAGCTACTTGTTTGTCTGACCAATAGCAAATGGGGGCGGGGTTAAAGGGGAGATAGTAGTGTTTGGGGAAAAAAGTTTGAAATTGTTTTTGATGATCATAAAATGAAAGAGTATCAGTCAGATTTTTGTTATGTTGGCATTTTGGGTGATTTTGTTATGCTTAATAGTGGGACTTATAAGTTGAGGATGTCGACATAGCCTGCATTAGAAAGAAATGGCAACTTTTTTAATTAACTGGCTTTGTTGAAATCAAAAATATTGTTTAATGCCTCTGAATCACCTAAATATATTAATTTATACCCACAAAACTAGTTTTCATAGGTTAAATTAGGTAGAAATAGCTCTTACAGTTGGTAACAGTTGCATGATTTCCACTATTTACAGTGTGTATAATGCTTAATTCAGTAAGCAGTTTATTATGCAAATGGCAGCACAGTTTTATTTCTTGCTGCCAGCACCATCATGACATAGAGTAAAAGTTATGTTTAGCATTCAGTTGCTAGTTTGTAGTTAACAGAAGCAGATTCATTTGAGGTCATTTGACATGTCTAATTATGTTGTGATTACTAAAGTAGCATTTTAGTAGATATTTTATGCATAGGGATTTTATATTTTATTTGATCCTGTTTCAAAGATGTTTAAAAGCTTTTTTCAAATGAATTAATTTCTGCCAAAGACTTACTTTTTAGTTTAGTCCTTCATGGGAACCTGGAATGTGTAATTAAATAGATGTTGTTTACAGCAATGCCACAACTCGGTGCATTTAATATGAAAATGCATACAGCAATAAAAAGGCCAGACAACACACACAACCTGATTCACGAATAAATGACTAAGTTGGTTCTTTTAATGAATTGTGTCTCAAATAAGAACTAAAAAGTATATCCTTCATTCTCTAGTGAGCCACACATGCTGAATACATCAGAGAAATGAACTTTCACTGTCAGCGTTCATTCAGGATGTTTGTGTTTGTCATTAGCAGGTCCTGAGAGAGTTTTCTCATGACAGTGATGCAGTGAACCTCACAAAACCACATACAGGTTCAACCTGAAATCAAACCATAAAATCATCAGTACACTGTAAAAAGTGAAAGTTGACTTAACTTAAAATTTAAGTACATAATAATTAAAAAAAAAAAAAAAAAAGTTAAGTGAACTTGACAATTCAAATAACTTATTTTTTTAATTATCATTTACTTTAAAATTTTAAGGCAACGGGTTTCCTCGATTTTTTTAAGTTAAGTCAGCTTATCACTTTTTACAGTGTAATAAAAGTAATACACTCCAAATAAAATATATTTTTAAAAAGTAGTAAGCACATTTCATTCAAATTCTCATTAATGTCTAGATCTACTTTTTTTTAACAAAATATACATATAAGGTATATGTAAATACTTTTGCTCGCTCTCTCTCTCTCTGTCTCTCTCTCTCTATATATAAAATTTTATTTTATATCTTTTTTACCCATTACAGTATTCAGGGGGTGGAATGTGCTTACCATTTCATCCTTTTAATTGTTTAATTTACCATTTAATTATTCTTTTGATTTTGGTATGAAATGACCTGACAAGGTATTACAGGTTTACAATGATATAAAAAAACTATCTACACTATCATAAATGTACTGTACCGTTGTATTTCCATGGTACTGTAATTCCATGTTATTCTTTGAAGTTCCTTGGATTGTGTAAATACCATCACTGAGCACAATATATGACGTATGATGTCCCAGGGCCCTTGTATATGAAGGGCCACACTGTCACTGCCAAATGCTTTTGTTTGGAAATAGTAGTTATAACCTGCACTGATACTGTATGTAATGCAGATATGAAATATAATGCTGTTTATAGTCTCAGGTCTTTATCTCAAACACATCAACCACGCTGTCTTTTATCTCAGAGCAAATTCACGTCACTTTCAGGACTGTGCACAGCAACACAGTCTGCCATGATCAGCCTCCGTTAGTGACCTGGAAAGAAGTGTGTGTGTGTGTGCACATGAAATATCTCTGAATCTACAATAATAAGTCTTGATTCAACATTAATTTAAAGAGATAGTTCACCCCAAAAAATGTCATCCTTTTCTCCTCGTGTTGTTCGAAAAACATGTTCAAGCTGATTGTCCATATAACTGTAAAAAGTGATGTTGACTTAACTTGACTGCCTTAAAATTATTAAGTAAATGATAATTAAAAAAATAAGTTAAGTGAATTGTCAAGTTCACTTAACTTTTTTTTAAAATTATTATTTACTTAATAATTTTAAGGCAACAAGTTTCCTCATTTATTTTAAGTTAAGTCAACTTATCACTTTTTACAGTGTTCAATGACCCATTTCTTTGTCACCATTTATGTTATCATTAGGCTGAGATCACCTCATTCAGGCCATCTTGGACCGATTATTTTGGTGCGGATCTGAACATGATTACCGTGTCCATAAAGTATATGCCTAAACAAATCAAACTTAGGGAGAAAACATGCCAGGTGTCACAGCTCACGTGGAGCATGGGAACCAGGAACGAGGAGACGAGGAATTCACAACACGGGGGTTTATTATTCAAAATAGGAACACAGAATCACAGGCAGGGTAGACACTTAAAGACCGACAAACACAAACTGAAAGGACTGGGGCTTATAAAGACAAGACAATCAAGGAACTAAGGGGACACACCTGGAATCAAATTAACACAATCAGACTGGGAAGAAACTGGGTCACAGGGAACACATGGGGAGCAAAAACACAACAAAACAGTCCAGGGGCGTGACATTACTCCCCCCTCCCGGAAGGTGCGTCCTCGCACCGTGGAACAACAGAGGGGGGGAAACGGGTGGGAACAAAGGCGGAGGCTCAGGAGGAGGACGGACCACCGGGAGGGGGCCGGCTGACAGAGACCAGGGAGGTGATGAAGGAGGGAGGAGCCACGGAGGAGACAGGAGGGACCCGGAGCAGGAGGAGCCTGGCAGGACCCAGGCCACAGCCATGATGGCCCACGGTGGAGCCGACGGAGGGAGGAGCCATGGAGGAGGCATGGCCACCGACTCCAGGGGGCCGACCAACGGCGGCGGAGCAGGTGGTGGAGGAGCCCAAAGCGGAGACGGAGAGCCGACGAGCCAGGGGGATGCCGAGGATCCGGGGGGCCAAGGTGGAGCCGAGTGCTCTGGCGACCGAGGCGGAGACGGAGCTCCGGAGATCCGCGGCGGAGCCAGAGCGACTGAGGACCAAGGTGGAGCTGGCGGGAGGAAGGAGCCCAACTGAGCCGGTGGGACGGAGCGACGAGGTGCAGCCGGAGGAGCGGAGTCCTGAGGCAATGGCGGGTCGACGCCCGACCAAGGCGGAGCCGGAGGGACGAGGGAGCCCGGTGGAGTTGGAGGATCGACAGGTGACGGTGGAGGCGAGGGAGCTAGGAGCCGAGGTGGAGCCGCTGGGTCAACGGGCCGAGGCAGAGTCCGGGCCGAGGAGGTTGGAGGCGGAGGTGAGGGATACTCCAGCCCCGGCGACGCTGGAGGATGGCAGTCCCGTGGGGCTCGCACCGCATTGATGGTGAGCTGAGGGCGAGCAGAGGGGCTGCCAGACGACAGCGGTGGAGGAGGCAGGAGCGGGTGGGAGGGTGGGCATTTTCGAGGAGCGGGCACTGGAGGGCATTTTCGAGGAGCGGGCACTGGAGGGCATATTCGAGGAACAGGCACTGGAAGGCGCTCTGAAAGCGCGGAGCTGGACGGAACCAGCGGAGGCACAGGAGAGCTGGACGGGACCAGCGGAGGCACAGGAGAGCTGGACGGGACCAGCGGAGGCACAGGAGAGCTGGACGGGACCAGCGGAGGCACAGGAGAGCTGGACGGGACCAGCCAGGGTGAGAGAGAGAGGAGAGGGGAAACGTCGACCTCCAGATCCGTCTCCCAGTCAATGAGATCCCCTTCCATGTCCAGCAGCCCCAGATGGATAATCAGCTCATCCTCAGCCACGGTGCAGGGGGCGGAGCTCCACTCCGCGCTCACACCGTCAACGGCTGGCTCCCTCGCGATGGGCACTGTCGCTGGCTCTCGCACCTGATCTGACGTGTTGGGCTCAACTTCCGGGGCGATCTTCCGCTCAGTCGCTCGGCTTTGCGCTGGCTCGCAGATCGCAGCGGGGAATGGCTCTCCGTCATCGGTGGGCTCGGGCTGATGCTCCGTACCGCTGGGAGTTGGTGGGCTGGGCTCTGGGTCTGGAGTGGATCTGGCGAGTTCCTCCTCGGGAGAGACGGTGAGGGGTGATCCGTTTCTCACCAGAATCCACTCCACGAAGGCGGCGAAATCCTTCCGAGGACCATCCTCGGACGACAGCGCTCTGCACGCGGTGTTCAAACTTGCGTTGTAGCATGAGCAGAGCGTGCCGTTCGGGTAGCTGGTGGCATTAGCTATCATCAGGAACAGTCTGGTGTGGTCCTCGAGAGATCTGTCCCCCTGCTCCAGCAGGAGGAGGAGGAATTCGGGCCGGACGAGGGGAGGTACGAGGGGAGGTACTGTTTTGGGTCGGTCTTTCTGTCACAGCTCACGTGGAGCATGGGAACCAGGAACGAGGAGACGAGGAATTCACAACACGGGGGTTTATTATTCAAAATAGGAACACAGAATCACAGGCAGGGTAGACACTTAAAGACCGACAAACACAAACTGAAAGAACTGGGGCTTATAAAGACAAGACAATCAAGGAACTAAGGGGACACACCTGGAATCAAATTAACACAATCAGACTGGGAAGAAACTGGGTCACAGGGAACACATGGGGAGCAAAAACACAACAAAACAGTCCAGGGGCGTGACACCAGGGGCCTGTACCATGATGGTAGATGAACAAATTCAGAGTTACAGGATTAGTTTCGAGTTGACAAAACCAAACCTCTCCAATCCGGCTTTGTTGGTACCATGATGCTGATCATCAACTTTCTTTGTTAACTCAGGCTTTGATCCTGAGTTTGTGGAGCATGTGCACATGGATGTGTGACATCAGTGGCTAACAGCCAATCACAAGCCTTTGTTAAAAGTTAAAGATTTTGCTAAAGGTTAAAAGATTGAAAAATATGATTCATTTAAATGCATTTACAATGAAAAAGTACTTGTTCATGAAAGAGGACAAATAAAATAAATTATCTTGCTTTATCAGTGCAGTCACAAGTGAAACTGAAGTTAGTTTATATTGTTGGAAATATACAGCGATAGAGACTCGAACATGTAAGGTCACAGTCATTTTTTAAAGCATTATCTATTGATTCTACAACTTATTTATATTATATACAATCTGTATCTATTAACATTCATTTAAAATAAATTATTTATAATAACTGTTAAACTAAAATAGCTTGTGTGTAATGGATTAATAATAATATAAATCATATAATTAAATAAATAATATAAAATAATGTAATTATCTTTAAGGCCAGACCAACTTTTTTTTTCTTTTGTACTAGTGACCTTTAATTTGGAGCAAGATAAACTGGGAGAGTGACTTTTTTTGTGTCAGACATGTGTCGGTTAGCTCACATCTGATTGGTCCAATTTCAGTTTGAGATCTCTAACTCAGAACATAACCTGCCCCGGAGCAGGTTAGCTGTGGAGTGTAAGTTACTATGGCAATGAACGCAGCTAAAAGCCAAGCTACTTTCATGGTACCTAAAACCCAGAGTTGGCGCAAGCTAAACTGAAACTTACCTGGCTAGCCAGCTAATCCAGCTTCATGGTACAGGCCCCTGGTTCCTTAAACAAATGCTCCAAATGAGCCAGGTGTGAAAATGCCCGTTAATATCTCCTTTTGATTGTTATTTTAGTATCACTGAGATACTTTTGTAGTTTTTAATTAGTGCTGTCAAACGATTAATCGTGATTAATCGCATCCAAAATAAAAGTTTTTGTTTACATAATATATGTATGTGTACTGTGTTTATTTATTATGTATATATAAATACACACACATACAGTATATATTTGAAAGTATTTACATGTATATACATTTATATTATTATATAATATATAAATATATCTAATATATAAACATAACGTATTTTTCTTAAATATATACATGCATGTGTTATATATACATATACTAGGCGCTCATTTATTATGTAAACAAAAACTTTTATTTTGGATGCGATTAATCACGATTAATCGTTTGACAGCACTAGTTTTTATTAATATTGTGAATCAGTTTTTATTATTATATATTCTGTTTTCATTTAAAAATTGGTTAAAGTTTTAAGAATTTGTTTTGTTTTTGTGATTTTTGGTAGTTTTTGCATTAATTTATATATGACTATGTAGTTTTTATTGATTTTTAGTTATTTTAGTACATGAAGTTAAACTAAATGAAAATGAGAAATGTATCCTTGGCAAGCAGCTAGCTGAAATTAATCATTTTATATTTTATTTCAGTTCATGTAGAGACAGCTGCATGATAAATAGTATTTTAATCATGATCACGATTACTGCTTCTCTCAGTTCAGGCATAATCGTCTGTGATATTTGCCTGCTGGTTATTTATTCTGAAAGTTTTAGTTTGGTATTTGCATTATCTTACACTGGTAACAAGCGGCCACAAACTTTCATGGCTGCGGTTGCCAGATATCAGAGTGTAAATCTCCCAACCAGAGCCTCTAAATAAATTGACACATTTTCTGCCCAACCTGGCAACCATGTGCACACGCTTTGTTCCATTTCGGAAAAGCACTGATAAGTTGAAAACATGTAAATTGGAGGTATTCTGCTCAAATAAATGTGTAATGAAGCCAGTCTGTTTTCGTTTGCTTGCTAAATCTGTTGACGTTCTCTTGATTTGTGCTTATGTGAAAGTGCAATAATTCTGATGAAAAGTGAAAATTCTAAAATTACAATAATTGTGATTGTATTTGTTGAGTAAAATAATCATGATTTACCATTTAACCATTATCCAATTTTTTAAGTACCATTTGTTAATGTTTTTCATTTTAGTTTTAATTAACTATATAAACCCAGGTTTATATGGGTTTAGAACTACATTCGGGTGAGAAAATGATGAGAATTTATTTTTAAATTTGGGTGAAATGTTCCTTTATCTGCTTTTGTGGCCCGATTGAGACACGCAGGACAAGTGGCTGCAGTTTTTATATTCGTTTTGGGGTGATTATTACCTAATTTGAGCAGGAAGGTGCAGCGGCCATGCTTGAATTACTCATTTATTGGAACATTTAGATTTAAGCCACATCTGCACCTCTAATCAGGGTCCGTCCATCTCCACAGAGCTGTTCTAGGCCCATCATGCACTGAGTCTTTATGACTGGCCACTGTGCACTTTAATTGGCTTTGCTCAGTAAGCGGTGCGTCCTGTCCTGTCACGATCGAAGCAATGTTCCAAATAAAGACCGATTCCTAATCAGAGACACTAGAGTCAGAGCTCTGGAATACAGCTGGTGTTCAGGTGAACGAGGGAGAAGAACTGTCCTTTATTACTGCAGACCTCTCATCGTGCTCTTCACACCAAGAGCTTATTGATCCCACCGTCCCAGATCTCTCTCATAACATGAGCTCCTGGTGGGATTGGCATCCTGTCTGTCTCCAGTGCCTCGTGTTTGCCTGTTCAGAGTCACACATGAGCAGGAAAAACACAGTAATGACTTTGAAAGTGTTTAAAATCATCAGCTGGAGAACAAGTGCGGTTCGGTTCATTCTTTGTTACTACATTTTATAATGTGTAATGGAGTTTATAACGTAGTCTTTTCAGGGTTGGGCAAAATTCTGAAATTTTGAATCAACTTTGAATATTTATAAAATCATAATTTATGAAATTAGACACATTTCTATAATGTAACTATTCAAAACAATATTTTCATGCCAACTTACAAAATGTTATGCACATAGTTTTTCATCAGTATATATACACACACACACACACTAATGTATTATAGGCGTGAAAAGTAATACGATAATTATTTTTAATTGTTCTTGATTTGATTTTTCAGAATTCAGAATTTTAGAATTAACTTTATTAAAATATTTAAAATGTAAATATTCAATATATAATATTTTGAATGCAGACCCGCAAAATGTTAAGCACATAGTATATAATTAAATTACAAAAAAATATTAAATAACTAACTTGTTTGAATTTCATTGTTTAAAAATCTAAATCTATTGAACTAAATTAGTTTCTCCCCTGCATTAAGATTCACATCTAATGGCATTAACTATGAAACGTGTACTTCACTGGAATCACTTACATTGATGACGACTTGGATAACTTGGAATCATCTCTGCATATTGCTTCATTTCCCTTACTTCCACGTACAGTATTTGTACAAGCTGTTTGTTTTATACCTTGAGTAAACAGTGTGCACTAACATTTTACTTCTGACTGTGTACTAATCATTCTCACTAAGCTATTCTAACTCTTTACCTTGGATGATACTCATAATGCATTACAGTGAATCTGCCTGTTCTTTAAGACCAAAATAAATAATACCAAAAATTTAAAAGTGCACGGTTTTTCAAATATGTATGTAATATTTTTGAATGTATAGTTATATTATATTTGGAGAACAATGTGTGTTCAAATGTAGTGGAAATAATGTTACAATGGAAAAAAAATGTAATACTCCTAATAGGATTTATTTTCTTTTTGCAAAGTGCAGTTTTTAATTTTTTCTGTAAAGCGTGTCTGATCCTGAAGCTATCTGACATGCATTTCTGTGGTATTCTACAAATCTGTCAGCTTTAGCATGCTGTGACTTGTCTGTTGGCAAAGAGCAGTTATGTATGTATGTATGTCTGTGTGTGTGTGTGTGTGTGTGCGTGTGGTCAGAATACGAGAGAAAGAGAAAGGACTGGATGTGTTTATGGAAAAAACACTATATTAAGCTAATGCATTTAGATTTTAGTCTCTGGATTTAAATAATTCAAGGTCTTTAAAAGAAATATCAAATCAAACTGGTAAATCAAATATAAGAAATACATCAATTTATTCTTCAGGAAATATTTATATGGTAAGGTTGTCATTGGATTTGTGTCCAAGCTTTTTACTAAAAGTCTTGAGAGTTAGAATGGCAGTCTGCTTGCAAACGCGACCAAGATCTGCTGAAAAGCACGTACTGTGGTAAGTTCACTGTTGACATTTGCCACATTATACAAACTCCGGCATTTTGTCAGACTGCTCTTCAGAACATGCATTGTGTACTTTGCTCTTCCCTCTCTGTGGAAATATATGGATTTTGGTACACAATACTAAATTCTGAGAAAGAAAAAGGTCCTAGGCTGTAATTGTACTATATTCTGACATTGTTTTCGGTATTTTATGTGTTATTATAAATCTTCTTTCCCCAAAACCACATAAATAGTGTCTGGAAAACAGAGCATTGACTACACGTCTGAAACATTTCCTTTGATTATTAGCTAATATAAACAAACATTTCAATATATTTATTAGATGTTTATACACAATAATAAATACTATATTATTTCCAGACATCTTGAATTTATCTTGTGCTTAGAGTTTACCAGTTTACCAAGATTGGCACAGTTCTACTGAGTAGTGGATCATTATTCTAATGAGTCTCATGTAATATCATAAAATAGTTGAATTATGGCTGCAGCATAGAATGCACACAATGATTTTGCTGGTGATAAAAGGAAGCAGTGACTTCAAAATGTAAATTATTTGATGTGAGATTATTTTAATAGCATGTTTTAAATATCACTATCAATGGTGTTCAAGTTAATGAATAAAAAAATAAATAAATCCAGAAATCTATACATTCTATAGAAATGTTATTTGTATAGAATGGCAAAAAAATAAATATATATATATATATATATATATATCAGTCCCTCCAGTTTTTCACGATTCAGTGCAATGCAAAATAAACAAAATGTCGCATTTTTTTGTGATCCTGCATAATTCGTCATTTAACTGCAAAATAATCGCAAAATAAATAAAAGACCTCACATAACATAAAATTCTAATCATCTAACTGAATTATTTTACGTTACGTGGATTCAGATGTTGTTCACGTGATGACGTCTGTCTATGCTATCGTGGGTGTGTGAGCGGTCTGTCAAGAAACAATAGCTGGATGATGACATCACTGAATTCAATAATGAAATACCTTTAACTGAAAATTGAGTGTTTTCAGTTGAGTGTATTGTCCTTCTGCACTACTGACACACTATTTTCCTATTTGATACTGTAAAGCTGCTTTGACACAATCTGTATTGTTAAAAGCACTATATAAATAAAGGTGACTTCACTTAAGTTAATTTGGTAAACGTGATATCATAATTTAAAAGAAAAAAAAAAAAATCGCAAATTTGTCACAAATTTATGGAAATTACCACCACAAAATCAGTCGTTTTGATCACAAAACCACACAAAAAATCGTGAAATCCTGGAGGGACTGATATATATATACATATATATATATATATATATATAAAGCTGGCCAGTATTTCTTTAATATATATATATATATATATATATATATATATATATATATATATATATATATTAATATATTATATATTAATACATATATGTGTGTGACCGTGGACCACAAAACCAGTCTTAAGTGTCAATTTTTCAAAATTTTGATTTATACATCTTCTGAAATCTGAATAAATAAGCTTTCCTTTGATGTATGGTTTGTTAGGATCGGACAATATTAGGCTGAGATACAACTATTTGAAAATCTGGAATCTGAGGGTGCAAAAAAATCTAAATATTGAGAAAATTGCCTTTAAAGTTGTCCAAATGAAGTTCTTAGCAATGCATATTACTAATCAAAAATTAAGTTTTTATATATTTACGGTAAGAAATTTACAAAATATCTTCATGGAACATGAGCTTTACTTAATATCCTAATGATTTTTGGCATAAAATAAAAATGGATAATTAATCCAAAAATACCCCTGCGACTTAAGACTGGTTTGTGGTCCAGGGTCATATATATATATATATATATATATTAAAGAAATACTGGCCAGCTTTATAGAGAATAAGTGTTTCTTTCTGAAGGGTCATCTTAACTGGCACCACCCAAGCCAGCACTTTATGACTCTTGCGTCTTGTTTTTTCCTGTGGCACATTTTTTCATCTGGGTTCCCGTCTCTAAAGTGCCAAGGTCAGGCTGCGGGACCCACCAGGACAAAAAACATAAAAGAAAGAATGGTGTCGTATTTGGCCTTTATTGTCACAGAAGCTCCCTGTTGTTTCAGGGAAAGTGTTCTTTAATGATAACATCTGTGTCTCAGTGCCAGTTCACCACTTCTCATAAATGCCTTTGTGAAGCCCAGCTGCTTAGAGTCCATCCAAAACATCAGGAGGAAGGTTTACTTGAAGAGATAAAATCAATGTTTTTCCTAGAATAATATTCAAACTTTAATTTGACTCTTTTGAAGAAAAATGTGTAATTCTGTAAAGGCTTGAACAAAACTACAAAACTGCATGAACAGTGTGTGAGATACAGCCCATTCATCAATACAGATGCACATGCTTTCAAGTCAATATGGATTCAGAATTAGCCCCATTTACTCTATCAAAATATGATAAGTCATTCTGCTTTTTCACATCCCAGTCACGTTATGATTTCTGAATGGAGAGAAGCAACATTTTACCTGAGAAACTAAAAATAGACCCTCAGCCGTTTAACCTTCACCACAGATATAAATAAACCAAAAGCAGTCCTGGCTCACTCTCTCAAGTCAGTCCGAATCAGAGCAGAGAGTTCTTGAATTCAGACCTACAGACACTCCTACAAATGAAGGCCTGTTTCTCTTCTTTTTGTGTTAACAGCTTGTGGGTCAGAGGTCTTGATTTACTGGCAATCATGAATGAAACTATGGCTGCACGATAAGTCATTTTATTATCATGATGACGATTTCTGCTTCACTTGATTTATTATGCACTATCATATGCAATATTTTCCCACTGGTTATTTACGTTGAAAAAGTTCCATTTTAATTTTGCATTTACATTATCTTGCATTGGTAACAAGCTTTTTGTGGTTGCCAGATCTATGAATTTAAATACCCCAATTTTCTGGTTTACTTAATCATCCCAACCTGGCAACCACACACATCTACATTACGGGAAAAAACAATAATGAGCAGAAAACACACAAGTTGAGCTTTAGCGCTTTCTGTTGAGAGATTCTGTTCAAATAAGTGTAATACAGCCAGTCTGTTTTCTTTCACGTGGTCGTCTACACTTTTTGCCGCAACTCAATCTTTGAGGAAACCATGCGAGTTGGGAAAATTCTGTAATTCTGATGACACATTAAAAAGAAATTAAAATGACAATAATCGTCATTAATAATTTTTAAAAGATTAAAAAGATTCTCAAAAAGAATAAATGTGATTACTATTTAGCCATTATTGTGCAATCCTAGTATATTCATTCAGAATACATTAAAAATAAACAACATTCTGTCCTTTTCTCTCGCATAATCACAGATTTAACATTTAAAATAACACTTCTCCTTGCAGTTGCAAGAATGGCAGTGCCTGAAATGTATGTTGCCATTTTCAGTATTACTTTAATCAAATGTCTGGTGTTTTCTTCTTTTTGGCTGTCAAAATGTTCCCTCACTTAATTAACTTCCTGTCACCTGTCTTTCTGTTGTAGTTTCGATGTGGAAAATGGATTGTCGATCGGGCGCAGTCCATTGGACCCCAGTCCAAGCTCAGGTCTGGTCCTCCAGGCCAACAGCCAGAGGCGAGAGTCTTTCCTTTACCGCTCGGACTCGGATTTTGACCTCTCGCCCAAGACGATGTCCAGAAACTCCTCGATGGCCAGCGAGATGTGAGCTTTCAACATGCACTAAAGCAAAATATGTCATAGTACTTTGTCACTGGACTGGCTCAATGGATTTTCTGATGTCCCACTTAATTATTATTTCAGTCTTTCAGCATGTAGCTCTTGAGCGCAGTACATTTATTTATACCTTTATGAAAACTAAAGCATCACATTAAAATTCATCAGTGATTAATTGGAGGAAATTATTTTAGTCTGCGATTGGAGGAAAAGGGGTTAAAAAGTAAGAGGGATTTGGCAACCAAAGTGGAAAGTTGCTTCAGCATCAGAGAGAAATATTACATATGTACCAGTCAATCATTTACAATAAGACAATGAAATTGCTTTAAGAAAAAAAAAATCAATATTGCTATCTTGCTAAATTAGTAATTTGATCATGATTGTTGACTTCTCTTTTGCAGTCATGGGGAGGACATGATTGTAACGCCATTTGCTCAGGTCAGTTATATTACCCCTCAAATGATAAAGTCATTATTGTGTTAAATAATTGAATAGACATCTACACTGCTGTTGGAATTGCATAGATAATGCTATGAGGTTAATGGGTTTTAAATGGGAATTAATAGGTTGTAAAAAATAAAATAAAAAATATTGAAATATGAATTATTGAAAAATTTCAATATTAAACTCTTTGTTGATTCAAACAATTTGTTCAAACTGCTAACTGATTCAGAAACAAAGCAAGTGAGTGTCTTTATGAAAAAAGGTTACTGAATCATTGACTCACTTTATTTGATCAAAAATGTGGATTCATACAGAAAAGAAATAAACACAGCTGTGTGTTGCTTGAAAAGACACAACCGTTCAGCTGTGGCTTTGTTTGGAACTTGAAAAAAAACTGAATATTGTACCTAAAATTGATCACAGTATTAAGTGTTTTTATTGAACTGTTGCATAAAATCAAAATCAGGAAATTCAGGAAAAACAGCACTCTTGCTTGTATGGTATTGCTAAACTATATCATACAATATAAATATAAAACAAAAACCCATCCAGTGTAAGATGACGCACAGGTCCGGGCAGCAAAATTAAATCCGTTAATAATTTAAACATGTTATTTCTTCAATAATTCATCGCACCAAATTAATGCACTAAATCTGTAGACCTAATATATATGTAAAAGCTTTTATATTTGCACTTTCAAAGAGTTTTCAAGGCACTGTGCACATGTGTGTTCTGTAGTTCTGTGGCCATTGTGTTGTGCAGATACTTGAATGTGTAATATGTTTGTGTTTGTGTGTGTGTGTGTGTGTCTGTGTGTGTGTTACTGTAGGTTCTTGCCAGTCTGCGAACAGTGAGGGGTAACGTTGCAGCTTTAACCCACGTGCAAGATAGAAGCAACAAGTGAGTCTGTAGCCGAAACACCTTCAGACAGGCAGTGAATGGAAGGATTAAAAAAAGAAAAGATTTATAACAGTTGTCACATGAAGTCTCTTTAATCTTTTTCCTTCATAATAGGAGACTGTCAGGCACAACACCTCAGTCTGCCTGTAAAACAAGCTTGTCCGGTGAGTGTAAGAACATGAGCTGGTCTAGCCAAAGATAAGGACTTTTCCTTACTGTAGACCTCAGGCAAATTTTTATAGATGTAAATATTTGAACATCTGAATACTTACCTGTAACGTATTATCGATGTTCTGACATCTGAGGTTGTTTGTTGCAGATGAGGCATATCAGAAACTCGCCGTCGAGACCCTTGAAGAGCTGGATTGGTGTTTGGACCAGCTAGAGACCCTGCAAACACGGCACTCTGTCAGCGAAATGGCCTCCAATAAGGTATTGAAAGCAATATTTCAGTCAAAAGTGACATTTTGAATCATTTGCTCTCACAAGAAAATGAGATGATGTATGAGCTGTTCTTATCTATGCACTGAAAATGTATTTATAATGACAAAAAAGCAACATAAACTGGCCATACAGTACAGCATTTACACTGTATTAGTACATAGCTCACAAGTCAAATATGCCATCTGTGGAGCAGATTTTATGTCATAAAGTCTGTAGTTCATAGTTTAACTTTTTATTGGCTCATTTAAAAGCTATTTGTTAACTAGAACTATTAAAACATCATTTTAGTTCATTGAAATAGAGCTGAAATAAAATAAAATATAAATCTAAAATGAAAATCTTAAGTTATAATTAGAAATGCTGCATTGGCAGCAAACTGAAACAAGATAGGTTGAAGTACTAAAATTACTAAATCAAAAATAAACAGAAATATTTCAAACTTAATAATAGAAAAGGACTAAATTCATAAAACCAAAACTAAAATTAGAATATTAATATTATATATAATATTAATAAACTCAATTAAATTCATACCATTTTAGTATCAATAATACTAAATAATGAATAATTAATAAATAATACTAAAATAACACTGCACACATATCATATGACTTCAGAAGACAGCTGAATGAGTCATATGAACTACTTCTACTTCTACTAAATTGCCTATTAATAAGTTTTTGGGTACAGAAGGGTAGTACATTTTGATTTTAAGATATTTATGTTAATAATATGTCAGTAACTTATAACTCAGTCTTTGAATTAAATTCATGTTTGATGTTGTGCATGTTCCACACCCAGAGCCATGCATAAAGACAGCAACAATGCAAAACAATGCCAGCATATTTCAGTACAATGAAGAGAAACTTGGACGTAAGCAATGTTGGCAGAGTGGTTTCAGTTATTGCAATGCATGAGGCATACTGTCGTACAGTATGTTTACTACTATTCAAAAGTGTGGTGTTTCATTGCAGTGCTCCATATGCATTTTATATTATGAGTTAATCAGGGTTGAAAGTCATTTTGCTGCTGCATGATTACATAACCCCGACATGCACTGTAGTGTCTGAATGAGTGTCTCCTTGCACAGCTTTTGGTATGGACTCAGTTACCATGGTAACCGGGTAACAGTGTGATGAAAATGAATATTGTGCTGCAGGGCTCTGATGCAGTGTGATACACACTCATTTTCTTCGTCTCCTGTTCGCAGTTCTATTCATTGTATCAGTTGTTGCTGTTGTTATTATTGCACGGAAATCAGTCCCATAAGTACAATAAATGGAGTGTATTAAAGTGCATTAGTGTCCGCCCACTTTTTCTGGTTTCGGAAAGTATTTTTCCCATAGGGATTTTAGCCATGAAGCCATGAACCAAACTAACCAGCTCCAAGGAAAATCACAATCATTTGAAGCAAAAAAGTACATGAAAATCAGACAAAAAGACAACGTTACGAGAAGGAACTACAGGAACTAAGCAAATTAAAATTGACAGAGAAATTTTAAACTTTACATTTATCTATGGTTGTATCTATAGAAACGATATAGTTTATGTTCATTGCATAATATGCATGTCTTTACAAATATTAAAAGTATTTTGAGAGCGTAGGGAGACCGACTTGATAACGCCATTCACGGTGCTTCATGGGAGTGGGCGGAGCTAAAGATCTCATTTGGCACTCTTTGCTCACTGATTGGTGGAATTTCAAATTCAAATTCCTATTCCACATAATTCTTTTAAAAATAAGCTGAATTTATGCAAACTGATGGGTTCAACAAAAGCACATACAATCAATTAACAACCTCAAAGCAGGTCTGTCTTTAAAGTTTTATCAGTTGTTAAAAATAAATTTCCCTATGGAGGTTTTATTTCCTGAACTAAACTGTTGAGAATATAATGTTACTAATGTTTTATTAATTTTATTTGTTGTATTATTTTTAGTTTAAAAGAATGCTCAACAGGGAACTTACTCAGCTGTCAGAGACCAGCCGGTCAGGAAACCAAGTGTCGGAGTTCATAGCAAGCACAATTTTACGTGAGTGACTTTGTCATTTATATGTAATTGACAAATTTAGAAACTGGATTTGTGATAACATGGTGTATTCAGCATTAATTCAGAGAAATAAATATAGTATTTTTCTTCTATTTTCCCAAATTGCATCTTTCCTTTCAATCTGAATTTAGCTCAGGGATTTTCACGTACTCTGTTTGTGTTGCAGAAAAACAGCATGACGTGGAGATTGTGTCAGCAGCGTGTAAGGAGGAGAAAAAACGCCGGCCGATGTCTCAGATAAGTGGAGTGAGAAAACTGAGCCCCAGTCCGAGTCTCCCTCCAACATCCATCCCTCGATTTGGTGTCAACACACAACATGAGAGCCTCCTGGCCGAGGTGTCCCTTCATTTCACTCTTTGTCAGTTCTACTGTAGATCAGAATTGCAAGAAATTGTAAGAATTGCGATCACCTTTTACCAAATCACATTTTTTTAAAATCTCCTTTCGATTTTTGATTCCATGGTGAAAATAATAATAATAATAATAAAAAAAAAAAAAAACTAACTGCAATATGTAAACTTGGAATTCAGAGGAAAAAAGTCAGAATTGCGAGAAAAAAAGTCACTATTTTGTGCTTATATCGCGCAGTTCTGACTTTTTTCTCAACTGCAAGAAACTATTTTTTATTCATTTACATGCCTTTCACAAATTTTAATTTAAGTGCATTTTTATATTAGTCAAAAATCATGGTTCCTGGTTTGTTCAGTTTCTCTGCAAGCATATAACACTTCTCAATGAAAAAAATTTATTTTGTTACATATATATATGTTATTTAGTTATTAAAAAATATTTTAACTATTTTTATCAAATATATTTATTGTCAAACTACTTTTTGTGAAATATTTAGATAAAGTATTTGTGATACCTTTCTTTAAATTACATCAAATTCAGAGATTCACAGTGCTATATTAATATTGTTGACTGTATTTTTCACTCTAGGAGTTTGAGGACATCAATCGATGGGGTATAGATATTTTTAAGATAGCAGAGTATTCTGGGAATCGGCCTCTAACAGTCGTAATGTACACCATTTTTCAGGTAAGATTTTTGTCTAGAATTATCTCTTGACATAAATGTTCCACTGCTTTGCTATTGTATTTCCAGATACATAGTAGAACTACCAGAAGAAAAAGCTAATAATTTTATCATTGTTTTGTAGCATTAACTGAAAATAGCTTACTTGTTTATTTTTACGCTGACTTTAATTGCAGATTTACCTGATATTTGATTGCTGCATGTTTCTATACCCTGTAATTCTCAGGAGCGAGATTTGTTCAAGACCTTTAAGATCCCATCGGACACCTTCTTAACTTTCCTCATGACTTTGGAGGATCACTACCACGCGGACGTGGCCTACCATAACAACATCCACGCAGCAGATGTTGTGCAGTCCACACACGTTCTGCTCTCCACACCTGCCCTAGAGGTCTGCATGCTTGATCACACACATACATAGTGCTCATGGGAAGTGACCTCTAAACAAACCAGCATATATTTGTTTGTTTGTTTTGTTTTGTTATGACTTTCAGGATGTGTTCACAGACCTTGAGATCATGGCTGCTCTGTTTGCGAGTGCTATTCATGATGTTGACCATCCAGGATTGTCTAACCAGTTCCTCATTAACACAAGTATGACTCTTTAATGACAAGCCATTACAATAACCGCCAAATCCATTCACTTAGGCTCCGTCCCAAACACAAACACAGTTATTTAAAACTAGTGATACACCAAAATGAAAATTCTGGGCCAAAACCAAAAATTCAGGATGCACTGGGCCGAAAACTGAAAATAAATCTTATTTAATAATCAATCAAATTTATTTATTAAGCAACACTCCAAAATATTTAAATTGCACATAAGTGTTTATGTCCATTTTTTTATAACAAAATTGTTCTACATTTTTTTGTTAAAATTACTGCTGTCAAACGATTAATCGCATCCAAAATAAACGTTTTTGTTTACATAATATATGTGTGTATACTGTGTATATTTACTATGTATATATAAATACAAACACATGCATGTGTATATATTTAAGAAAAATGCTATGTTTGTATATTAAATATATTTATATATAAGAATATAAATATATAAATGTATATACATGTAAATATTTTCAAAATATATAGTGTATGTGTGTGTATTTATATATACATCATAAATATACACAGTACACACAGATACACTATGTAAACAAAATCTTTTATTTTGGATGCAATTAATCGTTTGACAGCAGTAGTTAAAATATAAACATTTAAACAGTGGCTGTAATAAATTTTTCATGATAGATTTATTCAAACGTACATTGAATAATGAAGACAACAGGTTAAGTAAAAATATAACAAATATGTAATATAGTGCATATATTCCACAAAATGCTCTTCTCTATAGTTTTCTTTCTCACTGACTATTGAGTTTATGGACATTTAATGTCTTTCCTCAGGTAAATTACGTGACATTGTTTACAAGCTGTTTTATTGACGTCTTTATGCGGTGGAAACACTGATTTTCATGCGACATTAAAAAGTGTCAAAACCACATGTTTCATGATAAGATTGAGAATATGAAAGCTTAAATACATATTAATTACATATTAAAAGTAACAAAGCACAACTCTTCTTGCGATTTTTGGATGGTAGGCGCGCCACAGATAATGTTTAGTGAAGTTGACGAATCGGCGGAAAACAGCGCCAAATAAAAGATTTAAGTCCATATCAGTATCGATTAAAAACACGAAATCGATATTGTAAATCCAGCACTGGCCTCCACACTGTTGTTTAACCACAGTGTTTAAATAAACTAGACACTGACAAAGTCAAAACGCACCATCAGAGAAACGCTAATTAAACATCACTGATTCACTCAATAATTTTGGCCCTCCAGAATTGTTAAAAAATCCCTGTTGCCGAAATTTCAGTGCATCACTACTAAAAACCCAGCGGGACCTTAGCAGGTTGTTTTTCTCTTCACTCTTTCAGACTCTGAGCTCGCTCTCATGTACAATGACGCCTCGGTGTTGGAGAACCATCACTTGGCTGTGGGCTTCAAGCTTCTCCAGGAGGAGAACTGTGATATCTTCTGCAATCTCAGCAAGAAAAAACGACAGTCCCTACGACAGATGACCATAGACATGGTGAGGCTAATACACGTTTATTACGCAGCTCGCTGAAATACTTGATTCTGATTGGTCAGCCACAACATTCCGGGGTGTGCTATTCGCCAACAGCTCGGAATGTTGTGGCTGAGCAGGAAAGACATGCTCATCTGGGTATTTGAGACTGTTGCTTCTTTCACATCTCACATCGCTGCACTCTCGTTCGCTTCATTTAAACACAACTACCATCATCCTGCGCCTCAGATATCGATTGTATTTACTGTAAAACAAAACCATAGGACTTCAGTATTAATAGTAGGCCTGCGTGCGTTGAAGTGTGCATCTTGTTACCAGAATGATTGTTTTACACACTGTAATGGATTTAAGATAATAAACAGGTCGGAAACTCATACAAGTTTGGAACAACTTGTGGTTGAGTAAATTCCAGAATTGGGTAAACTGTCCCTTTAAGGAGAACATAAAAGTGAATGGTTTATTTTACAAGCATAACCAAACGTCTGGTAGTAATGATGTATGAGCGAATGACTGTTTCTAAATGATTCATTGAGGTAATGAGTGCTCTGTGACTCATTTGTGAATCAGACTACCGCGGTGTCTCTTTTTTGTTGTATTTCAAAAGACTAAATGACATGAGGAAAAAAGTCACAAAGTTTTA
Source organism: Onychostoma macrolepis (assembly GCF_012432095.1). Taxonomy (NCBI): domain Eukaryota; kingdom Metazoa; phylum Chordata; class Actinopteri; order Cypriniformes; family Cyprinidae; genus Onychostoma; species Onychostoma macrolepis. The sequence goes on along the minus strand of NC_081165.1, from coordinate 25,532,764 downwards.
ACCCAGATAAAAACATATGATGTAAAACAAACCTTTCTAAAATGTCACATTTTTAATGCTTCTAATGTCATCTCTCCAGGTATTAGCCACTGATATGTCCAAACACATGAATTTCCTGGCTGACCTGAAGACAATGGTGGAAACTAAAAAAGTGACCAGTCTGGGAGTCTTGCTGCTGGACAACTACTCTGACCGCATACAGGTACTGCAGTCTCACTCTAGCACATTCACTACAATGCCTTACTAAACAACTCTATTTAGGCCCACTTTTAGAAGGCTAGTCAACTATTTATTGGATTTTTTTCAGCCCTATTTGAACAGCTGAATTGTAAAAAGTCTTTCTTTTCTTGGAAAGGTGCTTCAGAATATGGTTCACTGCGCAGACCTCAGCAACCCCACCAAACCCCTGGAGCTCTACAGACAGTGGACAGATCGCATCATGGTGGAGCTCTTCAGACAGGGGGACCGTGAGCGTGACAAGGGCATAGAAATCAGCCCCATGTGCGACAAACACACAGCTTCTGTGGAAAAATCTCAGGTATGATTATGTCTATTTTAGGGGTTTGCAAGCTGGGGTTTGGGAAGGTCACCAAAAATGGAGAGAAAAAAAATGAAAAGATTACAATACGATTTTAATGTGTGTACTTACGATATTATTAAAATATGTTTTAATAAATAAGTAAATATAGATGTAAATAAAAAGTATTTTCTGATAACTCTTATTAATATGAGAAATTACAAAAACCAAGTCTTTGTAATATCACATCTAATATTTTCTCACACTGTATAAATGGGTTTTTACTGTAATGAATGGTTATTTTTTCATTACATAAAAATATAGCTGTATAAAACTGAGAAAATGTATTTTTTTACAACTGTCAAAGTTAATATGTGCATTTAAGATATATATAATGACTCAACATTCACTAAATTTGATTCATGAACTAATGACATGAATAGTCCATATTTTATTCTATTATTATCAGTAGTTTTTATTTGGAAGAAAATTCTGAATTTAGTTTTGTTAATAAATAAATAAACAATAGAATTTAGATGTAAATAAAACAAATGTACTGAATCTATTTTAATAATTTGCAAAATGACAGTATAAAATCCAGTTATTTAAAAAAGCCTCACAGCATCACTTAATATTTTTCTCAAACTGTATAAATAGGTGTTTATAGATTAAAAATATCTAGCTGTAAACTGAGAGAGAAAAAAAAAGTGAAATTTTACCCCAAAAAAATAAAAAATCTGGACTGTCAGAGATAACATATGCATTTTAGATATTAATAAAATATGTTATGATATTGACATTCACTTAATTTCTAAAATGCTAAAATCATGAACTTTTTAATTGTTAAAAAATCAGCATTTAGTTGCCTGTCCTTTACTATAATGTACTAATCATTGTTTCTTAAGGTGGGATTCATCGATTACATTGTCCATCCTCTATGGGAGACATGGGCTGATCTGGTCCATCCCGATGCTCAGGACATTCTAGACACATTGGAGGACAATCGCGAATGGTACCAGAGCATGATCCCCCGCAGCCCGTCTCCCACCCCTAAAGAGCAGGACTCTCGGGCCACGCTGGGCGTCGCAGGCTCGGCCGGGGAAAAGTTTCAGTTTGAGCTGACTCTGGAGGAAGAGGACGGAGAGCTAGAGGCTGAAGAAGAGCACGCAGATAAAGACGGATCAAGGACTTTGACGGACCCCAGGCATGCGCAGACGTCCCCTCGCGGAGTCGCTCCCGTTTTAGACCGCAGCGAAAGAGAACTGGACCAAGAAACGATCAGCGTATCCATCCTGCAGCTGGAAACTTAACAAGGCCCAGTACTAAGAGTGCTGCTTCACTTGTGTTTCTTAGTTGCAATATTTTGGGGTTGAGTAGAACAACCATACACTAAAAAGACATTGGTTTATCTGACCAAATAGGCCTGTATTTTAAAGCTATATTGTGTCCCAGACATAAACTTTTGCATAAGGACTGAGGCCGAAGGTGTAGCTGAATGTGTTCGTGGTCTCATGGAGAAACATGAGTCTTCCCTTGAGTGACTGTCCATGCCAACTGCAGAGGAAAGCTGATTTACTCATTATGTGAAGTTTTTCACTCGACTCTAGGATATTTATTATCTTGAACCTTTTTAATAATGGATAACTTAATGCTTTTGCTTTTTTGCCACTGAGAAATAACTTAGTCGAATGAAATGGGACAGTTGCAGGAAATATTAAGGCAAGACACCACAGGTGAATGGAGTAAAACATATTTATATAACTAATAGATCACCATACTTCTCCAGCTGATTAATCGCAGTATATTAGTAATAATAATAACAATAATTTCGTATAAAAACATTTCTCTGTAAAGGCTTAATAGAGTTTTTACAGAGAGAATTTTGGATTTCTCTTTTCATCACTCCATAAATCAGAAAATTCTGTCAACAGCCAGAGAAAATAAATAAATAAATAACTCAAGTTTTTAGAAATAAAATGTATAAATATAAATAAGGTGATTACAGACTATAAAGCTTTAGAATGTACACTTTAGAATGTTTTATAATGTAAATTTTTCGCTCAGTGTTTAAAACAGCCTTTAAAAATATCTTTTGTAATTGAAATCTACAGTCACAAAAAGATAAAGTGTAATAATTAAGCACTCAAATCTGTATTTTGGATGTTTTTTTTCCACTAGTCTAAAAAAAAAAAGACGTTATGGAAGCAAAATGTAAAAAAAAAAAAAAACTTGTAGTGTCTTGCCTTAACAGGTTAGCGATAAGATTGTGATTGTTAACAACCTCAGGATAATGCTGATTTCTTTTTAATGTAGCAAGACTCCAAAGTGCAGTCACTAAACTATCTGTTTATAATCTTGTTTTGAACAAATAGGAAAAAAATGTAATCTAAAAGCCACATTGGGCTCATTAGACGACCGTATGGAGAATCCCTTTACAAGCATCTTTGTACTGAAATACCTTTATACCTCTTGACACATTAGCACTATGTAGACATAATGATCATATCGAAAGAAACAGGGTTGATATTTTAACTGATTGATGAATAAACTCGAACGATGACAAATCTTAACTCCCCTAACTCGATACTCGTGAGCGAATCAGTGTTATACGGTGGTTTACTCTGCTGTGCCCATGTTAGAGATCGTAAAATTGGAGATTGCCTCCACTGGGTGCTATCAAGAGCTGAAGTGGATCCCACATCTTTCCCAGTTTTATTGTGTGGTGGATTTAAACAGGACGTTCTGGTCTAGATCAGCACAAACAACCCTTACTCTAAGCCAGATGCGTGGCCACCTCACATAAAGGGCTGTGGCTAACTGATCCTTAAGATCCTGTTCTCATATTGTCATCATTTTCTGAGATATTTGCCTCAATATATTCCATAAATATGAACCTGTTTATACACAAGTCAGAAACATGCTATGAAATTGCATAGGAGGAGGAGTGTGTGTTTTTTTTTTTTTTTTTTTTTTGAATACTAAACTGGGATCAGAGAAAATTGTGTAATAAAATAAAAAAAATTAATTACTATTTTATTCTAAATTCTTCTAATGGTTGGAAATTGTGAGATTAATCACAATTATTGTTTGGGTAATGCATATGTAATCATTTTGCTATATATAAAGAATATTTTATTTATTGGGGTTTGACTACCTCTTTTTCTGACCAGATGGGGATGTGTTTGGGAAACCCGTTTGAAAATGATTATTTTCATATACAGTAGCCCAGAAATGAGACCCTTCATTTTTCATTTGTTAAGAAGATGGAACCGTGACACATAATTATTTTATAATTAAAAAATATTCCCTACTTAAGAGTAGTCAGCAGTGCTGAAGAGAATCTGTAGCCAGATTGATGCTAAAAGTGCCACTTCATCCAGTAGCCTTGGCCACGCTCGTTCTCGGAGATCAGAAAAGCCAGTGTTGAGCCTTAAAGCACATCCCTTTAGCTTCAGTGCCATTACAGCAGCGACTGTGAAACATTCATAGTGTCTGAAATGAATTTTGCTGTATGATATTAAAAGAACTATGTCTTCTTCTCTGTGATAATGTGTAGTAAATTTATACGTGTCCTCTGTGTGTTAGTATTACTGACATTGTTAAAGATATTTGTTCAGTTTGTTTACAGGTCACATATGTTTCAGATAAAGTTGGTTTATCTCAGTGTGTTTCTGTTCTCCACTGCCAGAGCCAAAAATTCAGATTGTTCTGAATTGTCAATAAAAATAATTAAATAAATAATATGGGGTTTAAAGCAATCATTCATAAATGAATCATTCATAAAGACCAGAGATGGGTGCAAATTTGGCTGGATAGCTTTGACTATGCTAATGCTAACCACGTCTCTCCAGTTATTACAGGCCTCTTTGGTGGCATGACGGATTCTCATTCTAGAAAGCGTTTGATTAGCTAAAAAAATTTTTTGTATGTGCCCCATGATGAGTAGGCCTATATTTTTGGTGCATTTTTCTGGAAAATAAAAAATGTAGGTCATATCAATTAGGTTAATTTTGCTGGCCTTCGACGTCACACTAATATAGATACAACATACAAACTAACAGATATGAAATAAAAGCCACAAAACACTCACTTTAAATTGTTCGGGGCTTGTAACGCTTATTAAATTATCGTAATTTGCGTTAATGTTAATTTAAACACTAGATGGCGCTAAAAGATGCAATTTCGCCAATGCACTCATGCAACTTTGTTGCATTGTTTTTACTGAATAAAAATAATTTTTATTAGCCTACATATAATAAATATATGTAATATAATAGTAAACAATAATATTTTGAGAATATATGCTTTTGGTAAGAAATTAATTGCGTTGTACACTTTTTCAGGCAACTTAGGAGGAAAATTCACCATAAAATACAACAGTTAGCACAGTTTTTGTCAGTACAGCAAAAAATAAATAAAAGGCTAACAGCTAGCCTACAACTATCATCAAAAAGTGTATTGTTAAATTAAACATATATATTTTTTATGATTTGACAGTAATGACAATAATAACTATATTACATTTGCGTTAACCATGGATGCCATGGTGATTTGTTATAAGAAACATGACCAACAAAAAAGTCAAACATTGGTTACATATCAGTGTGGCGAAAAGGACACTGACCTGCACCGTTAATGTAAACAAATCCCTGTGTCAGCTGCTCATTTTCTGCGACCATTTTATTTGATTAATTATGGAGAGACCGAAGCCACGCTCCTAAATAATGAATGATGCTGGTTTAATATTTTACGCCGTGTGGGTGGGACTGCATTGTTAGCGTTAGTTCTCCGAGCCGTCAATCAAAACCCTGACCCCGCCCCCTCTTTGCGTCACACGTCTTTCAAAGTGACGTCAAAGTGTCTGCAGGTGTTGGAAGAGGCGCAGTATTGGCGTAAGTGACGCTTAAAACGGCTTTTACGGTAAGTCAGCAGCAGTAATACGCGTTTTAAATATTTGACGCTAAATAATTTGCAATCCTTACCGCATGTGTGTGTTTTCCGCTGGGAAAGCGGCGAAAAATGAGCGGAAAATAAGAAGAATAACCTTCATTTGACATGGACATCGCGCATCCTATGCTTCTATTTATACTCCCCATGAAAGACACATCTGCCACATAGCCTTTGAAGCCTTGGCGTTACATTGCACGGATTCGAAGGATTGTTTGCCTCTTCGATTTTTTTGTAGATCTAAATGAGAATAAAGAATCGTTGTGTTCTTTAGCATCATCTGATAACATGGTGAATCAGGTGAAAATATCCTCCGCAGCGGCAGCGTTGCATGTACATGTGCTGTTTCCTATTATGTAAGGATGCTCTGGTCTTTTACTGGTTATAATTTTACATGCATTTTATGTATAATATCATGCTACCAATACCATTCATAATACTGCACATGCGTTTTGTCGCGCGAGTCTATGATATTTTCCACCATCATTCAGCAAAACTGCTGTTATTAGTCATTATGTCGGACCATTTTCTCACGGTTGCTACTGTATATATTGGTTTATGAACGTTTTAAACCAGCCTAAACTGGCTTGATGGTCTTCCAAGCTGATTTCAAAGTGGTTTTGATCACTTTCCAGCTTGGCCAGGCTGTGAGACCAGCTAGACCTGCTTAAACCATCTTAGACTGGTTTAAGGCGTTTTCTTTGATCTGGGTTATCTGACTGGTGTTTTGAAGCCAATCAGCTTGACGGTTCTTGGACAGCGCAGCTCTAACCACACAGTGTGCAGTGCTGTAGGTCTTGATTACCCGGACTTTTGCATTATTGAGGATTCGAGTCTAAAGGAAGAGAAAGGTGCTCACTGGAGCAGAGTGTAATTGCTGCTGAAACCGGCTATTTTACAACGATATTTAGTCATGAAGATGTGCTCCGACCCCCTCCCCAAGGCGGTCCGGCAGTCTGTTTTTGTTAGGCTGAAAGAGCAGCTGCTCTAAAAGTTAGTCTCTATTTTTAGTCTGCTGGAGCACTCTGTTATCAGGAGTGATGCTGACTTTATGATGCTTTGGTGCTCTGCGAATCTTTCCGACACACCAGACGCGGCGTGCTGAATCACAGATCAGCTTCCAGGGTCTCCTGAGGAGAAGCCTTTTTGTTGAATTTGTTGAAGGTTGCTTCGATTGTGATGAACACGCACAGAACCAGGCCATGGTTGAAGCGAATTAAACTTGTCAAAATCTCAAGTTAGAACTGGAATATTCTGTTTTCTCTTTGAACATCTATGAATACTTCTATCTAAAGATCACGCTGCCCTTAACCCAGAATTTGATGCCAGTCTCCAATCCCAATGAGCCTTTTGCTAGAATCCAAATGTCTGTGTTCAGATTGAATTCTGGTTGCTTTATTGAATATGTGCAGTATATGTGGCCTCCAGTTATGCTGGGGAATCTTTTTGTAAAAATATTAAAATTTACTCACTGTCATGTTTATACAAACTTATATACACGTTATTATGTGGATCACTTCGGTTTTATTGTAATGAGCAACCTGCACATTCTTCAGAATTTTTCCTTCGTATTTCGTAACATAAAGTGGTCCGTCAAAATTATGACTTAAGACATGCTAAATATCACAACTGACTTTGCAATTGTTACACTCTTGAAATATAAGGTCAAGCACATTGCATTGTGGGACACAGCATCGGCCAGTCTGTTCTGTTGTGTACTGTGCACAGTATGCATGCTATATAATGTAAAAATAGCAAGCATATGGTAGTGAACACAGACTCCGTATGGAAGTGTGAGTACAGACTCTGTGATAGAAGTCTGTCATGCTGTGATAAACAGGAATGTTTAAGGTGAAATGTCAGCTTTTAATCTCTCTTTCTCTTTTATATTTGTGTTTGAGTTAGAGAGAGGCTACTGTATGTTGTGAATGGAATGGTAGTTTTTGTTTTACTAAATATTATGTGTATTTAAATATATATATATATATATATATATATATATATATATATATATATATATATATATATATATATATATATATATATATATATATATATATATATATATATACACTGTACTGTATATTTTGTTTCAAAAACAGTGCGTTGTCTGCTAAAGTATTATAGGTATTTTATGATATATTATAGTATGTGTGTATATGTGTGTGTGTAATATATATATATATATATATATATATATATATATATATATATATATATATATATATATATATATATATATATATATATATATATATAGACAGACAGATAGATAGATAGATAGATAGATAGATAGATAGATATAACAAATATAATATAATATAGATAACAAAAATAATAATTTGCAACTCAAAGTAATACACATGCATGCATATATTTAAGAAAAATGTTATGTTCGTATTAAATATTCATATATAAAATAAATTATATAAATATATACATGGAAATATTTTCAAAATATATACTGTATGTGTGTGTATTTATACATGCATAATAAATATACGCAGTACACACACATTATGTTAACAAAAACTCTTATTTTGGATGCGATTAATCATTTAACAGCAATAATAAATGTACATTTTTGCTGTATTTCTGATTAAAATAAATGCAGGTTTTATAAGCATGAAGCACTTAATTCAAACACATGAAATAAAAGGTACGGACCCCAGTTTGAACAGTAGTATTTGTCTTTGGCGGTCTGATAAAATAATGAATCAAGGTTGAAGGCATAAAATTGTGTCTAATATTATCTGTGGTTAATGACACTGAAAATGAAAAGTCAAGTTGAGTGCATTGTATAATGGTATACAGTAAGATACACATTATGTTTCATTGAGTACTGCACATGTTGGTAAATATACAAGTATTTCTGTGCATTCAAAAAAATATGCATGCTTATGCGTTATGGAGACTGCAGAAATGGTATAATAGCATGCTGTTCCTCTATATATGTTCCAGCATGTGTACTATGACATGACTTACTTGAGACAATGTTTTACTTCCTCTGTCAGAATGAGCTTAATTTAAGGTTTGGAATGGCCAGTTAGTCCACATATGAAGTACAATCTTTCTGAGACAGCCTGATAAGAACCAAACATCTGCCCTTGTCAGTGTGAAATGCTTTCAGCTCTTCAGCATTTTCTTTCTTTTATAGCTAAATGTGTCTGTCAGACATCTGTGAGATCTGATTATTGCTTTTCACTTGATCCCAATCTGGTTTTCCATGCTCCGTTGAGTCACTGCAGTACGTACAGCGTGGAAGCTCATGTTACATTTGTCCTCCATATCTCTTTAACTGTCTTTATCTCTTTCTTCCCTGTTCATCTTCAATATCTGACCTGGTACTTGTCTTACAGAAAAGAGTAGTGAGTAATCAAAGTCACCCTTGGAGGAATAGTTAACGCATCAATGAAAAATTGCTGAGCATGTACTCGCCAAGCCATCCAAGATGTAGATAATTCCATCAGATTTGGAGAAATGTAGCATTGCATCACTTGCTCACCAATGGATCCTCTGCAGTGAATGGGTGCCGTCAGAATGAAAGCTGATAAAAACATCACAATAATCCACACCCCTCCAGTCCATCAGTTAACATCATGAGAAGCGAAAAGCTGCATGTTTGGAAGAAACAGATCCATTATTATGATGTTTTTAACTTTAAAGTGTTGCTTTGGCTAAAATACAAGCCCTCTATTAATAACATTACTTCCTCCAGTGAAAAAGTTATCTGAATCAGGAGAGAAACATGCAAGATCAAGCAACATTTACAAGTGAAAACAGTCCAAAACAGCTCTAAACAAATGTGTGGGTAGATTTTGAGACGAAAACAGAGGATGGGAGAAAACATTATTATGGATTATGGACTCATTTTGTCTGGAAGAGACTCTTTGCTTTTGGATTTGTTTCTTACAAACACACATCTTTTGGCTTCTCAAGACGTTAATTGATGGACTGGAGTGGTGTGGATTATTGTGATTTATTCATCATCTGTTTGGTTTTATCATCTTATTCTGACGGCACCCATTCCCTGCAGAGGATCCATTAGTCAGCAAGTTACGTAATGCTAAATTTCCTCAACTGTTCTGTTCAGCTGTTAAAGAAACAATCTCATCTACATCTTGATGGCCTGAGGGTGAGTGCGTTCATTTTTGTTTTTCTCATTAAGATATTAATAGTGATTTGATGTATTTGAAACGATTACAGCCGCAATGTTATACAATCACTAATTATAATGATCATTACAGCAGCTCGTGTGAACTTCAGATGGACAGGAGAATGAGTCACTTGTCACATTCTGATGGAGGTGTTAAAAAGACAGTGTTTTGTATTCAGAAGATCCCGTGCCAAATATCGATCTGACACCAAAAGAAAATGTCAGATTAATGCCATGTCCTGGCAGCTGCTCAGACGTTTCATTTTGCCTGACTGATTTTCAGTAGCTGGTGACTCTACCGCTGCTGTTTGGTCACAGGTCTCGAGGGATGAGTGACAGATAGTGAAATGGACGAAGATTCACTCAGCCAAAGTCAATCCAAATAAACACTCATTTTGAAGTATAGAGCTTTTGCTTGGTATGCCATCCTCAGCAAGCTCCTAAATGTAGCCTACTAAATCTCAGTGGCTGTGTTCCAAAACCTAGTTACCTGCCTTGCTGTCTGCTTGCTACATAGGCAGAAAGTCGAAAAATCTCTATTCACATGCAGCTGCTGCATGCGTCATACAAATAGTAGTATGGCAACCCTGGCATGAACTACAGGTGATTTATACAGGCCAAAAAACCTGCCTTAATGAGCCCAATTTTTTTTTTTTTTTTTAAATTGACAGCTTTATATTGAGACGTGAAGTATGACACTTTTTTTGACCCCTTTTGATTGACAGGATCAATATTGCAGATAATTTGCTTATTAAAAGAAATTTGTTGCTTTACAGTGCTACAGTGCATGCTAACTAATATGCATTTTACTCTCAGCTTTCAGTGTTTGTTATTTTCTGACAGTGTTTATGGTGCATTTGGAAACGTAACATCTGTGTTAATGGTTATAAACTGATGCCGCTATATGGCCTAAATGCCCTAAGACGTTATTAAGCAAACAGGTACAAACATTCTCTTTTTTCTGCATCCTCCAGATGGCTTCAGCTACAGATAACCGTTATGGACAAAAGGAGTCTTCCGACCAGAACTTTGATTACATGTTCAAAATCCTGATCATCGGGAACAGCAGCGTTGGAAAGACCAGCTTTCTGTTTCGTTATGCAGATGACTCCTTCACGCCAGCATTTGTGAGCACGGTGGGCATCGACTTCAAGGTGAAGACCATCTACAGGAACGACAAGAGGATAAAGCTGCAGATCTGGGTGAGATCATGGGACACATCTGTGTCAGTTTAAGAGCTTGTTGTGGTCATTGTTTAATGAAGACAAGAAGAGGTAAAAGTTTTTTTTTTTTCATTTTTTGGATAAAAATCGTAGCAGCTTATTGCATTCTAGCTATTTTCTGCCTTGACGGTCCAGAGTAGGTGATTCGTTGAGAGTGATTACACTGGTGCTTAAGTAAAGTCACTGACATTGATTATTAATATTGACTGTCTCATTTCAGACTTATAAATCTCCTTGAAATCTCAGAAACAGAGCTTTGGCTTAATGGACAGGCACCATCGGGACCTGATAGAAAATAATTCCAATTTTGATAGAAATGTCATAAACCTAAATATTTTAAATCAACTAATGGACCAAATCAACCAATTAAGCCATTATGGTTTAATGGAGAAATGTTGTGGTCACTCAAAAAACAACCAAAAAAAAAAAAAGGCCTAAATTTAAGATTTATGTTATTTGAATTGGATATAATATTTCCATCCATTTAGATTCCAAAGGTTTCACATAATTAAACTAATAATAAAAAATAATAAAAACTAATGAACGTAACGTGATGCATATTTGTCAATTAAACAAAAACAAAACTGGTAACATTTCTGTAATAATACTAATATACTGATTTTTTTTTTTTTTTTGAGTGCAGAAATCTTACAGGTTTCATTTATGTATGACTGACAAATATGCATAACATTCAGTTTATTATTTTATGTTAACTGTGTGTGTAATTCAAATAATTGGACATTTTATATGCAATTGAAATGCATGCATTTTAAATTCAGGCCTAAATATTTTTGAGTGTACAGAGATACAGAGAGGAAGAGAGATGGTCAGTAACCAATAGGGCTGAGGAGGTTTGCTGATGCGCTAGATGAGTAACCAAACAGAATCGTTTGTGATGTGTCAGGACCCCTCCCCCAGTGCCTCAAATTTCCCTCTGGTGGAAGACGACCCTCCCCCACCCCACAGACCCAAGCAGATACACACACACTCCCACCATCTTTACCATGGATAAAAATACTGTTGTGCATCATGCAGTGTAGGTCCAAAAGACATGAACATTTGGCTATGTTCAGAACTGAATACTTGCATGGCATTTACTGAAAACTGTAGAAAATGTACTATATATTCCCTACTATAAAATAACCACAAAAATAAAGTAACCACAGTGTCAGACTGTACTATGCTACTATGCTACATTGTCACATGACCTCAAGTGTGATTCATAGAGTGGTGTCCAGTTGTCATCTTGAAAATGTAATTTAAACGCATTTTAACCCTGTAAAGCCTGACATTTTAAATAAGAAGAAATTTTTTTTTTTTTTAATTGAAACTGGTCATTGAGCCTTTGGACAAAATACATTTAAAAAATCTAAAATTGCAATGGTGTTTTTTGTTCACTATCATATAGGGCTGGACAATAATTCGATATCAATATGTATCGCAATATATTTTTTTTCAATAACGGTGATATGATAGAAATTAATACTTTTATTTAGCAAGAATGATGAAGACCTTTATAATGTTACAAAAGATTTCTATTTAAGATAGATGCTGTTCTTCTGAACTTTCTATTCATCAAAGAAACCTGAAAACAATTCTACTCCGCTGTTTTCGACATAAGAATAAATGTTTTTTAGAGCAGCAAATCAGAATATTAGAATGATTCCTGAAGGATCATGTGACTGGAGTAATATGCTAAAAATTCAGCTTTGAAATCACAGGAATAACTTGCATTTTCAAATATTTTCAAATAGAAAACAGTTATTTTAAATGGTAATAATATTTCAAAATGTTACTGTTTTTGCTGTATTTTTGATCAAATACATGCAGGCTTGGTGAGCAGAAGAGAATTCTTTAAAAAACAAAAATCTTACTGTTCAAAAACTTTTGATTGGTAGTGTATGTTAGCCTATAGTTTGAATTTAAAGATATTAATATTAATAAGGTGAGTCTGAGATGTTTATTTGACAGTGATTTCACATTTCTTGTTCGTATGAAGGCTAAATACAAATAAAAGGTGAACATTAATTTATTTGTGCTGTTTTTTCCCCCCCTAAAATATTATATAGTTTAATAGGAGGAGTTCATAGACTTGGCAAATTCATTTTTCATAAGTTTGTAGGTACAGACATCTGTTGTGGGCATTCTTGGCAGTTTTTATGAGGCTTTTTTTAATAGTGTTCACATCGATATCAGGATTATATCGTATCGAACGAAATTAAGAAATATATCGTGATATAAATTTTGGCCATATCGTCCAGCCCTACTATCATATTTAATACAGGTCTTTATGGCTTAAACAGTATGATACAGGAGAATATGGAGCTCATACTCGAGGAGGAAAAACACTTTTTAATGAGAGTTTTTGTAAAATTTGGTGCAGTTGCTGATATTTATATGACACAAACGTAAGATGAAATACTGATAGCTTGTAATGTAACTCAATAATATCTTTATATATAGTATAACTTACATAAAATGCATATCAATCTTAGTTGTCTGTTTCCTAATAATATGTCTTAGTAAGATTAATATTTAAATGCTTAGTTTTAATGATAAAAGCTCTAGTTTCAAAACATGACATAATACAATGCAATAAAATGATAATTGATAATTTATCAAAAGCTTTATGATCATATTTGATACTCACATTTTGAGTGATTTTTCTAATAAAGTAAGCCTAAAAGTTGCTTCGGTCTGCTAAGTGTTCATCTTGAAATATTACTAACAATATAAAAGATATTCTATTTACTTAATAAAGATCATTAAAGATTTCAAAAGACACATGAAATGCCTTTAATTGAAAATTGAGTGTTTAATCTTATCATTATACATTACTGACAATCTATCCTCCAATTTGATACTGTTAAGTGCTTTGACACAATCTGTATTGTTAAAAGCGCTATATAAATAAAGGTGACTTGACTTGACTTGACATGTATCTCAACCTGAAGTTGGCCATTTTTAGACACTAAAGGGCTTTTTACTTGCTAAAAAAGTATCAGTCAGAAGACAGAAGGCATGTAGTAGGTTTTTCATCAAAGTTTTGATCATGTTGATGATTTAGAGGCCTTGTGTTTCAAATATGATAGAGTACACTTTATAGGGTTGATCCAATTTTGTGCAAAAATGTCTCACTCTGATCAAGTGATGTCCCAAGAGATGTTAGTAATTGCAGTTACTATTGCTTACAGTTCATTTGTCACACTAGAAATGGAAAGTCTAGTCAAGCACAGTATACCGTGCATTGTGCTCTTTTGTAGTCTGCATAGTGCATGCTTTTGATTTTTGCTTAGCGTGGATGCAAAATTAAATTGTTTCTCACAATGCTCCGTACAGTTCAGAGACAGTGTAACAGAAAACAGAAACTCTACACTGGATTGCAGCATACTTATGAAAAGATGCTTATGTATTACTGTGGTATCAGAGTCAAGAGCCAAACAGGGTTTGCAGTCTCACAGATCTTGTGGTATATTAATAGAATCATCAGTGCTGCTCGGGAGACACCATTTTGCCCTCGTGAAGACTTTATAGGAATTATAGGTTACGTTTGTGAGGATTTCGTCTGTTGATTTATTATAGTACTAGGCGGATACATGATGTATCAATTCTTCTCTATAGACAAACTCGTAGTTCTGTCATACTAATGTTTCTCTTGGATAGCCTTTTGTGGTTGCTTGCACATGTAATGGTATAACATTTCTTACAAAAATACTTTATTTAGCCCAAAAAAGTGCAAAGTGCTCCTAGTGCAAACTAAAAACTGCTTTTTTTTTCTGTGTTCTTGCAGGATTTGTGAAACAAAGATTATTGAATTTCTTCCTCCTTTTTCAAAAAGCTGTAGTTTGTCGTCAGTCCCTAGACATGCTTGTTTAACCTCCTGCATAAGTTGGGCCTGTAATGACTGAATGGAGGGTGTTCATAATTAACAGGCTCATTTCTCTGGTGCAGTGATGCAGAGATCAGTTCCTTGCATAGCAGATGCTTATTGTTATACTTGCTCTCAAGTTTCTTGATAGGAGGAGCTACATGTAAAAACCAAAACCACGTATAAATCCTGTTTTCCTGGTTATGTGAAAAAAGAAGTCATTGAAGGAATATTCAAGGGTTTAGTACAACTTGTACAGTCGACAATATGCTGTTGTTTACTACAAAATTTCAGTTTTTCCCTCAGTTTGTAATTGATTTAATTGATTGTGTTTTTTTTTTTAGGTTTTTATGTTTAAGTCACTGATGCTTGCCAAGGCTGCATTTATTTGATCAAAAATCAGTGATACAACTTTAAAGAACCGTCTATTTATTATATATTGTTGAATGTCATTTATTCCTGTGATGCAAAGCCGAATTTTCAGTCTTCTACTGGAGTACACCAGTCTTCAGTGTCACATGATCCTTCAGAAATCGTTCTAATATGCTGATTTGCCACTCACGAAACATTTCTTATTATTATTATTATCAATGTTGAAAAAAGATGAGCTGTTTAATATCGTTGTGGAAACTGTGATACACTACCATTCAAAGATTTTAAGTAAAAAAAAAAAAAAAAGGTGCATTCAATTTGAAAAATCATAGTAATTTTTTTTTATAAAATATTGTTTCAAAAAATTTTCTTTTTCAGCATCGATGGTAAGAAATATTTTAAATAATTGAACACCAATAATAAATGGTGATAAATGAGTATCAAATCAGCATATTAGAATAATTTCTGAAGGATCATGTGACACTAAAGACTGGAGTAATTATGCTGAAAATTCAGCTTTGCATCACAGAAATAAATTACATTCTAAAATATATTAAACAGACGCTTCTTTAAAGTAATTTTTACTAATTTTGATCAAATAAATGCAGCCTTGGTGAGCATAAGAGATTTCTTTCAAAAACATTTTAAAAAATCGTAATATACTATAAATTAATAATAGTATATTATCTTACTGTAATGGCTTGACTGATGCACATTCTGTTTTTGTAAAACATTGGTCTTGCGTTTGTTCCTATTTCATCTTGTGCATTACTGGTTTGTTCCTTCACAGGACACAGCGGGACAGGAACGCTACAGAACCATCACCACCGCCTACTACCGCGGTGCCATGGGCTTCATCCTCATGTACGACATCACCAACGAGGAGTCTTTTGCTGCAGTACAGGACTGGTGAGTGAACTAAACATGCAAAACCTCTGTGTGGATGAGTGGCGTAGTTCGTCTACTATACAAACTCAAAACACGTGACACTTGCTGTGTTTTCAGCGTCTGTTGTTTCAATATGTGAGAAATAAACACATGAACTTCATCTCCAGAGCTGCTCTAAGACTCGCTTCAGTAGCTTTACACCATTTTATTCCAGAAAAACTATCGCCAAACACACACTGGATCTCAAAGTTCTTCACAACAAACTGCCAAAATAAACGTTTGGTGAAAAAATGATCACAGAAATGTATTACTATCGTATACTAAAACGTACTTCTAAAAGTAATAATAGTATTATTTTTAAGCGATTATCAGACAAGCTGTATATTTTTCCATCCATGTTTTATTGTTCATTGTTTGCAGCATTGTATTTGACAATTTTGTTATAAATTGTTCATTTGATTACATTTTAAATTAACAGTGTAATTCATCTCATGAGACATTTTTAATGATAAATTCATATTAAATAAAAACACAAGAAAAATCAAATGAAACAGAATTTTGAAAAATAAGAAAAGAAATGGGGTTTTCTAAATTAAAAGCTACTATTCTGTGCTACTCCATTGAGTTTAATTGTCAAGTCAAATCACCTTTATTTATATAGCGCTTTATACAATACAGATTGTCAAAGCAACTTTACAAATTACAAATAGTGTCTGTGTAATCAAGCTCACAATATTGCCAGAAATTAAGTGTCCCCAACTAAGCAAGCCAAAGGCAACAGTGCCAAGACTCCATCTGTATCAACTATGCATTATGCATGTTAGTTTTGTGAATTGGTATGTTTCGTCACGCCTTGAAGAAATATAGGGCTGAGTATCATCAGCATAACAGTGAAAGGTAACACCATGTTTCCTGACGATATCTCCCAAGGGTAACATATAAAGCATGAAAAGCAACAGTCCTAGTACTGTGCCTTGTGGTACCCCATACTGCACTTGTCATCGATATGATACCTCTTCTTTCACTGCTACGAATTGATGATGGTCAGATAAGTATGATTTGAACCATGCCAAAGCAATTCCACTTATGCCAATTTTCTAGTCTATTCAAAAGAATGTTGTGGTCGCTAGTGTCAAATGCAACGCTAAGATCCAGTAACACTAATAGTCAAGTCAAGTCACCTTTATTTATATAGCGCTTTTACAATACAGATTGTGTCAAAGCACTTAACAGTATCAAATTGGAGGATAGAGTGTCAGTAATGTATAATGATAAGATTAAACACTCAATTTTCAGTTAAAGGCATTTCATTATTGAATTCAGAGATGTCATTGTCTAGCTCAGTTTAGTTTAAATAGTATCTGTGCAATCAAATCGGCGATAATCGCTAGAAATTAAGTGTCCCCAACTGAGCAAGCCAGAGGCGACAGCGGCAAGGAACCAAAACTCCTCTGAGACATAATGGAGAAAAAACCTTGGGAGAAACCAGGCTCAGTCGGGGCCAGTTCTCCTCTGACCAGACGAAACCCGCAGTTCAAAAGTTTATATTTCTATTTTAATTTTGTTGCAATTTCTAACAATAGTAGTATTATGTAGTTAGGTATTTTATTATATTTTAGTTATTTTGTTATTTTGGTTGATATATCTGGGGATATATCTCTGGGGGTCATCCGGGCGTCCTGGTCTCCGCCCGGCGATCAGGGCCGCAGAGCGTCACCTCCGGCGCCGACCCACCATCTGATCGGACACGGACCGAGAAACAGACTAGGAAAGAAACAGACAAACATTAGCGCAGATGCCATTCAACTTACGATGTAACGAGTACATCGTGTGTTATGGGGAGTGTTCGGTTCGGTTGATCTAATTAATGCAGCCTAACAATCCTTTAACGGATTTGAATAATAGAAGCGTATTAATGTGTTATGTGTAAGCCAGGCTAAAGAGATGGGTCTTTAATCTAGATTTAAACTGACAGAGTGTGTCTGCCTCCCGAACAGTGTTAGGTAGACTGTTCCAGAGTTTGGGTGCTAAATAGGAAAAGGATCTGCCGCCCGCAGTCGATTTTGATATTCTAGGTATTATCAAGCGGCCAGAGTTTTGAGAACGCAGCGGACGTGGAGGACTATAATGCGATAAGAGCTCGCTCAAGTACTGAGGAGCTAAACCATTCAGGGCTTTATAAGTAATTAACAAGATTTTAAAATCTATCCGATGCTTGATAGGGAGCCAGTGCAGTGTTGACAGAACCGGGCTAATATGGTCATATTTCCTGGTTCTAGTAAGGACTCTAGCTGCTGCATTTTGGACTAACTGTAGTTTGTTGATCAAGCGTGCAGAACAACCACCAATAAAGCATTACAATAGTCTAACCTTGAGGTCATAAGCATGAATTAACATTTCTGCATTTGACGTTGAGAGCATTGGTCGCAATTTAGATATGCTTTTGAGATGAAAAATGCAGTTTTACAGATGCTAGAAACATGGCTTTCAAATGACAGATTGCTATCGAACAGCACACCTAGGTTCCTGACTGATGAAGAAGAATTGACAGAGCAGCCGTCAAGTGTTAGATAATGTTCTAGGTTACATGTGGGGTTTTAGGTCCGATAATTAACACCTCTGTTTTTCAGAATTTAGCAGTAAAAATTACTCGTCATCCAGTTTTTATATCGACTATGCATTCCGTTAGTTTCTCAATTTGGTGTGTTTCACCGGGCGAAGAAATATAGAGCTGAGTATCATCAGCATAACAGTGAAAGCTAACACCATGTCTCCTGATAATATCTCCCAAAGGTAACATATAGAGCGTGAAAAGTAACGGCCCTAGTACTGAGCCTTGAGGTACTCCATACTGCACTTGTGATCGATATGATACCTCTTCATTCACTGCTACGAACTGATGGCGGTCAGATAAGTACGATTTGAACCATGCTAAGGCACTTCCACTAATGCCAACAAAGTTTTGTAGTCTATTCAAAAGAATGTTGTGGTCGATAGTGTCGAACGCAGCGCTAAGATCCAGTAGAACTAATAAAGAGATACAACCACAATCAGATGATAGAAGCAGGTCATTTGTAACTCTAATGAGAGCAGTCTCAGTACTATGATACGATCTAAATCCTGACTGGAATTCCTCACAGATATCATTTTTCTCTAGGAAGGAATATAATTGTGAGGATACTACCTAATAGAGAGATACAACCATGATTGAATGATAAGAGCAGGTCATTTGTAACTCTAATGAGAGCAGTCTCAGTTCTAGGATACGGTCTAAATCCTGACTGGAAATCCTCACAGGATACTGCCTTTTCTAGTATCTTTGACAGAAGAGAGAGATTTGAGATTGTTGAAAATTATGAACAAACAAGTTATGTATACATTTATTCTCAAGCATGTGGAAAGCATTTTCTTTCCAATTAATGGTAAATGAATATTTTGATGAATATAGATATCGCATGATATGGAAGAAAATCATTATATGATAATAAAGACATGATAATAAAGCTCAGCCCTAGAGGAAAGTTTAACAAGCAAACATTTAATCAAATCTGACTGTCTCTGGCAGGTCCACACAGATTAAGACGTACTCATGGGATAACGCCCAGGTGCTGCTAGTGGGCAACAAGTGTGACATGGAGGATGAGAGGGTGGTGGCCTCTGAGAGGGGACGACAGCTCTCCGAGCATCTCGGTAAGTCATGTTTTCCGGTTGGCACAATATATTTGGATATTCACAGCTATAGTTTGAAATATACTTTCAGATATGAGTCTCAAATTTAAGGAAATATCCATTTGCTGATAGATACCATGTTTTCCAAAATATATGTCATGTTTTTCATCATCTGAAAAGTGCTGGAACTTTTTCTTACACAGTATGGAAAATTTTGGAATTTGACTGTAGTCATTTCTATAGGTCTGGATAAGTATAGAAAGAAGAAAATGAGTATGGAAAACTATTGGCCCTATTCATTTTCTAAACTGTGAAATTGAGAAATTCTAAAAATAAATTGTGTTTTGCATGCCGTTTGGAGCTTACAGTCAATGAAGCCAAATGTTTAGTGATAGTTTAACATGAATGAATGAATAACAACGCATATTATCATAACGCAAATCTGTCTTTATCATAAGCAAGTCTCTTCGCTAAAGCATAACCATTTAAATCAGACTGTACTTTGCTGTTTGGTGATCATGCTACAACAAACCATGATTACATTACACTGAAAAAAACAAGAAGTTAAATTTACTTAATTTTTATTTTGCAAGTTTTTGCACGCATATTTTTTAAGTAAAATGTAAATACGGAATTAAGTCAAATCTACTTAACTAAGTTATCTAAAATTATCAAAGGAAATAATTAAATTTAACGTGGCCAGGTAGAGTTTGATGAGATATTTCCACTTAATTATTTTAAGTTTACCCTGCAATACTCAAGTACATTTCACTCAGTCACGGTTTGTAAACTTTACTCAAAAAACATAGCACTGAAAAAAAATGCCTATAAAGCATGTGGTTAAGTTACAATCACGTATGTAAGCAAGTAGACAGCTCATTATTCGTTTTAAGGTAATATGTTGACTCAATATAGTTATTAACCAAATGAACACAGAGACCTGATTACTTGGCACATGATGCACAATGACGGTGACAATCAGTGAATAGTGTTTGAGTATGAATAAGTATGTATGTATAATGCCTCATAATAAATTATTTCATCAGTAAATGTACAGTATTGGATGGCACATCCTGCCATTATTTTACAAAAACTCTCTCTCTGTATATATGTGTGTGTGTGTGTGTATACTTGTTCACTGTTATTTATTTTTAAATGGACCCTCTTACACTAGTGTTCTCCATTCTTATTTTATTCTATCTATTTATTTTTAATTATTATAAAAAATAATAATAACTTGACCCTCTATCATTACCTATTTATTGTCTATCTACGTTTTATTCTTCTTATTTAAAAAAACACCTTGCATAAGACTAACCAGGTCACAACACGCATATATATTTTGTTGGTTTAATTGCTTCTATTGTCCTCATTTGTAAGGTGGTTTGGATAAAAGCGTCTGCTAAATGATTAAATGTAAATGACATAATAGCGTGCATAGTCACAAAGTGACATGTTGAAAGGTGGATAAAAGATTTGAAATATGGTCTGAAAAATTTACAAAGAAGTTTGAGTCTGGAAAAGTATGGACTTTTTTTGAAATGATCAAATGTGTGAACGTGCTACTATTGTAGGCAGCTCACTGGGTTTTAGAACAAGGCCTTGGTCTTGACTTGGTTTCTTCTTTTATCCACAGGTTTTGAGTTTTTTGAGGCCAGTGCCAAGGACAACATTAACGTTAAGCAAACCTTCGAGCGGCTGGTAGACATAATCTGCGAGAAGATGTCAGAGAGTCTGGATGCCGCCGATCCTGCAGTGACGGGAGCCAAACAGGGGCCGCAGCTCACGGAGCAGCCCGCCGCTCCGCACCAGGACTGCGCCTGCTGAAAATCCCACGGCTCTGTCTGCACTGCCTTGCACCAACACACAAAAAACACCAGTTTAGGTATTTAAAAAGAACAAGAAACATAAAACCCTCAGTTCCCATACTGCCTTCTCTGGCCACACCCTTTAGCCCCTCCCCCTCCTCTCCAAATACTTTTGACATCTCAAACTTGTAATGATTTTATTCAACATGCAATCCATTCAGTTTTAAAAGGAAAGCGATAGTGCACTTTAAAGGGATAGTTCACCTAAAAATGGAAATTCTGTCATTATTTGCTCACCCTCATGTTGTTCCACATCTGTATGAGAATTGAACACAAAGAACATTTGAAAAAATGTTTAACCAAACAGTTGCTGGTCTCCATTTACTCCCATAGTATGGTTTGGTGACCAACATTCATCTTTTGTGTTCAGCAGACAAAAGAAACTCATACTGGTTTGGAACAACTTAAAGGAGCATAAATAATGACAGAATTTTCATTTTTAGGTGAACTATCCCTTTAAGGGTTTGATTAGGCCTGAAATTATGATTAAGCCCACATTATGTTTTAAAGACTTTATAATTAGGCCTAAATTGAAATTTTAGGAGTGTGTAATTAGGCCTTAGTTTGGCATAGCACACAGAATCGGTTATCTGTAACAAGTTTTCAATGCCTTCGTTTTACTTCATATTTTAACATTTTCTTCTTCTACTCTTCAAATATCCTTAAATTATTTATGAACAAATATAAAAAAGCGAAATGGACAGAGATTTCTGTATATTTATTCCAAAAAGTGTAAATAATAAATACAGTTCAGTATTTAAATAATACAGTTAGAAATATGTATCTAAAAAAATTTTTTATTTTTAAATCTGACAAATATAAAGAAAGTTAGAGAAGTCAATTAATGCTGTTTTCATGGTAATTCTTTGCAGTGCTCGTCACAAACCTTTCTTGCTTATTTGTATCTGTGACATTGTATCTTGTTCACTGCCTTGCCTCATGTAATTTCAGTCCCGGGACTGAAAGCCAGATATCATACACAGACATTCCTTAATGTAAATTTGCATGGAAGGAAATAAAGCCATTTAGGCAAATAGTGGTAGGATTCCTTTCTCAGTGCTTCGTTAGGTCTAGTCAAGTGTATTTCTAGTCAAAATCCGAGTTTGATTTGCGGCCATGCTGTTGCTTATTTCATTATAGCAGCAGAGCCATAAGCTTGATCTACTTACTATCAACAGTACTCTTATACACTCTCAAAAATTAGCAAAAGTTACTGAGATTTTGACTGGCATTTCCCATAATGACTTTTTGGACTGGCGTGTCCTGTTAAAGATTTTACGTGGCTACCAGGCCTGCAACTATAATGCAAAAATCAGTTTGCAAAAAAAAAAAAAAAAAAAAAAGCCCATGATAAGTATTAATGTTTACATGTGCAAGATCCTCCCTGATTATTCCTGCATCTTTCCTTTGCTATTCTGTCTTCCTTTAGTGAAAATTTACTGTACATACGTTTTGAGTCTTTGGTTTTATGTGTGGACTGTGTTGTATCGATTATGGGCTTTTAAAAAATCTAGGTGATATTAAAAAAAATTTAAAGGATGTTCTTTACCTGCTGTTGTGTATGCCTGCTTGTGAATGAATGTCACTTTATTACCGAGCAATATTGAAGAAAATACCTTTTCATGTATTGCAGATTATTTATCATTCTGTTAACAGAACATTTTCGTTGAATGGAATGGGAATGTGAAGGTTTAAATCCTAGGCGCAAAGTACTGTTGTAAACCAAAGCAGGCAGTGACAGTGACATCTACTGTGGAGCAGGTTTGCTGAAATTCAAAAGCCTGTCTGCATTTGTGGCAAATGCTGTTTGTTATTTCAAACTGCAAAAAAAAAGTTGAAATTTAATGTACATGTCAGCAGAGCCATTGCTACATCCATGAGGCCTGGGACGAGTTGTTTGTTGGTGGGTTCCCTCTCTATTTGGCCTAATAAGCAGATGATATACAGTAGATAAGAGGACCTTAGTGAGCCCCATGCATAACAGAAATGAGAAGATGAGTTTGAAACTTTATTAACATCACAGCTCACCATGTAAGGTATCCGCTCCACGTTCAGATCAGTTTATCATCACGACTAAGAGTTTGTTCTCCATTTCCTACATTCTTATCTAGATTTATTTTTATTCATGCTTTCCATTGTGATTTTTTTTTCTCCTGATAATCTAGTGTAATGTACAAGGAAAAAAACACTAATATGCAGTAGTAAATGTACTGTACTTACAATAAGGGGTTTGGTGTCAAAGTGTCCAGTGGTGAAATTTACCAAATCAACTGTCTATGTTGTGAAAATGACTGAACTTATAAAAAATAAAAGTTTGTGCCGTTTACTTGAGGCTGTGTTGCATTTTTTATTTTTGCCAAAATATGGCGCTTCCCTAAGGTCTATTTGGCTTGTCATAGAAAATGAATAAATCTTTATGCCGTTTCATTGACAAAACAACCACAAGAGGGAACTAAAGACTCAACTATCGACGTTGACCTAATAATAGCAACACTCCCACTAGGCTGAATCAGCTGTTGTCATGGTAACAGTCAGCTACGTAAGGTCCATGCAAGAAAACGCCACTGATTGGCTGGAAGGAAAAATGCTGAGGGTAATCATATTTCTGAAGTTATGCTGTATTGGGTTCAGGCCACAGTTAACATATGAAACTGCAGAGAAAAAAAGTTCATAAAACAACTGACGTTTCTTAGAACCTATTTTTTATCCAGTTTTGCAATTGCATACAATTTTGGAACAACTCAAAGGTGACTAAAAGATGAGATTTTTCAGTTTTGAATGAATGAACTATCCCTGTAATGCAGAGATGACTCTCGGCAAGCCATTTTTGTGTTGACTTTCCAAAGATAGTCTAAATTTATTTTCCAAGACCTTAGTTTTGGAGTTGTGTAGATGGGTAAAAGACTGCAGTTACGACTTTACTGAATGTTTATATGCAACTTGTTTCTTTAGATGTAAAAGAGCGCTCACACAGAAATGAACAGCAATTGCAATATTTAACAAAAATGATTTATTCACAAGTGCATTATACACATCAAGTTACACCATGGTTGTATTTTAAAGCACAAAAAAAAACCTAAAAAAAAAACTTAAAACAGCAATGTGAAAACATGCACCAAAATGTGACACAACAGAAAATAAAAACTTATTTGGAGAAAATGGAAGAGCATCTTTACATCAGCTTGTCCAAATTAAAATCTTCACAGAAATTCAGGACGTCCATTTCAAATTAAGCTCACTCTTTCTGGATGATGATCAAACTGAGAAAGTAGATGAGACAGTATGAGGAAAAGGTATTAGACAGACTGTAAAAATTCACATGGGTTTTTCCATTAAGGGCTTTTACAACAAACTAAGTGCAAAAAGTTGTCCTCTAAAAGAAAATACTCAGCCTTATGATGTTAACGTGTGAATGTCAAGAGACCTGAAAAGGTGCTCTTGTGTATAAAGGGAGTAAAACAAACTAACATATGAGGAGATTATGTGTTTTATATCTAGTGTTAGTTTTTGACACCTTGTGGTTTTCCAGGCTTTTTGTCTTGTTGCTGTCCACGGCCAGGTCCCGTCATGCCTCTGCCACGGCCACCAAAAATACCTCAAAAGAAACATAAAAGACTGTCAACTGTGTGTATGCATTTCAAAAACCGTGACTGCAACAATTAATATGTTAAAAGGAATTATATAGCATTAGTTTTGTATTCATTTTTTTTTTTTACAAGAGCACGCAGCAAAACTTTAAGTGCTCTTCAGACTTTTATTATGAAATCAAGATAAATGTGCAACCATGCGAAAAACATCCATTCTAGTTTTTTTTTTTTTACTGAAAATGTTGAAAGTAAGACTTACAAGCAACAAATCTCCAATGTAAACTGTTACATGCAAACGTTTTAAGTTTTATGTTTGTTAGAGGTTGAATTTAAGTACAATACTGTTCATACTACTAAATAGGATGTCTACTTCATAAACAGTGTGAAAATATGAAAAAATATTGTTCACATCCTTATATGGATCACCGATTGACCTTGGCAGACATCTAGTGGAAAGGTTTGGTACTGCGGCCAAACAAAATATTACTAAAAGCTTTTTTTCCTTTCTTTTTTTTCCTGTTTTTTTTTTTAGATATCAACCTCAAATTTGAATTTTATTAAATAACTTTCTTCGGAAGACTATTGTCAGCTTTCAAACGAGACCATACTTGTCTGTGTTAAAAATCTCATTTTGGAGAAGACCTTAAATCTCATCTTAAAAGAAGATACTTGATGGTAGCCATTGACTTCCATAGTATTTTCTTCCATGCTACGGAAGCCAATGGCTACCGTCAACTGTTTGGTTACAAACATTCTTCAAAGTATCTTTTGTGCTTAACAGAAAAAAAGACACTCATACAGGTTTAGAACAACTCGAAGGTGAATAAATGAAAAAAAAAAAAAAATCATTTTTGGGTGAACTTTCCCATTAAGTTCACTTATAAATGAAACTTTTGTCACACTATTCCTTTAACAAGGGCTCTGAAATGTGTCTAACCTCTGCCGGTTCCACCACCTCTTCCAGGTCCGCCTCCTCTGCCCTTTCCCTGCGGTTTGTTCTGCTGCATGCCCCCCCGGCCACGTCCCTTCGACATTACTTCCTCTTTCACCATATCTATGATCTCATCAGGGATTCGTAAGTATTTAATGGTGCTTCCTCTGATGTAACATTCCGGCATCCTCCAAAATTTATCTCCATCCTGCAAATCAGAGCAGGCCAAAACAACCATTACATTCCAGCACAGACGCAAATACCATAATGGCTCAATCATGAAAATATTATAGACGTCAAATATTCCAAAGAACACTTCATCTTGAGGAAAGGTTTTATTTACCCGTGAAGTGCAAATAACTTCTCTCAAGTTGATGTTCATCCAGTTGTCACAGCTGACCAGATGGCCGTTGTACGTCTCACCATTCTTTAACTCCACCAGCTGAAAACAAAAGCAGACCAACTTAATTGTTATTCTGCTTGTGGATTATTGTGATGTTTTTATCAGTTGTTTGGACTCTCATTCTGACGGCACCCATTCACTGCAGAGGATCCATTGGTGAGCAAGTGATATAACGCTAAATTTCTCCAGATTTGTTCTGTAAACTATTCCTTTAACTGTGTGCAGGAGATGTGAGCTGCCTCATACTCACCATCGGGTGGTTCTGTGCTGTCTTCAGTAAAGATAAAGGGAGCTAGAGAGAAGAAGAAATCAAATGAACCAGTAAAGGTGGTGATGCTTACAATATTTGACATAAAAGCACATGAAAACTTCCTTCAGTGCTGGTACTCGTGACTACTGAATAAAGACTTCAAAAACATTTACAAATATTGCACTCAAGAAACACAAGAGCAGCAATTAGACTAGAATTAATCATATATGAATTATATAGCTGGTGTCATTCAATTCTCAAATATTTCTTAGTGATGCGAGTAAATGTTTCAAATAAAAGTGTTACATTTAGTCCAGAGACTGTGCGCTTCTGTTTGGCTGACAATAAAGTGCACTTTGTCGGCACTGGCCAATGAAAGCCCAAAATCTGTTTACTACAAAAGTGCATCGCACGTGTCTGTAGTGATTTGTAGCGGGTTTTATTTTTAAATCAAGTAATAATTGGCTTATTATTGCAAAATCCCACGTCTATGTGCAAAACGCGTTCGTTTAAACACGAAACGTTTACAGAGCACAAGTATATTAGCAATGCAGACCGGTGAACCGACGAAACATGCTACCTCTCAGATTGTGCTAACGTTACCAAAAATATATTTGCATTGTTTTAAGGGTAAATTTAGGGTAAAGTGAGCGGGTAGGTGTGGACATTTTAAAAGCCTCAAACCACATGACTAATAAGCTGGTAACGTATCACAATCTGATAGGTAGCATTTTTCGGTATCGACTTGTGCTAAATTACCCATCTTTTTAATGAGAGGCAGCCACCGGTAACCTGAGCTACAACTTCTCTAACGTTACTCAACAGCGCTTCAGTTTAACTAGCCTGCGAGTTTATAGACGTCGCTTACCATGTCAGCTGAGCGACTGATCAGACTTCTTAAATCCTTAATAAAGATTTAATCAACTAAATTCTTAAATCACGAAGGTTTCTTCTGAATCTTTTTCGCAACACAAGGTAGTCTACAAAACGTTCACTGTTGCACTTCCGGGTGAAAGCGGAAGTTATCAAAATAAAAGTCGCACTTTTAAACATCATCTGCCGTTACTGCAAAATAAAGTTTTTGTTTACATAATGTGTGTACAGTGTATATTTATGTATATAGATAAATACACACACATGCATATATTTAAGAAAAATATGTTACGTTTATATATATTTATATGTGATATTTATATGAATATAAACTTATACACGTAAATATTTTCAAAATATATGCTGTACTTGTGTGTCTTTATATATATACATAATAAATATACAGTATACACACTATGTAAACAAAAAAAAATAAAAATATATATATTCATTTAGGGACACTCCCAACATTGCTCATAAATGCGGTTTATTTTGGGATATTATTTTATACATTGAATTATAGCACATTTACGTTATATACACACATCTGAATGTACAACATCAACACTTCAAGAATCCACTGCTGTCGTTTTTGCACTTTGTTTTTTCGGCTCTTTTTTGTTCTGTTTCTTCTTTTTTCTTCTGATCTTTTCTTGTTCGTTTCTCCTTTTTTCTTCCAAATCTGGATCCTGGAAGGTGCGGTCAAAAAATAAGTAAATAAAATAAAATAAAATAAAATAGTAATAATAAATTAAAACAACAACAACAATAATGATAGTCTATAACCTTTTACACCTGACAGATGTTTAAAGCATGCACATTTAGAATAAAACGACTCACTTTTCCCTCCAGAATCATTTGCTTCCTTTTGTTTATCTTCTTTTTCTCATCAAAATCAGTGGATTCCAGTCTCTATAACAGAATTAACAAATGTAAGATTTTGCCAGGGTGTTATATATAAAATAAATATATGTACATTGAAAAAGTCTTCTCTCACAATTTCACACTGTCGTCTTGTTACATTGACTTGCGTGAGGATCTTCAACACCTCTTTCTCTTCAACAGCAAACTCTTTTAGTTTCGCCTCTAAACACACAAAACAGTAATCAAGCGAATGTACACGAAGCAAGAAATTTCGTACAAGCATTTACAGTGCTTTTTTCACAATACAGAATATTTAGATTTGAAAGAGCCCTTTTTTCAAGCAGAAAGCAGATTTAGGGTCCAAAGCCCTTTGTCGTGTACATACTTCCTCTATATGTGCTCGTCATTGTCTTATACGGTTTAAGTTGTTGCATAGAGTGGACAAAGGCCAAATTGTCTAAAATGAACCCTGGTTTTGATCCAACTTGTGATCGGTGTCGACAAGCTCGAGCTACTCTTTATCATACTTTTTGGCTTTGCTCAGCATTAACTTCTTTCTGGTCATCAATTTTTAAATCAGTTTCCGAATGCTTTAGTTTAGATATTGAACCATGCACCCTAGTAGCATTATTTGGACTCAACCCTATAAATGTTTCCTTGTCAGCCTTACAGTCGAATGCACTCGCTTTTTGCTCGATAATTGCTAAAAGACTTATATTACTGAACTGGAAAAATCCTCCCCCACCCAGCTTCATTCATTGGATGCATGACCTGACACAGTTTATTCAAATAGAAAAGATCAGATATATAATATTTGGTAATACAGAAAAATTTCACACTACCTGGCAACCCTTCTTGGCACATTTAAAAAAAATAAATATATATTAAAGGAAGAGGTAAGAAAATAAGAAAAACCCTTTCTCTATACCTGGCCTTTATGGTTTCCTTCCCTTGCCCCTGATTTACTAATAAATGGAGAGCATAGAAAAAAATAAATAATAATAATATATTCAGAATTGTTCTAACTACTTGTATTTAATTATTTATTTGTATTGCCATTTTATGTTATTTTCTTTTATTTATTTATTTTTTATTATTGTTCTTGGTGTTAGCATTCATAATTGTATTTTGTGTTTGACTCAGAGAGTAAGGACATTTTGATTAATTTATTTTTGACCTTTGTTAACAGATTGAAACTATTATGTTGGCTTTTGATTTTTTTTGTATCTCTCTGATTGAATGGCATCAATAAAAAAAAAAAAAGTGTTAAACCTAGAAAGCAGATTTAGTTGTGAACTTACGGATCTGTTCCTCAATGGCACTGATGAGATGGATGTCATACTGTGTGACTAGTGTGACTGCTACACCATTTCGGCCTTGACAAAACAAAAAGGACATCATAAAACAGTTCTGAATGTGGATTTGACAATATAGTGTTCCAGTCTACTAGTACCATTTATGAAGTAAAAATAGGACTGCATAATTGATCAAAAAATACTATTTTAAAAGTAATACGAATACTAACAAAACCTCTCTTATTTCTTACAGCTAACTCTTCATATCGCACTGTTAACAGAGCTCTAAACTCACCAGCTCGAGCGGTTCGTCCCACTCTGTGGATGTACATTTTTGGCAAACCCGGTGTGTTGTGATTGATAACAACTTGCACCGTAGGAATATCCAAACCCCTTTAGATAAGAACAGATACATGAAAGTGGAGACGGTTAGATAATGGCAAAGAGATGGTGAGCAATCCTGAGATATGCTGAGGAGTGTTTTCTCTGTACCTTGCAGCAACATCTGTGGCTATGAGAATTTTAAAGACGTTAGACTTGAACTTTGCAAGGTTGGCAAAACGCTGTCTCTGAAAATGGAAGAACATAAAAACCATTAGTAGAGACATTAGGCGCTGAGTGAGAATCAATTTTAAACTACGTAGCATGTCACTTACCTGCTTCATCATTGAGTGCAGGGAGATGGTTGGGAAATTGAATTCACGCAGCATCATTGCTAGTATCTGACAGTTCCTGGAACATTCATAAACGTTACACAATTACGGTTAACAACATCTGTAATAGATTTTTACATCTTCAAATGAAAATGTGGTTGTGAAAAAAAAAAACATTTCTAATGTTCTCATTTCTGTGTGAAAAAAAGTGTATAATTGGAACAGTTTGTTGGAGCTGATCTGACGATCTGAATGAGAGAGAGAGAGAGATGCAGAGCAGGGCGACGCGAGGAACAGTATTAAGAATCACTGCTTTAGAACATATGATTTTGAAACTTGTGAATCCATTAGAATCGTTAGAAGACAGATTCGCGATTCATATATGAATAGATTTTTACATGCACCCCTAGTTTTCTCTTCCTCTTCTCTAAAGCAGCACAGCATGGCCTCGCCCCCTTCGTTGCGAACTTTGCAGATGTTGTTTATGCTCAAACAGCAACATTACACACTAACTAACGTAAAAAAGTGAAATCGCAATCAACCACCCCTTTAACAATTATTTTGTAAGAGATATTAACCATTAAAAAAGGTACATGGATGGAGTACCATTAGGTGTCCAAAATCATGTTTGTTAAATTATCTATGAAGTTAAATTAGTGTTAAAAAAACTCTTGTAAAACATATTGGTAACACTTTACAATAAGGTGTCATTTGTTAACATCAGTTAATGTATTAACTAACATGAGCGAACAATGAACAATACATTTATTGCACTATTTGTTAATCTTTGTTAATGTTAGTTTATGAAAATACAGTCGTTCATTGTTTGTTCATGTTAGTTTACAGTGCGTTAGCTAATGTTAACAAACATAAACTAAGATTAATAAACGCTGTAGAAGTATTGTTCATTATTAGTTCATGTTAGTTAACTAATGAACCTTATTGTAAAGTGTTACCAACATATTTAGCCTTTTCCCCATATCTCACACAATTTTGGGAATTAATTTTGTTGATAAACATGAATATGTACACCTACTGACAAACCATCATAAACCATCAAAATGAATCACTTTTTAAGCATTTAAGCAAGTAAAATAAATATATTTTGTTTGAAAACGTTTTGGAGTAATAGGTTGTTTTTTTTGGTTAGAAATAAATATGTAGGTTTCATAAATTTGGACTGTTTTTGAGCAACCCTGAGTTATAACGACAAGGAATTTAATTAAATTCCATTAATTCCAATGGGGTTAATACTGGTAAACTTTCAGTTTATAGGTTCTTATAAATTTGATACAATTATATATTCTAATAAAATTTCTCATCAATATTGAACATGGTAATAACATGTTAATATTCAAAACATAGTAACATTTTTTTTTTTCACATTAACTCATTAATGAGAAACTGCTAATGAGCTGAAAAATGATTCTTCTGGTCCAAATGCACCTAGAATGCAAAAATCGTATACAGATTTTGAATGCACTAAGAGGGTTAACGTAAGTCTATGGGATTTGTCCGTTACGTCGGTTAGTGAACAAGCTGCCCGATTTAAGGTATCATTAATGCACACGCAGTGAGTGATGGAAGGATTATGAAAGGGATTTGGTCTTAATTAGAATTGATTAACCCCGCAAGGTATTTTCTGAAACTGAAAACTTACTTGCATGTGTTAGTGAATATAATGATAGACCAATCATCATGTTCATCCTGGAACTTTTGGATGAGATGGACCAGGTAAGCATCTTTGACTTTCTCAGGAGTGAGGATGAATCTCTGATCCAGTTCTTCGACCGTCTGCACTCTGACAGAAAGAGAGAGAGCCATGTGACATAAAAATAATATTAGACCTCTGTCAAAACAGCTTTAATGTCTTTGATAAGATGGTGGATTCTGATTGGCTGTCAACGTTTTGTTTTTATCATTCATCAGCTGGGATAAATAATTATGAAAGTGATTCTAATGATGTTCTTCTGTGTCATTATTGTTATAGTTGTGGTGTTAACATTCCTATAAAATTCTCACAGAATTAGAATGATTTGTTGTATTTATTCATTATCGTTGTATTTATTGTCCCAGCTGTGAACAGACCTTTACTCCTAGTTTTGAGATTGCATACATGCATTCAATTAACACTTTTATTCAGCAAGGATGCTTTTAATTGATCAAAATTAACAGTAAAAACTAAATATTTATATTTCAAATAAATGCTGTTTTTTTAGATTTCTGTTAGAGAATCCTGAATAAATGTAAACGGTTTCCATAAAAATGGAACGTCAATATCTCCTATTGCACATTTAGCTTAATGTCTGTCAACTAATAAATGTGCAATGCATTACGTCACATTGCATGCTTAAAGTGTGCAATCTTGTTTTCTACTAGGGATGTGTGCTACGACTAATTTAATTCATTAACATTTCAAAGGAAATTTTGTAACCAACTAGTCGACTAGTCTAACAAACCCCCAGAAGACACTCATCTGCATGTAATCTGTTTTAAATAGGCTTTGCCTTATAATATCAAGCTTATATTTATATAATTACAGCTACCAGCTTTATATGCCAGAGCTCAATTTCTGGCCCAAAACATATTTGACATATTCTCCTGACTTACTCTGATTTGTGCTCCCAGAAGAAGGGTCTGTTCAAGGCGATGCTCTGCAGCTGCTGCAGCGTGTCCGTGAGCGTGGCACTGAACAGCAGCGTCTGGCGTTTTGCGGGCACAGCACTGAGAATGACCTCTAGATCTTTAGTGAAATCTGTGCAGCCTTGCTCTAAAAGACGGTCGGCTTCATCCAGGATCTGCCAAGAACCATGCAAGAGTTTTATGAAAATTGTTTTACAACAAACATTAGAAAAAAAAACATACATCAGAGTCTTACTAGAAACTGGATTTTGTTCAGGCTAATTGTGTCAGAGCTTCGGATGTGATCAGCAAGTCGTCCCGGCGTGGCCACAACAACATGTGGCTTTTTCGACAACTCCAAGCCCTGAGTGACCATGTCTAACGGAAGAAAAAGAAAAAACAAAGCGTCTTTCCTAATAAATATGCATTCTATCTTAAATATGCATATCTATTCTTATAAGTAAATGAGCCCTAAAGGATGACCAAGTGAAGCTTTAAATGATATCTTACCCATTCCTCCCACAACGATACAATCTTTTAAGCCTAGTGGCTTCCCTAACGCTCGGAACTGTTCTGCGATCTGGTAAGCAAGCTCTCTGGACAGAAAACAGACAAAAACATCATTTTGAAATATCTACATGCAAATGAAGATTCATATGTGGCTGTATAAATAATAACATAAAGTAAAAAAGTAAACCTTGTGGGTGTTAACACCAAACAGAAAACACCATAAGGGTCCTCAGACAACTTCTGCAGCACTGGAAGAACAAATGCGGCCGTTTTTCCACTTCCAGTTTTTGCACAGCCCATGCAATCCCGACCTGTGTGAATGGCAGCGATAAAATATAAATAAAAAAACAAACATTATGTTCTGGTGACAGCACAATCAAACTTTACACAACATTTAACTTCATCAGTCACATTCCTAGTTTAAAGTGTCTAAAAAGAGTATTGTTTACGCATTCTGAGTCAACTTAAATTTTACGTAAACTTTTTTTTTTTACATAGGTCTATAAAAGAAAGTAAAATCCATCATAATACAGATGCATCTGGTACATATATTTAAATGTATATTATTAATTAAAGAGATTGCTCTGTCTGACATCAACATGATCACAGTATATGTTAACTTTTGCCACGAGAAGCACAACAGTCTCATTCAGAATGAATAACTCATTAATTAAAAAAAGCAAATGAGATTTATTTGTTTATTTATTATTATATATATATATATATATATATATATATATATATATATATATATATATACACACACACATACAATACATATATATACACATACTAACACATATAAAAGATAATAATAATAATTATAATAGTTATTATTTAAGAAGTGATTTATTAAAAATAGACAATATTAAGACATTAAACAGGAATAAATCCATTTTTTTTTTTTTTTTTTTTTACTTTTGTTCGTTTCATTGTGTCATGCCATCCACTGAGTAAAATGCACGTGCAGCTCACGTATCCGGCAAAAAGTGTTTAAATGTAATACTAAAATAAAGATCTCATTTAAAGAGGTCATTTAATTCGTTTTATTGTGATTATGTAAAGCAGATAAAGATGTTTACCTTCCAGTATGACAGGAATGCATTTCTCCTGAACTGGGGTCGGTCGGTTGATTCCCATCTGCTTACACTGCTGGATCAACCACTCAGACAGACCAAGAGACTCAAAAGTGGCCATTTTCCACCAGGCTATTTAAAAACAAAATATTCAAAACATAAATCAGTGTATTAATGTTGCTCTGAACGCCGTTAAATGTCCTTTTAGGGTTGATAACAAAAACCTCGTGCGAACCTGCGACGGCCGCGTGAATTAGACGTCATGTGACGATGTGCGGAAATGGGAGAAGACCACGCCCCTTAGGGTCAAGAGTTGCGCGCTTTCTTTAAAAAATCGTAAAGCCCAAAGGACTGTGTCTCTGCTAAATTAATTTAAAATATGCTTGTGATGCCCTTTTATTTATTTATTTTTTAATCTAATTGTGTTTTATTTTGTATAGCTTTGTTTTCCTTTTTTTAATTATTATTTTCTTTTATTAAAACTATCTCAATTTGTATTTACAAAATGTGTAAATATGAGAAACATGAGAAGAACTTACTGTTGAATTTTGTAATTTTGAAAGTTCAAAAAAAACTTGGCATTGCAGTGGGTAACATAAACCTGAGAATGTTTTAATTTCTTCTGACTCAGTTTCAGTCTTCAAGAGTTTGAGATCTTTTAAAACTAGGCACCAATATATTCTATTTAGCATCTTACAAATGATACAGTTTTGTATGGGTCCCGAGTCCCGACACTCATAGGAATAAGGGGAAATGAAGAAGTGGATAAATTAGCAAAACAAAGCTTTACAGAGAGAGACAATAGAGATACAAGTTCCTTTAAGTAAATCAGGTTTTAATATGGAGTAAAGCGATTGAAGAATGGCAAGTAAAGTGGAACAATGGGGAAAAGGGTAGATTTCTTTACAGCCTAATTAACAAAGTAAATCAAAATATAAAGTTTATAGGTAAATCAAGGAAAGAAGAGGTTATTTATACCTAACAGAATAATGTTAGGGCATTCAAATTTAAATAGCACACTTAAAATAATAGGGAGACATCCAAATGTCAACAATGTCATGTTAAAGATACCCGGTGTATTTTTTGAATGTAGGACGTACTAGAAAGAATAAATAAGGAAAAATGGAATTCAAGAATGAAATGTTAAGGTTTTAATAAAATTATCAAGTGAAACAAATAGTAAAGTCTTCTTTGATTGTATTGGACAGACGGGACTGATAAATAGAATTAGTGCTGTCAAATGATTAATCGCGATTAATCGCATCCAAAATAAAAGTTTTTGTTTACATAATATAAGTGCGTGTACTGTGTATATTTGTTATGTATATATGAATACACACACGTGCATGTATATATTTAAGGAAAATATGTCAATATGTTTATATATTAAATATATTTTTATATAATATAAATTATATGAATATAAATATATACATGTAAATATATAGCCTACTGTATGTGTGTGTATTTATATATGCATAATAGATATACAGTACACACATATGTTAAGTAAACAAAACTTTTATTTTGAATGTGATTAATCGCGATTAAAACTCTGTTCCACACTCAGAGGGTGGCGGTAATGCACCAGTTCACGTTGGTTGCCAGCCTCCGTTAAAAACCAAAAGAAGAAGAAGAAGAAGAAGACTGGTGCGCTCGTGAGCGCGCAGCAGCAGCAACCGCGGGGTCGCGCAGAGGGTGAGAGGCGCGCGCAGGTAAGCTCGAGCTGAACTCTGTCAGCAGCACCTGGACTGTTCTCGACCACAGGCCGTACAGTATTAATTGTTTAGAAAGCATTTCTAATGCTCTCACAGTCTCGTAGCAGTCTATGCTCGCGAAACTGTAAGTGTGATGTGGGTTGTTTGTTTATTTGTCACTGCCGTGTCTTGTATTTCGTATTTTATTAAGATTGAGCATGGTTAGCGGTAATTTGGGCTTCTACACATGATGACCTTCCTCATCCTCATCCTCGCTGAGAATGGCGGAGTCAGATGGTGTGGAGTTCTCTGCGAATCGAGCTCAAAGCAGGTAGGAATGCGTGTAGCATCAGATGTTGCATGCGATGCGTTGCATGCATGCATGCTTAGGGTTGTCCCAAAATGCAACAGGGTTAAGAAATAAAATTAAGAAAGAAAACAAATATTTGTTTTATTCTACTGTCTATAATATTACTATTATTAAAGGTGCACACAGTATTTTATTAAAGTTTACCCCAACATTAGATGAAGTCTCTATCGTTTTTCTAGAAAATCTTGTTTTCTGCATTTGGAGGGTCTGCCTTTCATGGCCAGCTGTGTGACAATGCCCTTTTATCTGTACCATATTAGAGATTTTTTGCATTTATTGATAATGGTTAATGTTGGATATGTATTGTGCATACTACTTTGCCCTATGTTTACATTTAGATCACCTTCTAACACTCATTTAAAATTAATCTTTGAAAAACTAATAATTTATTAACACTGTTTAATGTAGTATCTATTATTCATGCTGTACAGCATAATGTTGAGAGGTCAAAAATTCACATGCAGCATTTAAGTTTATTGATTTCTGTTACAAGGCCAGATTTAACAGTGCAAACCCTCTTTTGATGTTAAAAGCTATACTGCCAGGATTTACTAAAGAGACACGGTGAAAAATTAAGCCATGGACAGTGGAAAAGCCAGTTATTTTTGCAGCTGTCCTTATTGCATATGCATTTAGTAGGAGTGTCCCGTTCAGACACAAAACCTATGGGAAAAAAGTATTTCAATAAATTAGATTTACTAAAGTTTATTTACATTTGCACCATTATTGCACCCCAAAAATCATGTCTTAATCCATTTTGTCCTTGACATGGCAGGGATAGTTGCAAATTTGAACTGCCTGCTCTTTGTAGATTTTGTTGGTCTTTATGGAAGTGAGAACTTTCCACTCCCATCACCGCTTTTATGGGATTGCAGTCTCATGCTAATTTGCCCTATTTACTACTTTGTTTTTAATTTTTGGCATAATTATATAGAACTTTAATTATATAGTTATCGATCATTGTATGATAACATATAAGCTGTAGCATGGTCTACAGTGATGGTGTAGATCAGCATGCTCACAAAGACGAAACAGAGTGTGTATAAGGTAAAATAAAAATAAATGAGGTGTTAAAACAAGCATTGGAGCAATGCAACAAACTGTTTTACAGGTCGAGGATAAATCTAGCACAGAGCAAGAACATTCAACAGCCACTGCACTGTGAAATGCCATTGTTAGTGTAAGAGTCAGCTAAATGTACACAGAAACATACTGAGTGCACCTTTTAAAATGTTTATAATAAGAACCTTTTTGCCCTCACGTTCTTTCTGGTGTCTGGTAGAATTCAGGGCCCAAAAAGCATACTTAACACAAGGGCTTAATGCTTACTTTTTTCCCCAAGGAGCACATGCATGTTCTCCTAGATTGTAAAATTAAGGAGTGCATAAACAAAACTTTAGAGGTGCAATGAGAATTGATGAAATAATGTGACATTACAATGTTTGTGAAATGTGTATGCTTTACTATTGCCAGCTGCTCATTCAGAAGGATAAGGGCGATAAAATAAGCACTCTTACAACCATCTACAAACTATGACAATATAAGCACCATAAAGTAAACATTGCTTAGGATTTACTGATGATAATTTATGACAATCTGCATAAATGTTCTGAAACTGTGAGCCCATTGAATGCGCAACAGCACTGCGTTTGGACATTACTCGCATTTATTTATTGAAATTATCGCCTTTTCAAAGTTTAATGGTCACATTAGGCTGTATAGCAATTCCTGTTTTTCCATCCCAAATTTAAGACCTCTTAATGAGTTCATTTAAGGGTTTTTACGACCCGAAATTTAATAAAATTTATGCTCTCATGAGAACACACAAAATTTCAATTTGACATCATATTTAAATGCTTTAAAAAAAAAAAACACTGTGTCCCAAACATGAATACATGCAGTAATGCTAGAATTTTAATTATACTGTGTATTTATTTACAAATATACAGTTTTTCTATGGCCAGATTGATCCAAAACAGAAAAAACTGTAACTATAAAGGATTAGTCACATTTCTGAAAAGTACATGCCTACTTCTTATTACAAGCTTGGAAAATTCTTCATCTAAATTAAGGCAGATAATTTATTTGGCTATAAAAGTACCATTATTAGTGTGTATATATAGCACTGGACCATCTAGGAACCCAAAGATTGAAGGATGCATGTAGAATTAGGATCAGTTAGGAACAATGACACAAAAACTTTCTTTTGTTTAACTTGTGTTGCACTGTCATCACAAAAATCATTTGACGTTGGTAATTGTTTGGGTCACTTGTTGCTTGATATTTGTGAGTCTTGGGTGTTCTTTATCAAAATAGGCTCTTTATCCAATCTGTTGAATAATTTAAAAGTAGATGCCATTACAGGGATCATGTTGATGTACCAGTATAGAAGCCTAGACCTATCGGTGAAGCGTTAGGATACAGCAGATTCATCAAGCTACTTGTGAAATTCTGTTGACTCTGTAGCCAGAGACAATGATCAGGGAGTGGTGAGAGATACAGTTCCTCGTAAATTGATTCTCTCTTTCTTCCAGCATGGCTAACAACAAGAACAGCACGCTCCGTTGTACTTTCTCGGCCTCCAGCCACAGCAACACTCTCCTGAGGGGACTGTCTGCACTGCGTGATCAAGGTCAGTTGCTGGATGTGGTTCTGGCCATTGAGAACGAGCGGTTTGAAGTTCACAAAGCAGTTTTGGCCTCCTGCAGTGACTACTTCAGGTGAGACATTGCACCGTTTGTTTGCAGCCATCTGAGCTGCAAAGTCCAAATGGCTAGTTGACTTGACTAATGTGTGTATAGATAGTTGCTCACCCTCAAGATGTTCCAAACTTGTATGAATATTTCTGTTGAACATAAAAGAAGATATTATAAAGAATTTGGGTGGTTCTTCACAATATCTTGTTTAAAAGAAGAACATTAGAATAAAAAAAAAAAACAGTCTGCAGATTGGAGTTGACTGGTTTAATAGAATATTGCAATTTTATGATGGTCATGGACGTGATTATTTTACAACGCACATGTGACCCTGGACCACAAAACCAGTCTTAAGTCACTGAGGTATATTTGTAGCAATAGCCCAAAATACACTGTATGGGTCAAAATTATCCATTAGGATATTAAGTAAAGATCTTGTTCCATGAATATATTTTGTGAATTTCCTACTGTAAATATATAAAAACTTAATTTTTGATTTAGTAATATGCATTGCTAAGAACTTCATTTGGACAACTTTAAAGGCGATTTTCTCAATATTTTGATTTTTTTTTACACCCTCAGATTTCAGATTTTCAAATAGTTGCATCTCAGACAAATATTGTTAGATCCTAACAAACCATACATCAATGGAAAGCTTATTTATTCAGCTTTCAGATGATATATAAATCTCAATTTCGTAAAAAATTGACACTTAAGACTGGTTTTGTGGTCCAGGGTCACGCATTGTTTTCATTTGTTGTGTCTCCTTGCAACAAGGCACAAGTTTCTTCATGAGTTTGTTGTGTTCAGAATGACAAAAGTCTGGTAGTGTGTGATTCTCAGTCGTTTAGTGTAAAAATTAAAATGAATGAACACTAACATTGTCTTCTCAACGTTCATGTTCAACACAAACATATTGGGTACTTTAAGCAAGAGCTGCTGATGCAACCACAAAACCAAAAATGCTTTTAATTATTATTTTATTAAGTAATATAAAATAATTTTGTAAGACTTAATAATGATACTGAATTTTAAAAGAAATACAAGACAATAAAATAACCACTCTTTTATTGAAAGTCAAACAATAAAATTGGACAGAAAATGTATTCATATTAATATAAAATATCAATATAATATTATTATTGCACGCTGAATACTGCTGAACGGTGCGGTATGCCATATATTTTCGGTCCCTTTTCTCTTGCATCAAAAAAAGAAAATGCCATTTTCGGCCGATAATTTTGGTGCATCCCTACTTTCTAGCTTTTTCTTAAATGGTCTTTTTTTGAAACTTTGATAAAACCGTTAATAGTTTACTTCCGTTTCATCAGCAGCTCTTGCTTATACCTATTTCTTAATATCTCAGAAAATGTGTCACCCTTAAAAAACACATTAAGCACTTAAACAGCCAGAGATTGTACATACAATCATACATCTCCTTAGTCAAGCTTGTAATGTTGTTTTGGCTCAACACTCCTTATTAAAGATTTTTAAATCCCTATGTAGAAAATGAATGGGGAAAAATATTTCCATAACTGAGGGTGCTAAAACAGCGAGTGGACACTGTTGCAATTTAGCTTAAAAGTATGGAGATCCCCTCTTTTTGCCACACATTTGAACAAAGGTGTGAAATCTTGTCTTCTTGATCCATACAGAGCCATGTTTACGGGAGGAATGAAGGAGTCAAACCAGAACACCATCGAGCTTAAAGGTCTTTCAGCCAGAGGACTGAAGCACATTATTGATTTCGCCTACAGTTCTGAGGTCACTCTGGACTTGGACTGCATTCAGGACGTTCTCGGTGCAGCCGTCTTCCTGCAGATGGTGCCTGTGGTGGAGCTTTGTGAGGAGTTCCTGAAATCGGCCATGAGCGTTGAGACTTGTCTAAACATCGGCCAGATGGCCACCACTTTCAGCCTCTCGTCCCTTAAGCAGTCGGTCGATGCGTTCACGTTCCGTCACTTCCTGCAGATAGCTCAGGAGGATGACTTCCTTCACATTCCAAAGGAACGACTGGTTTTCTTCCTTCAGAGCAACAAGTTGAAGAACTGTAGCGAGATTGACTTGTTCCATGCAGCAATCCGCTGGCTGCAGCACGACGCGTCCAGACGAGCGGCGGCCAGCGAAGTGCTCTGCCATGTGCGCTTCCCGCTAATGCGTTCGTCTGAACTTGTGGACAGCGTCCAAACTGTCGACATCATGGTGGAGGATGTGCAGTGTCGACACTTTCTCCTAGAGGCCTTCAATTATCAGATCCTTCCATTCCGACAGCACGAAATGCAATCACCGCGAACTTCCATTCGCTCAGACGTCACTTCGCTGATTACGTTCGGTGGAACGCCCTACACCGACAACGACCGGACGGTCAGCGGCAAAGTCTACTATCTGCCCGACGTCACGGTGCGACAGTTCAAAGAGTTGACCGAAATGGAGATGGGATGCAGCCATGCGTGTGTGTCGGTTCTCGACAATTTTGTGTACGTCGTGGGTGGGCAGCATTTGCAGTATCGCAGTGGAGAGGGCGCAGTCGACGTCTGCTTCCGCTACGATCCCCATCTGAACCAGTGGCTTCGAATCCAGTCCATGCAGGAGAGCCGCATTCAGTTTCAGCTCAACGTATTGCATGGACAACTTTACGCTACTGGAGGACGCAACCGGTCTGGCAGCTTGTCCTCTGTAGAGTGCTATTGTCCGAGGAAAAACGAGTGGACTTATGTGGATTCCCTCAA
Organism: Onychostoma macrolepis; assembly: GCF_012432095.1. NCBI lineage: Eukaryota > Metazoa > Chordata > Actinopteri > Cypriniformes > Cyprinidae > Onychostoma > Onychostoma macrolepis. Next base: position 25,490,700 of record NC_081165.1, on the reverse strand, counting down.
GAGGCGGATCTGGGGTCACGCCGGAGCGGCGTGCGCCGAGAAACTCTACGTCTCAGGAGGTTACGGGGTGTCTGTGGAGGATAAGAAGACTCTCCATTGCTATGATCCGACCTCGGATCAGTGGGACTTCAAGTGTCCCATGAACGAGCCAAGAGTCTTGCATGCTATGATCAGTGTAAACAACCGTATTTATGCTCTCGGTGGCAGAATGGACCATGTTGACCGCTGCTTTGATGTGCTAGCTGTAGAGTATTATGTTCCAGAAACCGATCAATGGACGACAGTCAGTCCGATGCGAGCTGGTCAGTCAGAGGCTGGCTGCTGTCTGCTGGATAAAAAGATCTATATAGTCGGAGGATACAATTGGCACCTCAATAACGTCACTAGTATTGTGCAAGTTTATAATACAGAGACGGATGAGTGGGAAAGAGATCTTCATTTTCCAGAATCTTTTGCAGGAATAGCTTGTACACCTATTGTACTTCCTCAAACAACCACCCAGCGCTAAGCACATATTGCGTTGACTGTTTATTTAGACTTAAGGTTTAGCGTCCACCCGGACTGAAGTGAAAGTAATGGTATAATTGGCTTTGCCTCATTGAAAAGCCTCAATGTTATGTCTTTATTTTTGAAGCATGCATGATTGAACGATATGAAAGCACACTTTTTGAGAATGTGAAGCATCGTTCTACACTTCTCAAGCAGTATTGTCATGTATGGCCCTTCTTGTGGATTGCCATGTTTCATACTAATGAGGGTTTTGTACAAGTCCCTATGGGATTTGCAGTGACGGCAGACTTGAATGGACCCACAACATTAGTGCAATGTTATCACGTCTTCATCTTTGTGTATATCCTATGTATTCACAACACATCCTAAACTTCCAGAAGTATAGTGCAAATTTATATTGCAGAGACCGATGAGTGCAAAAGAGATCTTCATTTTCAAGAGACTTTTTTGCGGGAATAGCTTGTACACCTATTGTACTTCGGCGCTAAGCACATATTGTCTTTATATTTGATTTTTGAGAATGCGTAGCATCTTTCTGCACACTTCTCATGCAGTAATGTTGTAGATTGCCCCGTTTCATACTAATGAGGGTTTCGTACAAGTGCCTGTGGGATTTGCATTGATGACAGACTTGAATGGGCCAGCAACACTGGGGAAATGTCATCATGACTTCATGAAGGATTTTTGGCCTGTTCTCATGGTGTGACTAAATGACACGAAAGCAAAAAAAAAATGGATAGCTGAATGAATTGCTTGACATCTAAACAATTAAAAACCATCTTTGCCTCTGGGAAAGAGTTGGTAGAACTTCATACTCGCAGTATGATATTTTGAATTTGGTCTGCCAGCTACAATTTGGACAAAATTGTCTGCTTTGCCAGCACTTAATGAAGAGGTTTAAAATATTGGACCTTAGCATGCTCTTCTCAAGATGTAAAGCTGGCTCTGGTTCTTCTTGTAGATTATCTCTAGTGTGTGAATCTCTTGGGTACAGATCAGATCTCTATATCATAGCTTTGGATGCAGATGGTCCCAAGCACAGCATAGGCCTGTATTCCTCTAAATTAGTCATTATCTTGAGAGGTAATGCAAAACAGTAGACCTGATCTATATGTTGCACTTTTCATGCAAATTCATGTTTGTTTTGTGATCATTTGTAGAAACACCACTATAGTGGCAGGTGTGTTAATATATTTTGTGATGCTTTATTAAGCTGTTTTGTGGCAAGTTCCTGATATTAGTTCTCTTTCATTATAATTCTCATTTTTGAAAGGTTTTTTATTTAAAAACTGGCAAATTATTTCAGAAATCTTTGCCACCATGAAGAAGCAGAGCAGCAGTGGAGGTAAAATTCTCATGACTCAGTTTTGTCCTAACAATTTAGGGGACATTTAAAAAAATATTGATACCTCATTGTAAGATTTTTTTATTTTTTTTTCTTCAATCTCTATTCAGTTATAGTTTTTACTGGATAAAAAATTTACCTACCTTTTTTTTTTCTTTCTTTCTTTTTCTGTCTCTCTCTCTCTCTCTCTCGCTCTCCCAAACTAAATGAGCACATTTCATTATGCACTTTAATATTCAACGTGGTAAATCAGTGATTTGATTACTGAACAATTGAAAAGGTGCATTGTTTTCTCTGAACATGTAATTTACACAGCATATACAGTATTATACAGTAGGGACTGGATCACGTACATGGAACTATGGCACAAACTTTTTGTAAGTTTTCAGAGTATGAATATATTAAAAAAACACTAAATTCTAGAAAATACCTAGTTTTTTTTGTGCATTTAATAGTATGATTTGTATATTATTACATTTATTTGTTAATGTTTTTTTTTTTTTTTTTTTTTTAAAAGGCGTTAGAAACATTTGTTCTTTCCAACAACACAATTACGTTTTGTGTATGTATATAGATAGGTAATTTACCATGATTACAGCAGTAAATGACTGTCATCCTTAGCTCAGGACTCATTTACATGCTGATGTAAAATGGAAACATAAATATGGACAATATCTGGTGAGACTTTTGAGTAAGTTAGCTGGGTCTTATGAACAAATGGCCTTTAATCTTGTACTTGCATCACAGATCAGCCTTAATCAACCTGGTAAAGGCACTTAAAGTGCTGTTTGGTTCTATGTAAACAACCATTTCCTTAAGTCTGGAAAGTTTTTACAATAGATTTTTTTAATTGTTGTCAATTTTCGATTTCAAGAAAATTCTTTATGTAAGTGCATTTATGAACATCTGAAATTTGTAGCATGTGGTTACATCCAAAAAACAATTTTTTTTTTTTTTTTTTTACAAATCCCATTCTAATTTTGATGTACAAAGTTACGTGTTAAACTTTCAAGTGTGGTATAATTAATAAATACTGAATGTATTTGTATTAGTAGCATTTTTTGCATTTATCCTTTTACACATTTGTCTTCCATGTGTGAAATTACATGTGTGTTCTTGTTTTATCCACCTGCTATGTTGTCTGTTACAGTGTGGTCTAAATAAAAATACACAAAAATGTCATTCTCATTTTTTTCATTGATGTACTATTACGAAAATGATGTTTTTCCTTGCAGCAACAGTGTCTTACTAATTATGATGGACTATTGTTTTTGATGTGTGCAAACCAGAACTTTATAGATCCAAACTGTATTTTTTTTTGCTGCAAGAAATGGTAGGATTAAAAAAAAAAACATTTTGAGAGACCTATCATTTACAATAGCCATGTATCTCTCCTGTATCAACTGTCTCATATCCCATTGGCAGATAATTGTTCTTTTATTTATTTTTTTAAATCATAAACTAACTTCACTTTGATCAATTTTGCAGAAAACAAGACTTCATATTCTCAAATAAATGTATTCTGACACATTTGCATTGGAGAACAAGACAAAAATACAGATGAAGAGCATTGCTTTTTTTGCAGCGTTGTTAGAAGGTACAGCAAAAGCTAGTGGTTTCTAGTGATTTGGAGCAAAGCTATGTAAACCTTTAGCTGTTTTCTGAATTAATAAGTAATGGCGATTGGTTGGAAGTCTTATTTTTAAAGCTTGAAATGTTAATACATTTTCTTTACTTGGTCTTAGAAAGGTTTCTAATAAACACTTCCTCAATTTGGCTTTAAAAGTCTTAAGTTTACTTCATAAAACCTGCAGAAACCCTGATTATCAATTACGTTAACTGTCAGTAAGACAGTTGTTGTTATGTTTGTGAAATAGCCTATGATAATAAAGAAACAAAACTAAGCTATAATGAGTGCATATTTATTTTAATAAAGAATGTTAAATCTCAAAATAAATTTAACGTTTTCAGTTTTAACACCTTCTGGTGGAGAAACACCAACAAACATGTCTATATTTTACATTAGTCGCCTCATCATAAGCGCCTCTTATCAAAATAGTTTTTTTTTTGCAGCATAAATAGCAGGTGTCTTCTCTCATTCAGCTTGTGTGTGTGTGTGTGTGTGTGTGTTTTTATCAATCAGGTGGACTCCAATGCCCACAACTCTTCCCGTGATGACGCCTCCGCCGCGGCAGCGCACAACGCGTCTCACGCAACGCTCTGTGTTTTGGAGAAGAACGGAAGATGGCGACCTCAAACAATCCGCGAAAATTCAGCGAGAAAATCGCCCTGCACAACCAGAAGCAGGCGGAGGAGACGGCGGCGTTTGAGGAGGTCATGAAAGACCTGAGCATCACGCGAGCAGCGCGGGTACGTGTGTCAGAAACGGCGGCTAAACGCGCGCGTAGCGCAGCTGCTATGTCGGATGTAGCCTGTGTTTGATTTAAGAGCTCTCTTGTCGCCTGAGAGCCGTGACAAATCGGTGAAGGACGGTAACGATGCCCCGGTGGTCGCGGGTAACGGGAGATGCTGAGGATGCTGCTGGAGAGAGATGCTGGACAGATGTCATGCACATCTGCACAGAGACCTGCTCCGGCCTTGAATGCATTGTGGCTGCTTTTCGCTCTTTTATTTCTCGTTGTGTGTATCAGAAGCTAACGTTAAATGTCATTGACCGGGGCATGTGCATCCTAGCAACTATTTTAAATTTAAAGTCTAAAGGTTTTTGCATTTTGATAAAGTCTATCCAACTAGGATTTTCATGTTTTTGTGAAAGCTGTTGGGTAAAACAAATACATGCAAAAACTAAAGCCATTGAAAGCATGTCAAATACAGCCTGTATTTATATTAAAACTAGCTGCCAACACTGAAAAAATAATTGTGTGGAAACAATTGTCATTTAGAAAATGCTTGTAAATTTCATAAACAATTACAAAAAAACAGTAACACTGAATTATACATGGAATTTTCACTTTCATAAAAATGAAAGTGAATAGAAAATCTAAAAATAAAGTCTAATTAATAAAATCTATAATAGTATATCAGTGATACAAAAATAAGTCTGGATCAGTTTCAATGTCAGGGCAAATTGTGGAATTCATTATAATTTGTCCAAAACAAAGTTTTTTTTGTTTTTCTACTTTTACATTATTATTTGGTTTACATTAACTTTAATTCAATTTTGTTGAAGAGGAGTATTTCATACAGAAAAAAAAAATCTTCTCAAATCAGTGTCAATAAACATATTGGTCAACATATGTTAAGTGAGCTGTATCTTTTTCCTGGGGGGAAAAAAAATCAATCAGTCAATAATAAAATACAGAATGATTAAAAAAAAATAAACTAACCCTTACAAATATTAATTTGAGGACAATGCTTGAGCAATTTGCTCCAGCCTCTGTTTTCAACTTTTTACAACAAGGCTGTAGTCTGTCCCTTGGTGTTGAACATATTATATATGTTAGTGTGCGTCACATAAGTCGATACCCATGTTTTGCTACCTTTTATTAACTCTCGCTGGTCTGCTTTTCTCATTCTTCACATGATAAAGTGTTTTACTCGGCGGTATCTGGTTTACGTTTCATTCATGCATTCATTACGTCACTCACTGCTGCTTTTCACGCACTGTTATTTTGCACAGCTGCAGTTACAGAAGACCCAGTATTTGCAACTAGGCCAGAATCGAGCTCAGTGCTATGGAGGGTCACTGCCCAATGTCAATCAGATTGGAAATAGCAACACTGACCTCCCTTTTCAGGTGAGACCTTAGAAACTTCATAAGTTTGAAAATTCTGTCGTACACACTATGCTGTCACTTTATGAATGAATTTCCCTTCAGATGATCTAATCACAGTTTCATAAACATCCTAACTGGATAACGCTCATAGTGCATTCGATGGGTCATTCCTCATAAGGTGCGGTCACGTTTACCATTGCTCTGTGAAATTTCGCAGGCAAATTCCATTCATTTCAATAGGCGAAATAGTTCTCCGTGCAGATTTTGCTCATGTTGAGGTTGGTCATGCAGGCAAAAAATGGTCTATTTTCAATGTGACCACACTTTCATACAATACCTTGTCAACTGTGTAACTTAAAAGAATTGGTTGAAATTGAAAATTGAATTGAAAAGACACTTTAACTCTAAATTTGAACGATAAACTATATACACAGAGTGGACGTAAAACATAAAGTTAATCATCACTCAGTGAGATATCGAGAGTTAGCTTATGAGAGGGTGTGTTTTATGTTTTTATTCTTTATATTGTCAAACGAGTTCTGTAATTGGAAACAAACCATTTCGACTGGGGAAAGAAACAGACATCTGTAATGTTTCTTAAAGGGGTGGTTTACTGCGATTTCACTTTTTTCATTTTAAATAGTGTGTAATGTTGCTGTTGGTGCATGAACAGTATCTGCAAAGTTCCTGCGCTGAAAGTTCAACGTAAGCGGAGATATCGTCTTTTAAAAATCAGGAAGTTTAATGCCTACAAAAACGACTCATACGGGACTACAACGAGATACTTCCCGGGTTGCATACGTAAAAAACCCATAAATTTGCATCAACCCCTCCCTCAGGAACATGCCAAAGAGGGGGCAAGGCCATGTTCTGCTGCTGTGTCGAAGAGGAAGAGTTATAGTGGAGAGTTGTAGCCATGCCGTCGAAACGGTGTTATTTTCACCCAGCTGTCAGGTCTTCTGTGTTCGGGCTTCCTACGGATGCTGTAGTTCCTCAACAATGGTTAAAATTTATGTTTGATTATGTTCCTGACAATTACAATCCTAATTTAGCTCTCTGTGCTGCGCATTTTACGGAAGACAGCTTCCAGAATCAAGAGAGTTCAGAGTTCAATGCCGGATTCACACAGAAACTATTACTAAAACATGGAGCGGTTCCAACTTTAAAACCAGAGGCAGCAGTTGTTGGGCCACAACCTGTAAGTAAGATTTCATAATTTTAAATGTATTTGCATGTATAATTTCAGACATAATGTTTTAGTTTTATCAAGGACGTAAACAAATGCCAACGCTGGCTTTAGTAGCCAGTTAGTTAAATGATGTTTCGTGTGTCTATGACAAACGCGTACAAACATTTTGAACCCGAATTTGTAATTATGTACTAATTTTGTAAATGTATTTTCCATGTATACTTTATGACGTAATTTTTCGATTTGATCAAGAACGTAAACACAAGCCAACGCTGTTTGGTTATAGTAGCCAGTTAGTTCGATGCTATTTTGTGTGAATAAGACAAACGTGTACAAACTTCAAAAAATTGTATGTAATCACAACAGCAAACTTCCATTCAGAAACGTTTGTAAGAGCCGTGCTTGCGGAAGTTCTGCTTGACTCTCTTCATTACCGCTTTCTGGGTCTGATTCTGGCTCAAACTGATACGGCAATATTGACACCATTATTTACATTTGACCGGAGCACATGCAGCTGTCGCCCGTGAAGGTAATGGGCGTGAAGTTTCCGGACAATGTGCAGTACGCAGTTTAGCCAATCACAACACATCGGCCCAACTAACCAATCAGAGCCCATCGCCTGTTTCTGAGGGAGTGGTTTCATAGAATCAGGAAGTCAACCGGTCGTTCAAATGACAGAGGAGACAGCGGCTTACAATGAAGGTGAAATATATGAAAAATAAGGCGTTTTTTAACAAACGAAACACGAAGACATGTTATATTGCACCCCATAAACGCAATCAAGCAAAGAAAAAAAGCAGTAAACCACCCCTTTAAGAAATTGGCAGTTTATCATGTTAAAAGTTAGTTCATAGGGACACTCATATTAGTCCAATATTAGGACCCAAAATGTATTTGACACTTCCGCACTTAAAAATGTCTCAATGCCATTGCATTAGATACAAAATATCAAATAAGTAATTCTGGAGCTTTTCTTAGTTCTAAAAACTTGTTTTTGTGAAATGTTTTGTTTAAGAAATGTACTTCTTGATGCTTGCTTTGATATTCTTTTATTCAATCCAAAAGCATCCTGTGTAGTAGGAATGGCCCGGATCAGCTTTTAAAGCAAAGTATTAACCAAAGATTTGCATTTTTGTCCGGAAAACCTTTTTTATGAATTAGTTAAATGTAACACAGTTGATGGACATATGCGTCATTTCCTTCTTTATCACTGCTCTTCATTTATGACACATTAGCATAAGGATGTACGGGATGGATCTCATCGCTCTGAGCTTTCATACTGCTAGTCCATCTTCTGCGTGGAGCCTGTTTTGCGCTTTTATTTGCCCAACACTGCAGCAAAAGTCCTGATGCCTTGTGAAAACACATTTGAAGGTCACTTAAACAAATCAGATTCTTTTACAGACGACTGTTTTAGACACCAGCCGGACGTCCCGACATCACGGCCTGGTGGACCGCGTGTATCGTGACAGGAATCGCATCGCTTCTCCGCATCGTAGACCTCTCTCTGTGGACAAGCATGGACGTCAGATATCCTTCAGCTTTATTAGACACAGCCAAGTTTTACTCAACCGATATGTATTTTCATGTGTGTGTGAGACATTGTCCTGAACCCTAATTACATTGACAGCTGTCCCTATGGCTCGGTATATCTGTCACCACCTCCCGACACAAGTTGGAGAAGGTAAAGCAGCTTTTCTCATAACCTAATCAACAAAACATGTTCAAAGGTCATAAATCATAGTGTTTTTACATGTTCCCACCTGTGCTGGTCTGCTGCAGAACCAACTCTGACTCAGCTCTACACCAGAGCGCTGTGAATCCAGCTCCACAGGACACCTTTGTTGGTGGATCCCAGGAGCTGCAGTCGAAAGGAGTAAAAACATGTAAGCTATTGCTATACTGCATGAAATTAAAATTTATTTTCATTTAAAATACATCTTCAGGGCTTTAAGGTGTAGATGAGTTTGTTTCTTCATTAAAACAGATCCTCTGCAGTGAATGGGTGCTGTCAAAATCAGAGTCCAAACAGCTGATAAAAACATCACAAGTAATCCACATCACTCCAGTCCATCAGTTAAATTCTTGTGAAGTAAAAAGCTGTGTGTTTGTAAGAAACAAATCTATCAATACATTTTTAACCAAATCATTTCCGACTAAAATACAAGTCCTCTATCCACAATATTGCTTTCTCCTGTGAAAAAGTAGTCTCACCTGAATCAGGAGAGAAATATGCCAGATCATGCACTGTTTACAAGTAAAACCAGTTCTAAACAAATATGTTGGTGGATTTTGATGTTAGAGAACAACAGGGGACGGATGTTTTTCACTGGAGGTAGCGTTATTATGGATTTTGGCCAGAAGCGACGGCTTAAAAGTTAAAACGCCTTAATGATGAAGTTGTTTCTTACAAACACACAGCTTTTGGCTTCACAAGACATTAATTGATGGACTGGAGTGGTGTGGATTACTTGTGATGTTTTTATCAGCTGTTTGGACTCCCATTCACTGCAGAGGATCCACTGGTGAACAAGTGATGCAATGCTACATTTTCCAAAACTGTTACCATGAAGAAACAAACTGGCCTGAGGATGAGAACATTTTCATTTTTGGTGTGAATGGTTTCTTTAACAAAAGTTAAAAACTTTAAAAACTTTTGTCCACCAAAAGTCATGATGTGATGCAACTAACATGCAGAAACATGCAAAAAAAAAAGGACCCCTGTAGATCCTCTTCACTGACTGTCAAGGTCAACAAGTCTCTTAAAATATCAGATAATTTGACCTTTTTATGTTGTAAAATGTATGTATTGGTGACTCCTCAAAACATAAGGATATGTACTCTGTGAATTAATATTGAAATTATGGTGTAAGGAAATAAGTTATTTTTTACATAGTGGTTACATCATATGAGTCTAAGAATTTGGCATGTGTTTTAATTAGATTTGATATGATGTTTTTCCTCATGTACAATGACCATCCATGTCTCCCTCTCTTTCTGCAGTGCTGTTGCTCACCCCTCCAGATACAGAGGACACTGAATCAGAGATGGAGAAAGACGAGCCCAACGCATCTCTGCATACAGAATCCTGTGACGTTCCTGGGATTAAGTGAGTTTATCATGACTAAAACTTTTTTCCCATGTGCTGGAAATCATGCAGCAGTTAAATAACCTTTGAATTAGCATGAGTAGAGAAAATGAAGTGTGGCTGCAACTTTAGATCCTTTAGATCCTAAATTGACACTCACCATGTGCAAAATTAAGGTAAAAATGGTCTGAATGAAAATTAAATGATAAAATATAGTTTGGGTAAATAATTGGCCGATGGAACTGCAACATTACATGGCTTTATTTGAACTGTACGACTTGCTGATCGAAGTGGTATGAGAGATTCAGACATACTGTACTGTACAAATCTCCTCCTAAAGAAAACATCTATCACAATTTGTATGTTAAAATGTTTTGTTTTAATATTGTTCAAATATTATCATATTATTGTATTTCAATTTAGTGATATTTGGGTGGGACATTGTGTTTTTGTTATATATCTTAATTTCAAAACAACTATGTAATATTAAGCTAACTTTAACCTTAACTTCTGATTGATAAATGTAAAATATATATCATTTATATATATATATATATATATATATATATATATATATATATATATATATATATATATATATTTAGTGCTGTCAAGCGATTAATCGTGATTAATCGCATCCAAAATAATAGTTTTTATTTACATAATATATCTGTGTGTACTGTGTATATTTATTATGTATAATACACACACATACAGTATATATTTGGAAAATATTCACATGTATATGTTTATATTCATATAATTTATATTTTATATAAATATAATTAATATATAAACGTAAAATTTTTCTTAAATATATACATGCATGGGTGTGTATTTATATACATAATAAATGTACACAGTACACACACACATACTATGTAAACAAAAATTATTTTGTATGTGATTAATCGTTTGACAGCACTAATATATATATATATATATATATACAGTGGGTACGGAAAGTATTCAGACCCCTTAAAGTTTTCACTCTTTGTTATATTGCAGCCATTTGCTAAAATCATTTAAGTTCATTTTTTTCCTCATTAATGTACACACAGCACCCCATATTGACAGAAAAACACAGAATTGCTGACATTTTTGCAGATTTATTAAATAAGAAAAACTGAAATATCACATGGTCCTAAGTATTCAGACCCTTTGCTGTGACACTCATATATTTAACTCAGGTGCTGTCCATTTCTTCTGATCATCCTTGAGATGGTTCTACACCTTCATTTGAGTCCAGCTGTGTTTGATTATACTGATTGGACTTGATTAGGAAAGCCACACACCTGTCTATATAAGACCTTACAGCTCACAGTGCATGTCAGAGCAAATGAGAATCATGAGGTCAAAGGAACTGCCTGAAGAGCTCAGAGACAGAATTGTGGCAAGGCACAGATCTGGCCAAGGTTACGAAAAAATTTCTGCTGCACTTAAGGTTCCTAAGAGCACAGTGGCCTCCATAATCCTTAAATGGAAGATGTTTGGGACGACCAGAACCCTTCCTAGAGCTGGCCTTCCAGCCAAACTGAGCTATCGGGGGAGAAGAGCCTTGGTGAGAGAGGTAAAGAAGAACCTAAGGATCACTGTGGCTGAGCTCCAGAGATGCAGTCGGGAGATGGGAGAAAGTTGTAGAAAGTCAACCATCACTGCAGCCCTCCACCAGTCGGGGCTTTATGGCAGAGTGCCCCGACGGAAGCCTCTCCTCGGTGCAAGACACATGAAAGCCCGCATGGAGTTTGCTAAAAAACACCTGAATAAGATTCTCTGGTCTGATGAGACCAAGATATAACTTTTTGGCCTTAATTCTAAGCGGTATTTGTGGAGAAAACCAGGCACTGCTCATCACCTGTCCAATACAGTCCCAACAGTGAAGCATGGTGGTGGCAGCATCATGCTGTGGGGGTGTTTTTCAGCTGCAGGGACAGGACGACTGGTTGCAATCGAGGGAAAGATGAATGCGGCCAAGTACAGGCATATCCTGGACAAAAACCTTCTCCAGAGTGCTCAGGACCTCAGACTGGGCCGAAGGTTTACCTTCCAACAAGACAATGACCCTAAGCACACAGCTAAAATAACGAAGGAGTGGCTTCACAACAACTCCGTGACTGTTCTTGAATGGCCCAGCCAGAGCCCTGACTTAAACCCAATTGAGCATCTCTGGAGAGACCTAAAAATGGCTGTCCATCAACGTTTACCATCCAACCTGACAGAACTGGAGAGGATCTGCAAGGAGGAATGGCAGAGGATCCCCAAAACCAGGTGTGAAAAACTTGTTGCATCTTTCCCAAAAAGACTCATGGCTGTATTAGATCAAAAGGGTGCTTCTACTAAATACTGAGCAAAGGGTCTGAATATTTAGGACCATGTGATATTTCAGTTTTCTTTTTAATAAATCTGCAAAATGTCAACAATTCTGTGTTTTTCTGTCAATATGGGGTGCTGTGTGTACATTGAGAAAAAAAATTAACTTAAATGATTTTAGCAGATGGCTGCAATATAACAAAGAGTGAAAAATTTAAGGGTGTCTGAATACTTTCCGTACCCACTGTATGTGTCTCTCTTAGAAGTGTTGCATCATATAGCGTTTCACTGCGTATTCTGTTTGATTTTTCCAGCATATTTCCGTCTCCTGATCAAGAAATGAATAGCTCTTTGATGCCAGCTGCTCACAGCACCGGCGGCTCCTTACCTGATCTGACAAACATCCAGTTCCCTCCTCCTCTCCCCACCCCGCTGGATCCAGATGACCCCATTACATTCCCTACATCCAGCTCCAGCAGTACCAGCAACCTGACCACCAACCTGACACACCTGGGCATCAGTGCTGCCAGTCACGTCCCTCCCTCCCCTGCCGCCCAGCACACTGGCCCCGCCCCCTCGCCCAATATCAGCCCACAGCCGCCCACTCCCACGCTGCCACTTGCCGTCTCCCCCCAGATACCCATCGCACAGGTAAGGTGTTTGAATTCAGAATATGAGTGATTAAAGGATCATCATTTCATTTCTAGCAATCTGTGAGGTCCTAAGAAAGTCTTATTCTTATATTTAAATGAAGGATACACCAGTGTATTGACCAATAATCAGTATGGCTTATAAAAGCAATTATCTGCACTATCAGCCATTGTTTAAAAACAAGATAATCAGGGCAGATTCTATTCTGTCCAGAACGCTGTAGCACTTCAGTTCAAGCAGCAGCGGAGCACAAGTCTTTTCCACTTATAAGGTATAGCGCAAAATAAATATGAATGGACATCAGTTCACAGTTGGTTAGTTAGCAATAAAAAACACTAAAGAGGAGCCTAAATACTGATAATTATATGTGTATGTTTTAATAAATCTGTCATGAAGACAACCAAAGAAAACCTGTACTAATACCTAATTGAATTGTACAAACATTTCAGTTTTCATCTGAGTGTGGTTATTATATCTGAAAATAAATATCAGTAGTAGTTTGGGCTCTGTTGTTAATTTTAACCTGTAAAATTATAGCACTGTACCAAATGAGAGGTTTCCCTGTGTAGTTACACTTTACAGCATTAGTTGGAAGAGATTGTTTTCCTTGAGAAAACCAAACTATTGGTATCTGCAGAACTGAATAATTGGCGGAGAAATTTATTATAGGTGCATCCTGTTTTTTTTTTTTGAAAAATTACAGTCAAACTAAAATTAAAATTTGAAATAATTTTTTTTTAAATTGCCTATTATGAAGTGCTTTATAATTGCATTTTCATTCATTTAATAGATTTTTCTATTATAATTTTCTATTAATAATTTGATTATTTTTTTTCAGAGCATTTTCTGTTTTCATTTGAAAGTTTTTGTAATTTTGTTGTGTTTTTGTCATTTTTAGTTGTTTATTATATGTGTTTATTTATTTAAAATTTATAAAAATGTATTAATTTTTATTAAAAATTTTTATTAAAAATTATTTAAAATAAAATTTATTTATAAAAAATGACGGTCTGTTGTTGTCATAGCCGATCACGATGGACAGCCTGTCTCTGGAGCAGCAGTTGTCTCAGTACTCACTGCTGAGTTTACTGAATGACCTGCAGAAACAGCCACACAGCCTCCCTCAGAACATTCGTCTCATACGCCTCCCGCCTCTCACCGTAAGCTCCACCCCCAACACCACCCAGCCCTCTCTTGCCAGCCAATCACAGACAGCCACAAGCGGAACTGCCAACTCGGTATGTTTTTGTACACCACTGTACACAGTTTGCTTTAGGTTGATATGGTCATTTCTGCAAGAATTCAGATATGTGACCCTGGACCACAAAACCAGTCTTAAGTGTCAATTTTTCTGACAATATTTGTCCGAGATACAACTATTTGAAAATCTGCAATCAGAGGGTGCAAAAAAATCAAAATACTGAGAAAATCGCCTTTAAAGTTGTCCAAATGAAGTTCCTAGCAATGCATATTACTAATCAAAAATGAAGTTTTGATATATTTACAGTAAGAAATTCACAAAATATCTTCATGGAACATGATCTTTGCTTAATATCCTAATGATTTTTGGAATTAAATAAAAATTGATCATTTTGACCCATACAGTGTATTTTTGGCTATTGCTACAAATATACCCCAGCGACTCAAGACTGGTTTTGTGGTCCAGGGTCACATATGTCTCTTTCTCCCAACAGTACCGCAGTCAGACCGGCTCTTCAGCCAATCAGTCACCCACATCTCCAGTGTCCAATCAGGGCTTCTCACCCGGCGGCTCACCACAAGTAAGCATAACACTTCTATGGTTTCATTCTTCATTTGATGATTTTTTGTAATTTATTGGCATCTCAGTGTGGACTTCTCTATGCATTGCCGCCTATTTCAGTACACTCACGACAAGACAAATGTTTGGAAAAAAAAGATTTTCTCTTATGCTCACCAAGGCTGAATTTAATTGATTAAAAAAAAGAACTGATTTCTACTTTAAAATACGTTAAAATATCATGTATTTTTGTGATGCATCATTACTTCAATCTTCAGTGTCACATGGTCTTCAGAAATTATTCTAATATGCTGATTCGCTGCTCAAGAAACGTATCTTATTATTTTCCTTGTTGAAATATATTTCTAAGATTTTTGTGGAAATCATGATAAAGGATTGTTTGATAAATACAAAGTTAAAAAGAACAGCATTAATTTGAAATAGAAATCTTTTAACAATATAAATGTCTTTACTTTTACTTTTGAATTTAATGTCTCCTTGCTGAATAAAAGTATTAATTTTTCAAAAATCTAAAAATCTTAGACCAAACTTTTGAATAGCGTATCATGGTTTCTACAAAATATTAAGCAGTGCAGCTGTTTTCAACATTGAAAATAAATGAGCATATCAGAATGATTTCTGAAGAGTCATCATGACAGACACTGAAGACTGAAGTCATGATGCTGAAAATTCAGCTTTGCATCACAGGAATAAATTATATTTTAAAATACATTCAAATAGAAAATTGTAAAATTAAATTGTAATAATGTTTCACGATATTACTGTTTTTACTGTATTTTTGATTAAATAAATTCACCCTTGGTAAGCACAAGCGACTTCTTTCAAAAACGTTTAAAAATTATAACTATTCCAATCTTTTGACCAGTAGTCGTGTTCAGTATGTGGCTAATTTTCTTCAGACGTGTTGCTCATAATGTGTGTCCTCACAGCATATTCAGGTGGTTGGAAGCATCTTTGGAGATTCATTTTATGATCAGCAACTTCCATCCAGACAGACCAATGCCCTATCCAACCAGGTACACTCTTTAAATGTTGTTGTTGTTGTTTTGTTTTTTAATTAAGATAAAAAATAGTTTTATTTTAAAAACAAAAATAATAAAAGAAAATCTGTTACCATATGAAAATCAAGGCTGACTTACTTATCTGACTATACAAATGATCATGTTGAACAATACACATAACACAGCTAGACACACAATGCTGATTTAGATAATAAATGATATTATGCATTCATCTCATATGAGTCGTTTAAAAGCGTACTAATTAATCAGTTAGTTAATAATGAATTTATTATTATTGTAATGCATACTTATTCTGCATATGATATTTCTTTATTGATTTTATTTTGATGAAATTATATAATAATAATAATAATAAATACATTAAAAAAATCACTAAAAATTGCAATTAGATGTGTTTTACCAAGTTGTTCTGCTGTTTTTTTAATGAAATAATGTGCATACAGTTTCATGGCCTGTATGTATGAATGAATAAATCAATTAATTAATGAATAAATAAAGAAATATGTATGTATGTATAACGTTACAATTTGTTTTAGTTCATTTATTGTTCAAATGACTTTAAAACTCTCTCATGCTGATGGTGAAGCTGGAGCAGTTCAACATGAACATGATGGAGAATCCGGGCGGCTCTAGTCACTGTTCAACGCTGAACTACACGCAGGCAGCCATGATGGGTCTAACCGGGAGCCACGGCGGGCAGCAGGACGCACAGCAGCTCGGTTACAGTAGCCATGGCAACATCCCCAACATCATTCTCACAGGTATTGTGTGTCTTTCGCTTCAACATTAACTTCTCTATACAACTGTCTTTCCAAGAGATGTCAGAGAGGTACATTTATAATTGCACCGAGGGTCTATCCATTATCCAGGTCCTTTAACACCGCCACACAATAAGCATTCTTGTTAATTATTCCAACAGGACTTCACTTAAATTTCTAGTTTGTTTAGAGAAATCAGCTTTTACAAAGTGACGCGTCTTGGGGCAACCAATATTTCCAGCACTAAATCCCATTTATTTCAGTGTTTCCCAAACACTTTCATTAGTAATGTATTGAAATGACTGCTTTTTTGACATTTTATCGCTTTAGCTGAGCTCTCATGCATCTATATAATAATGGTATTTTTATGTAGCAAGCTTTATTAATGTTTTTCAGTAACAGCTAGTTATATTCTAATTGCTCGTAGATAACATGAGCACACTTCACTAGTTAGTAGCTATCATAACTAGATGTCACTTTGCTTAAAGGGTTATTTCACCCAAAAATGAAAATTCTGTCATTAACTACTCACCCTCATGTCGTTCCAAACCCGTAAGACCTTCGTTCATCTCCGGAACACAAATTAAGATATTTTTGATGAAATCCGAGAGCTCCCTCCATAGACAGCAAGGTTACTACCACGATCAAGGTCCAGAAACGTAGCAAGGACATCGGTAAAACAGTCCATGTGACATCAGCAGTTCAAACGTGAGTTTACAAAGTTACGAGAATACTTTTTGTGCGCAAAGAAAACAAAAATAACAACTTTATTCAACATATCTTCGCCTCTTCATCCCATCTAGTGGTGCGAGTGGAGAGAGCATCACAACGCATTACATTACTTTACTTTTTTCCAGTTACATTGATAAAGTAATCAAAATAGTTACACTACTAATTACATTTTAAATAAGGTAACTTGTAATCTGTAAGCTATTACATTACATACAAAGTAACCTTCCCAACACTGGTTCCCAGGAATAGGCTGTTCAGCTGACGGTTTGGTTTGTCTCACATTAGTGACGGGAGAATCTCCGCCGAGTCTCTCCAAAGAGCTCACCAGCTCGTTGGCCAGCGTTGGTGACGTCAGCTTTGACGCGGACTCTCAGTTCCCGTTGGACGAGTTGAAGATCGACCCCTTGACACTGGACGGACTGCACATGCTCAATGACCCGGACATGGTTCTCACCGACCCGGCCACCGAGGACACGTTCCGCATGGATCGACTGTGAAGCTGTGAATGCACTTCGAAGCCAGACACTCCGCTGCATGGCCTCTCTCTGTTCACCATCTGGTCAGTGGCCGTCCACGTTCCCCCAAACACCCACGTAACAGCATGCTGCCAAACCGCTCGTGGCCAGGGGCCGGTGGAGGCGGCGGCGGCCAGGGTTTGGGGGGGGTGGTGGTGGTGGAAGTGCTGTATCCACACTGGATAGTTTCCAATGCGCAATACCATCCACCATCCACTCTCTTCACGTATTCATGTTTTGGCTAGTCGCCAGTGTGCGGTTTCTATTTATTCCTTTTTAATTGCTTATCCTTTTGATTTCATGGATCATCCTATGTTTATATTCATATTTACATAATGAGCAAATTGCCAAATTTCATCTATTTTTTTAATGTTTACATAACTATGCCATGTCTTTGAAGAAATATCCATCTGTGTGACGATGTGTGTGAAATCGGCATATTTATTTAGATTGTATTTATTCTAATTATTTTTTTAATTATAGATATAAATATATATATTATTTAATCATGTTTATGTAAGGAGCACTACTCCCCCAGATTGTGTATCAAGGGTTTAAGGGAGCGTTGCTCATTGTACGCCAGAAGGCATAAAGTTTGCTTTTACAAAATGGCTTCCATGACAATTCGTTTTGCTAGCATTTTCTAACACTCTCGAGATGTCACGATCGGTGTTTCGGTTTCATTCTTTTGGTATCAATTTTCTTGCAGGAGGACAGCAGTCTCTAAATAGAAATGTGACCCATCTGTTGGTGTTTTTGTGGACTGTCACGTGACTTTCTGTACGCATACGTTGTTTATTCGAATTGAAGGTCTGTTATGGCTGAAATGTACGCTTCAACGGTGGTCGGTAAACATGTGACCCTCGAGCTGCTGCAGAAACCTGCTGAACACTTCACTGTGAGAGGACCTGATTTTGCCTTACATGAACAAAATGCTGTTTTTAACTGTTAATGTGTTTTTCTAATCGTCTCCAAAGTGTTCTCCTCTCGATATTCTTGTTTTAACAATGCCATTTTGTTTAGTATTGAATGCTGTATAGTTTGTACTTGTACTGCCAAACTTAACTCAAGGTTCTGTTGTGAAGCTGATGTCAGTCATCTGGCTTGGGGAGAGTAATGCTCCTTATTCTGTGCTGTTTACGGGAGTTTGTGTTTGTCATTCCCATGCGTATGTTCAAGCCCTGTCGCACCTTGATCAAGTGATGTGTTTTTCCCCTCCAGTGCTACAGGAAGGAATTAAGGAATCACTCATTTACAATTCAGTGACACAGTTATGATCGCTATAAGCAGTGGGGTCCAAAAAACACAGCTTTTTGGTTCAAACCTGGAGTGAAAAGTATTAAAAACAAAGAAAATGATGATGTAACATGTTGATTGTGTACATACTGTCAATGAAGCAAGAACGATATATTAAGAATCAAATGTGAATTGAGATTTATTTATTTATTTTATTTTTTGTCAAACTGGTGCATTGGTAATTATAGAGGCTTGTTGTTGAAAAAAAGTAAAGTTTGACTTAATCTCACAATTTTTTCATGCAATTATGGGTTTATATCTCACAATTCTGACTTTTTATTTAGCAAAAAAAAAAAAAAACAGTTGCAAGATGTAAACATGATCTTGCGAGAAAAAGTCAAAATTGTGAGATAAAAAGTCGCAATTAATTTTTTTATTTTGTGGAAGAAAAAAAACTGAATTGCAAGACAAACTCAGAATTTAGAGAATGAAAGTCCCATGGCGAAAACAAGCTTCCATAGAGTGAATATATATATATATATTTAAAAAAAAAAATTTTTTTTTGGACCCCACTGTATCTAACTTGTCAGTCTAAAAACAACGTTTATAATACAGGGGATGAAGAGCAAGGTGAAGTTTTTGGCAATTGAACGAGATGTTTCCTGCTAAAGGTTTAGTCATTTTGGTTCAGCTATACATTTTGGTCATCTGGGTCTTTGAAGGAAATAACTCTTAAAACTGTGCAAATCTAATTTGTGATTCCTATGCAATCTAAAAGCATTAATCAACCAACAATCTGGAATATTTCTGGTTGAATATGAATAGTATACTTAGGGCTGAGAAATAAGGATTGGCTCAGATGGTGGATACACTAGTTTATTTAGACGTAACAAAAACTGCAATACTCGCTTCAGTTTTTCTTCTTTGAACTGTGCCATTCAGAATAGTGTTTTCATATGTTTACCACGAGCGCGTTTCTCTCCTGAAAATAGTGTACATAAAGCTTATCACTGGAATATGACGACTGCATGTCAAAATGAGAAAAAACCTTTAGAACGAGGTCTTGGTTAGCTTTTTGGTATGAAGTCTTCATTAGCTTGGCTGATTCCAGTAAAAAGATTCACTGCACATAAACCAATGTAGACCCCCGAGACACAATGCATGTATTAGTTAATGCTAGTGGTGTCACTTTACCACGTCTATGATCATGTTTAGAAACAGAATGTATTTATGATAGTGCATTACACCAAATGACTTGCTTGACAATGCTTGACCAAAGCACTATTGTTTTTTCTCCTGATCTGTTACGTTGCTGGTTTTTCTGTTTGTTTTCGGTCACGGTAGCATTTTTCCGCTCATCACGATTGTAGCATGTTTGATATCTTCAGTTGGGCCATTCCCTACGCCCTGTCGATTTGCTCGGCCCTTGCATCTTGGGTTTCCGTCTGAAATCCTGTCAGAAATCTCAAAGATACGGCAGCTTTCATACTGATGTATGTGCATTTCTTCTAAATCTTCTGGCTGCTGCTTCTGGAAACTTCAGCCGCAGCTTTGCTCATGAAACGAAACTTGGACTGTTTTACCTTCTGAGAATGCCGACTGTTCGACCCTGTACATGCTTTCCCCCCACCCCGGCTTATCGTGAAGGTGTTCTTTGTGAACCGTTTTCTGTATTGCACTGATAATTTAGAGGGAAAACAATTATGGAAGCGTATATATATATATATATATATATATATATATGTGTGTGTGTGACTTCCCAATGCAAACCGAAAAAAAGGGCTCAGTCTGTTTGTTCCTTTAACCTGTGAAACATTAGGAGATGTGGGCAAACTGCATGTGTTTATTGGACAAATATTCAGTTGTTGATGCAGTCAAACTGGAGCAGTTTTAGCTAACAGCACTTACGTTCATTTGTGTCCTGATTATTCGTGTCAGAGCAAACCCCCTTTAGCGTAAATTCCCCTTTAAGCCTTAATAGAACTGCTGAGCAGTTAGTGACCATGATTACCATGTCCGTACCATTAAGACTAATAAGGACGTAGCTGACTAGATGGGATGTATTTCTTGATAAACGTACCGATAGTGACCCATAGGATAGAGCTGAGCAGTATAACAACCCTTCCCCTTAAATCATAGCATTAGCATAAACTAAGTGCCATCTACATGGATTTCTTTCTGTAAAGATGATATATTTTTGATTTCTGTCATCTCACTTAAGGCAGGTTTAATAAGTATTAAAAGACACTGTAAACGAAGCGCTCGCGAGAGTGTTAGGTTACAGAATGTGCATCGAATCTTTGTGATCTCTCATTTCGTGAGCATAAACAGTGCTCGCTCTTTATTGGAGTTAACGGTATATTAGGACATATAATTTGTGGTTGTCTAGAGCTTTTATTGGGTTGGATCTATCCAGATGCCCAGTTCTATAGTCGCTGTGCTGGTGTGGTCATCTTTGTCTCCTATTTGTGGTAACTGATTGTAGAAGGAACTGATTTCGTCTTTGTCGTTTTACTGGTCCTTTTCCTTTCTCAGAAAAAAAAGAAAAAAAGAAGCTAAATATGGATGTGCATGATGTCTCAGCTGCATATATCAGAGCCTTCTTGTTATATCATTTATATTTTGTAACCTGTATTTCTGTACGTGTTTTTAAAATACATATATATATATATTTAAATTCTCAGTGCTAATGCAGTGTCATCAATTTATGTCTGTCATTAGGGGGTTATGAGGAAAGCTCTACTACTGTTCACAAAGTATAAAAAAATGGAGTATAAAATATGACACACATGACAGAAATATACAACTCACATTCATTAATCTTGTAAAAAAAAAAAAGAACTGTTGAGTTCGGGTTCAAAAAAGCTGGATTTGCTGGCTTCTGAATCTCTCAAAGTCCTCAGGGATTGTATCTGCATAAGAAAAGAAGAACAAATACAATACAGCCGATTTATTAATTCTCTCCTCAGATGTGACTGTGAATTTTCTATGCTCGTAATATATTTAATTTAGATAAAAGACAAAAATGAGCAGGCCCGGATGAGGTGATTCTGCGCAGACTTCAAGAGAAAATCTGCAGGATTCTTTATCATCTATATGAAGTTCAAAGAAAATCAATTGGCAACTGGATCATAAAAAGCGAGGCCACCGGAAGAAGATGGATTGTGAATTATTACTTTCTGTCATAAAAGCTCCAATGAATCATGCTAAAAGACCTGGAATGTGTATCAATAAAGCAGAATATAAATAGAATTTACATTTCATGATAACTTATGTGTTCAACAGATCTGGGAGTACTATACTCCTATTGGCAGCTCTATATGAACAAAACTACTGGGGCACCTGACCATTACACGTGCTGCATCCCAATTCGCCTACTTATACTATGCCCTAGACATTGATTATTTATCACTCAAACCCCTTTCTCTACCTTTCCATCCTTCTTGCATATCCACTATGTTTGTAGTTTTTTAACACTTTTTATGCATGTTTGTAGTTCTAATCGAATCTTTGTCAAATGCGCAATGTGTTGTGGGCAATATTAACCATTAAAGTGTGCATCGATATGCACTTCGAATTCTAACTAGAAGTAGTAGACGATCCGGGAAACTTTGGCATACTTATTTCAACATACTACAATTTGGGACATATTAATTCTATTTTTCGAATACTATTTAAGACAGATAGTATGCGTATTGGGATGCAGCAATAGACTTCAATATGTAGTTGCAGTGGCAACAGTGTCCGCTCTTCTGGGAAGCTTTCCACAAGTTTCTGTGCAAATTTTTGCCCATTCATCCAGTAGAGCATGTTGGATGAGAAGGCCCGGTTTGTTCCAGTTCATCCCAAAGGTGTTCAGTGGGGTTGAGGTCATTGGAGTTTGTGTGGGCCAGTCAAGGTCTTCCACACCACGTCTTTGTGGTCCCTGCTTTGTGCACGGGGGCATATCATTGTCCGAAATGTCTTAGTATGCCACAGAATCAAGATTTCCCTTCAATGGATGTCAGGAGCCTAGTCCAACCCCTAAAAAACAGCCACCAAACTATCCCTCTTCACCAAACTTTACAATCAGCACAATGTAGTCAGGCAGGTGACGTTCACCTGCCAAACCCCAGAGTTCAGTGGTGGTGTGTTTTACACCACTCTATCTGATGCTTGGTGATGGGATGCTTGCATGCAGCTGCTCTGCCAATGAAATCCGTTACATTAAGCTCCCACCACACAGTTTTTGTGGTGATTTAGTGGTGAGTTTGTAACTCTTCAGCTATGGAAGCAGCAATATGCACTCGTTGACCCTGCTCTGCAACTTTACGTGGTCTTCTGCTTCATGGCTGAGTTCCTGCCGTGCCGAAATGCTTCTACTTTCCAATAATACCACTTACAGTTGACCGTGGAATATGTAGCAGGGGTGAAATTTCACAAATTGGCTTATCACAAAGGTGGCATACCGAGCTTGAATTTACTGAGCTCTTTAGAACGACGCATTTTTTTGCACAAATGTTTGTAAATACAGACTTTGTGAATGTTGGGAGTTCATAATACTTGAACATTTGTAGGCCTGACACTAAGCTCTTTGTTTCCATGTTTAATAATTTCATTAAAAGAACTGACCGTTGCATCTGTAGCGCAGGTTGGCCCAGATGATGTTCTCCTGGGAGAAGCAAAATACTCCCAGTCTGCCTCCTCTCATGGTTGTGTCGATGATAATTCCTGTGTCTGCTACCATCTGCTGACCTTCATAGAACCGAACCCTGTATGCAAGATATGCAGAGTGTTTACCTAAACATGCATAGAACAATATTGCAATGACAGGATGATTTGCATATGAAACGTCGCCCAATCTGATTCTACCTGATGTAGCCTTCTTGGGGTCTGTGCTGCAGGAACCAGCGGTAAGAGGTCTTGTCTTTCCAGCCAACATTTCTGGAATCTTTCCACAAGAGTTTCACCTGGTTTGTCGAGTCACCTGTGTGCCAGAGTGAATTCCGCAGGTTTTCTCCAGGTCCCGTGTCAGATTTCACTGCCTACCAACAAAATACAGAAACAACTACTATATTACACATAAGAAATGAAATAAGTTTATCTGTAATTAAAGAAACCAGGTGTTAATATATTAATTTATTATTCTAATCTGTAATTAAAGAAACCAGATCACACCTTCAGCTGGATTCCAGGTTCAGCTACAGCTCGGAAAGGATTGGCTTGCCAATAAATTTGCTCCACTTGCTTCCACATCACCACATAGAAGCTCGAGCTGTCCTGATAGCCAAAGATAAAGCCTGCGTAGTCATCATCCGTCTCAGTATTTACATGAAATGTCCCTTCAAAGTCCACACCATTGAATGCCGTGTAGCCTGTTGAGTAACCAGAAGTCAACTTTTGTTTTTCTTGTCATAAGCTGTTTCCATCACCACGTTTTTAGGCGCATTTTGAAGTATTGCATCAGAAACAGGTGTCGTAAATACCAAATTTTGGGAAACAAATTTGCATAAAACTTTTTAAACTCACTTGAAGTGGTTTTTGGCTTGTGCATCAAAGGGTTAATGCGAATAATGGGAGAAGGAAGTGCATTTGCCGAATAAATTCCTCCATGCGCTTCAAAAAAGTCGTGTAACTTTGTGCTATGGGACAGCATAACCTGACAAACCAGCGGACCGGTTTATCAGGAAGTGACAATTTTGTTCTCTTGGATGGAAACGGCGCTTATTCACAATTGTTTTATGCGATATTTCAATTTTGCACACAAGTTAAATTTGCAACTTTGGATGGAAACTCAGCTATAGTCTTTTACCTACAGCCAGTCCAGGATCACTGTTCATGGTCTGAACAATCTCTCTTCCCTGTTGAAAAAGATGAGCATTCCTTAGTAAAGTTTATACTGTGAGAACTTCTCCATAAAATAGCAAAATTCCATAAGGCAGAAAGAAGCGGACAGACCTGATTGAGTACCACCCAGTTTGGATCGATCTGCGCATCTCCTTCTGGATCCAGAACCACAGTCTGATAAGTTCTGAAGTCGGTGAGGGTCACCTCAGCATTTTCAGGACAAACATCAATGTTGTCACTAAATGTGTCATTGTCAAAGTCATTCTCACAAACGTTGCCAATCCCATCACCTGTAAACCAAAAGTCAAGAAAAAGAAGTGTATGACTGATTTGACAAGTCAACAAGATCAGAAAATGACTAAAGATCCGTTTCCAAGCTGAAAAGAACAAATTAGATCCAAATGAATTTCCATGCTAGTTAGGAGTTGGTCAATCAAGTCTTCTTGGTCAAACTAGTTAAGAAGCCTGGTGGGGACACCAGAATTCCAAATTCCAAATCACTGCATAAGCTGGACATTATTTTATTTAGAATAATGGGATTAATATCAACAGCTTGATGTAAAGTGAGGTTTTCAAACATTAAAGCCTGACCATCAAAGTCCTCCTGCAGTGGGTTTGGTACCAGACGGCAGTTGTCCGGACCAGGTGGAAGGAGATCGGGAATGCCATCGTTGTCGTCATCATCATCACATTCATCTCCAATGCCATCCTTGTCCGTGTCTAGTTGGGAGCTGTTGATAACTGCAGGACAGTTGTCTCGAGAGTCCTGATGCCCATCTCCATCACTGATGATAGAAACCAATGCATTGGATTGAACGTACTCATTATGGGGTTTGACCAATAAAATTAAATACAGGAGTGATGTAATACCTATCTTTGTTGGTGTCACAAGGATCGCCAATCAAGTCATTATCCACATCCATCTGTGGCAGAAAGAAGGAGAATTATGGGTTACGTAATGCCTCAGTTTCTTAGTTTGATTCCACCTCCATCACCTTCAGACTTAGAAAGCGTAGGGTGTTAATCAGACCTGATCAGGGTTGCGGACGTAGGGACAGCTGTCACAAGCATCACCGACATTATCACCGTCTCTATCTATCTGGTCACGGTTTGGCACCTTTTTGCAATTATCTTTAGCATTTTTGATTCCTGGAAAGCAAAACACAACAGTTTGACCAATGCAAATGTTCATATTACCCTAATGAAGGAAACATCTGAAGTCTTACCATCCCCATCGATGTCATCATCACATTCATCACCCTGACCATTGCTATCTGTGTCCTTCTGGTCATTGTTTTTTACCAGACGGCAATTATCACAAGCATCTCCATAATCATCCTCATCAATGTTCTTCTGATTGATGTTGGGGACGAGCACACAGTTGTCCTATCAGAGAAGTAATCAGTGAGAATATCATGAGTAAGAATACCGGTAGACATGATTAACCGGTAGAGATTTTGGACTATCATGGTTACGCGCACATGTGATGTAGCTTCTACGTGGTCACGAAAACTTATCGTTTGCACACATTTTTAAGCATTGTCGTTTAAAAACAAGTGATTTTATGCCATTGAAATGCAATCAGCAGTGATAGAGAATTAATTTCAGACTGTTTCTGAGCAATATCAGAGAGGTGACTGCATGTGAAGGAGCGTGAGAGTTCATTTTGTTGCTTTATAGGCCTTGAACGGTTAAATACACACAGTTGTATGTGTCAAAATACCCATCTTTGCAAGCATCCTTGTAAACACAGTAAGTGTTAAGTGAAAGCAAACAGCTGAGAAAACAAAAACAAAAAAACGTTTAACAGTAAATTGGATCCGGGCAATCTAATATTTCCACTGTCTTTCTTTAATGTTAATCAAACAACAAAAGAGAAAATCTCTCACTGCTCTTGACTAAATCACTTTTGTAACTTTAATAAGAACAAATATATATTTAATTTACACAGTGAATAATATGCAGTGTTTTTATTCATTTGATTAGTTTATACAATGTATGAAGCATTTCTTAGTTGTTTGTTCTACTGTAGTTTTTTGTCCTGTTGCTTGTAATTAGTTTCTTACTCTTATGTAATCACTGACTGTTTACTTGTCTTCAATTAGTTTTTTTTAAATATATTTAGGCTAGTATTAGTTTTGTGTGTGTGTGTGTGTTTGTGTGTGATATTGACACTAATGACAAGAATTGTTCATTTTCTGTGCAATCAAAAATGTTGATATCATAAAGACCTCATTTAAAGCAAAAATAACTATATTGTGATATATATGGTTACTGTGAAATAAAATTACTCATATCCTGATATAAGATTTTGGTTATATCACCCACCCCTAGTTCTTAATATCTTAGTGAGCTGCACTACCTAGACAGCATTGGTAGACAGCAACCTTTTAAGATTTCCTTCTAAGACCTTTTTTTTTTTTTTTTAATCACACATATCGTATATAGAGAAGACAAGGAAAAGGAGATGAGTCTCCTGTGCACTTCACATTCAGGATTTTGGTTACTTATATGTGACCCTGGACCACAAAACCAGTCTTAAGTCACTGGGATATATTTGTAGCAATAACCAAAAATACACTGTATGAGTCAAAATTATAGATTTTTCTTTTATGCCAAAAATCATTAGGATATTAAGAAAAGATCATGTTCCATGAAGATATTTTGTAAATTTACTACTGTAAATATATCAAAACGTCATTTTTGATTAGTAATATGCATTGCTAAGAATTCATTTGGACAACTTTAAAGGCGATTTTCTAATTTTTAAAAATTTTTGCACCCTCAGATTCCAGATTTTCAAATAGTTGTATCTCGGCCAAACATTGTCCGATCCTAACAAACCATACATCAACGGAAAGCTTGTTTATAGATTATGTATAAATCTCAATTTTTAAAAAAAATTTACACTTAAGACTGGTTTTGTGGTCCAGGGTCACATACATGGTGATATTATAACATTGCCTTTAGTTAAGGTGGTGCTGTGACCTCTGACCTCTGTGTTTAGTATCCCATCTCCATCTGCATCATCATCACATGCATCACCGATGTTATCCTTGTCTGCATCCTCTTGGCCAGAGTTTGGAACGGTGAGGCAGTTGTCCTAGAAAAATGTTTTATTGACTCACCACTGAGAGAATGTTTTAGTGCTTTACTTAATATTAATGCTTAGTGCAATACATTTTTATACTTGTTTTTATGTTTTACCTTTGCACAGTTTCTATCCACACATTCCAGTTTTTCATCAGGGAAGCCATCAATATCAGTGTCCGTTCCACATAAGTATCCATTCCCAGCCCATCCAACTCCACACTAAAGCAGATTATATCAGTTAGACTATGTAGACCATGTGTTTCACGTAAGAAATATGATCACTGACTTACAGCGCATTCAATCTGTCCATCACGGTGAACAATGCATTCTGCGCTGGCATGGCAAGGATTGGGCTGACCATTACCACAGGCCCGCTCAGGTTTGCAGCCTTTCACCTGATCCCCAGCAAAACCAGTCTTGCAGTGGCCACAGCGAAAAGAGCCCTGCCACGAACACACAATGACTCACATAAACAAGGAGAATGGAAAGAATGATGATCTAACTGACTGATATGAATCCATTTCTCAAACGTTGTAGACCAATGGTTCACACATGACCTAACATAATATCAAATCTGTAACCAGTATTTCATGCAGTCATGGTCCTTTTTTATTATCTTACACAGTTAGGTTCACAGTTTTAGGGATAAGGGCATGTAACGCAAATATGTTTTATTCAAGCCAAAATATTCCTTAATATGACCTCATGCAATTATAAAAGTCATTTAAGGTAAAAATAGCTCCTTGAGGTAACTATAACTACTGGCAGAGGTCCCTTTTTGCATTGTATCAGAACAGAACCATTTTCTTTTTTGGTTTGTGAACCAAAACAGATGGTGCTCTGGTTCTGCGACAAACAGAGCATAATGCATTACTCACTGGTGTGTTGATGCAGTTGGAGTTCTCTACACAGCCTCCATTTGAGTTCTCACACTCATTAATGTCTTTGCACACCTGCATATAAGAAATCACATTCAATTTCAAACATTTTATCCATTGATTGCTTGTATTTGAATGAAAAGACTTCCATTTAAAAATGATACCTGTTTATTGACAGATGCATAGGCAAGTCCCACCCCCTGCACCTGGGGGCCCATGTACCCAGCAGGACAGGGGCCACAGCGAAAACCTGGTGACGTGTTAATGCATCTCACCCCCATGTGACATGGCATTACAGCACACTGTACACATTAAAGAAACAGTAGAGAACAAAAATCTTGGTCCACAGTAAAGTACATATGTGACCCTGGACCACAAAACCAGTCTTAAGTGTCAATTTTTCAAAATTGAGATTTATACATTATCTGAAAGCTGAATAAATACGCTTTCCATTGATGTATGGTTTGTTAGGATCAGACAATATTTGGCCGAGATACAACTATTTGAAAATGTGGAATCTGAGGGTGCAAAAAAATTGAAATACTGAGAAAATCGCCTTTAAAGTTGTCCAAATTAATTCTTAGCAATGCATATTACTAATCAAAAACGACGTTTTGATATATTTACAGTAGTAAATTTACAAAATATCTTCATGGAACATGATCTTTACTTAATATACTAATGATTTTTGGCATAAAAGAAAAATCTATAATTTTGACCCATACAGTGTTTTTTTTGGCTATTGCTACAAATATACCCCAGCGACTTAAGACTGGTTTTGTGGTCCAGGGACACATATAGTCCACTTCTGCAATTAGTATCTTTGCAACTACATGTCAATTAACTCTCATTAGACTATTAGCAGACTAATAGTTACATATAGTTGCATATAGTTAGTAGAATGTTTACAGTGGATTATCAAACTAAAGTGTTACTGTTGGCACTGATAGCCTTGTGGGCAGCACGCTGACATACAGCGCCTATGGGCGTCCCATGTTCGAATCTTGACTTGAGTTATACAGAACTCACCTCATCAACATCTGTACAGTGAGTTCCATTTCCTGTCATGCCCTCTGGACACGGACCACACTTCACACCGCTGGGGGTCATTATGCATTCCACACCAGGATGGCAGGGGTTGGGAAAACATGACGGCTCTGCTGGATCTGCTGGTCTCATGCCTACAGCAGGACGTGAGAGAAAAAATATGCAACTTTTAGCAGATACACTCTCAATTATGAATCTAATGCAATCATAAGCTTAGAATTCCTCACCACAGGCTTCGCACTCCATAACTGTGTTCTTCAGGAAAACAATTTCCTGTATCTATAAAGCAAAGAGTTCAGTATTATGTCAAAATGTATAAGAACTAAAATGTGCTTTAGGTCGTTAACAGGCTGGAATGTTATGAAAATATATTTATGCATGAGTGGATAGCAGAAGTTTCATACAAAGTCATTTTACCCGAGAACATGCAATGACATCCTCTTCCATATTTTTCAGTATTTTAGATGATTTACCTGTTGTTTCAGCAGTTCTTTGATTTCAGTAAGCTCCTGGTTTGTGCCTTTAATCTGTTTGATAATCTCTCCATCTGTAGTAACAATGTAGAATCACAAAGATGATTTAGCAGCATGCCAAGTTCCCCTCACCGTTTACTTCAAGTCAAGAATTTCAGCAATAATGTATTCAGATTCATTTTGTTTACAGCTATCTAATGGCTTAGAATACAGCATGAAGCACTTTTTTGATACTTTTACAGTATCTGAGGAACACCTCAGAGAATCTTCTAAATATCTTTTTTTTGCAGAAGAAAAACAGTCATACAGATTTGGAATGACATTCA
The DNA here is from genome assembly GCF_012432095.1 of Onychostoma macrolepis. Lineage (NCBI taxonomy): Eukaryota > Metazoa > Chordata > Actinopteri > Cypriniformes > Cyprinidae > Onychostoma > Onychostoma macrolepis. Next base: position 25,460,185 of record NC_081165.1, on the reverse strand, counting down.
TTTTTTTGGGTGAACTTTCCCTTTAAGACTGTATAAACTGTAAACTACATGCAAACAACAGGACGGTTTCATGATTAATGCATATAAAGCTAAGCTCAAAATATAATGACTTTTCCTGCAGGGCCTGTGGATGATTTTTCAGCGTCTGACATTATATCGGTCAGGAAACGTATTAGAGTAATTTGCCAAGAACTCACTCACTTCGATTGTTTACGCTGTGTGTTTGTGAATAGCAAAGCCCAGTCCAAGTCTGTTGCCTTGGCAAGGGCTAATGCTGGATCCTGTTTTCTGTGTTTAGGCATGACCATAACATGTAATCCAAATATCATGCTTCATTTTAATTAATCTCATGGGTGAACATGTTGTTATGACAGCAGATAAACTGTTGCAGTTGTGATTTATGAAGCTGGTTTTATGAGCCACAGGAGTAGCAACACTAGAATTATCAAATCAACCGGAGTGCATTTCTTTTTTAGCTCTAGAGCTGCGGTTAGGGTCCCAGTAAAGCTCAGCTTTAGCTTTTCCCCACTAATGATTGTGGTCAAATTAAATAAAAAAAATAAAAAATAAATGTAATAGGAGGGGCTTCTGTCAGAGGTTCCCCTCCCCAGAGGGCAGTCCAGACAAACAGAAGGGAAGTGTGCTCTTTCCATTAGCGGCATCAGCGTTTTCCATATGCATTCCAGGCTTCCATAAGCTCAGTTTATCAGTTATTTATCTTGCCTGGTGGGCCACTTAAAATATTGGTCTTTATACTGCAACTGCATAGAACGCAAATGTTCTCTTCAGCAGTGTTTTAAAACATACCAAAATCTGCCCACGTGACAGGTACTCATCCTGCACGTCAAACAGAGAAGGATCTATCTGTTAAAAGATTCTTAGCTTAAACCTTTCTAAGAGCTTTGTAAAAATTATTTAAATAAAAATAAAATTGTTCATTTAGGAAGGGGCAAACAGGACATTATATATAATCCAGAAAAATCTATCTTGCAATGCACTTTAGAGATTTGTTTTAGTTTGACTTGTGAGTTAGACCAATAATAGTTTGAGTGTATATTGTAGCCTTTCTGTAAAGCACTTTCTAGTGAAGATGCATAAACTTAATAAACAAAAGTCCTTCATTATTAAAAAAAAATTCTGGATATATACAAGATATAACAAAAGCATGCATTTTATGGTCACCTCAAGAGAAGTAATAGAAGTTCATTGTGCAAAAAGTGCGCAACCCTTAAATATATATGAATGTGTTACTCTTTGAATGCAAACGTGCCGAAGTCCACTCACCTCTGGATACTCCTTGAGCAGAAACCAGAGCGCCGTGCAGATAAAAGCTGCAGCTGAACAGGAGAGTCCACAGCATGCTGAGTGAGAGGAGGAGGACGACAGATCTGAGCTTCTGAGCGTGTCTGTGTCTCTTCTGCTTTTATACCGCATCACTGACGTCATCTGCAGTCTGGCCCTTCACAGATCACACCTTTCACAAGGTTCACGTGTAACAGTCATGAATTCTAATCACACACACACACACACACACACACACACACACACACGCGTAAACAATGTAAGTAAATAGAGCCAAACATTAAACACTGTTTGCTAAGTATAGCCAGAAGGGGTTTGTTAACATGATCTAAGTGTGAAAATCACTTAAACATTTCTGCATTTTGACAACATAACACATAAAACCCTACAATGACCATAAAAAGACAAGAACAACATTACAACTCCAATAATACACCTTTGAAAACGGGAAGAAATTTGATTTTATAAAATGTTATAAAAGTGCCTAAAAAATTGTTTTACTATTTTACACATTTTAGAATAATAGTGGAGTCATAAAAACAATATAATTATGAATAGAAATGTGTATTACATTTTGGCTTCTTCAAAGTAGCAACTTTTTGTGTAGATTCCAGCTCTGCACAGTCCAGTCATTGTCTCAAATGGCTTCATGAGGTTTTTAAACAACACTGGAGTTGTCATACATGCTGAACACTTTTTCTCAGTAAATGGGACAGTCTTTGGCTGCTTGTTCACTATTCAGACCATTTGTTAAAAAAATTAAATAAAATAGTTTGAAAAGAAATTCCTATGTGAGCACAATGTATATTTGTCTGCAAAACAGATTTAAAGCATAATCCCACAGGTAGTATTTTTAGGGTCACAAGAAACAAATTCAGTCCACACTTTTGGCTGCCAGTTTATTAGTTTGATTACTGTATAAAATATTAAGTTTTATTATAGCAAAGATTTAGTGTTGCCACAAAAAGATTTTGCTTTGTATATTCCCCCATTAAAAATAAATCACATTGATTTAGGATAATATTACAGCACTATATAATGTTTGATCTTGCATGGCCAATTATAAAAAACAATAATAAAAAAAAAAAGCTTCTTTATTCTATTCTATTTGTATTCAGTCCAGAACTCTTACATCATAGTTGTTCTCTGCACTTTTGGGTTGGTGCGTTCAATGTAGTAAGTCTTGTTTGACGATAATTGCATCCACAGATGCGGGTTGAATTCCAGCTCGCAGACCTCAGAGCTACATGTGGCGCACCTTGAGGTCTTGTGCTGTTCTGCTGAACTCGCCTCTCTCACCATGAGCTCTTCTGGAAAAACAAACAAAGAAGTCTCAGTCTGGTGGTTTCCAGCATTTTCGGGAATGACACAGGGAAGAAAACTAAACAGCTAAACATTTCCCTCTGAAGGTCTTTTGTTTTTAAATTTTTCCATTTATAGGAAAATGCAATGAATTAAATGGATTCATTGAATTTTATTTTTCATGCAAGGGTGTCCATTTAAAATGCATCTTTTTATCTAAAAACATCTTGCACAGGAATGAAGTGGTCATTGTTCCTGGGTCATTAGCTCTTCTATTCTGGGGTCGAGGTGAAAGGTCAGTAATGGCTCAAAAGCAAGTAAACAAATGTGTGCTCACAAATCATCGGTCTTCATTTACAGAGGTCACTAATTACTTTAAAAGATGTTTCATGTGAAATCTAATTGGCTTGAAAATTACCATTAACAGATCTTCTTTTGGTACTTCAAGAACATATCCAACTTTAAATCCCAGTGTCTTAAAAAAAAAAGAATCTTATTTTTTAAATAGCTGCTTGGTTAAAAAAAAAAAAAGGCCTTACATTTAACACATGACATTGAGGCAAGTGTCAACTACTGTATAGTGAAGGCAGATTACAACTGAATAGTTGAATTCAGGGTTTATGACGGCAAATTTAAGACTTTTTAAAGACCTTTTTTAAGACCAAGTAAAGTTTTTTAAGCCTAAATGTAGCAGAATCCCATTGTAAAAACATACTCTTTATATTGTGATAACATGCCCCAATAGCTTTTTTAATGCAAACTGCATGATATGAACACTTTTGTTAAACAAAGTAGGTGTTACTATCTGAATGTACTGCATAATGCTCAATTTAGTTATTTTTAGATATTATAATAATTATTGGTCATAATTATTTAACAAGCATTTATACCTCATATCTTCTTTTGATACTATGTTGCAAATATGTTGGTGACTTATTAATATCTCTGAAAACACACAAAAAGAAAAAAAGAAGAAAATGTAGCCTATAATGTAGAAAAAAAATTCATATGGTTTTAACAAATGTGTCGTTCTTCAGAATTATATCCTTCTAGTGTTACACTTTCCTTTTCATATAAAAATCATGAAAAAGTTCTTAAAGGGGTGGTTTACTGCTTTTTTTCTTTGCATGATTGCGTTTATGGGGTGCAATATAACATGTCTTCGTGTTTCGTTTGTTAAAAAACGCCTTATTTTTCATATATTTCACCTTTATTGTAAGCCGCTTTCTCCTCTGTCATTTGAACGACCGGTTGACTTCCTGATTCTCTGAAACCACTCCCTCAGAAACAGGCGATGGGCTCTGATTGGTTAGTTGGCCCGGTGTGTTGTGATTGGCTAAACTGCGTACTGCACGTTGTCCAGAAACTTCACGCTCATCACCTTCACGGGCGACAGCTGCATGTGCTCCGGTCAAATGTAAATAATGGTGTCAATATTGCCGTAACAGTTTGAGCCAGAATCAGACCCAGAAAGCGGTAATGAAGAGAGTCAAGCAGAACTTCTGCAAGCACGGCTCTTACAAAACGTTTCTGAATGGAAGTTTGCTGTTGTGATTACATACAATTTTTTGAAGTTCGTACACGTTTGTCTTATTCACACAAAATAGCATCGAACTAACTGGCTACTATAACCAAACAGCGTTGGCTTGTGTTTACGTTCTTGATCAAATCGAAAAATTACGTCATAAAGTATACATGGAAAATAGATTTACAAAATTAGTACATAATTACAAATTCGGGTCCAAAATGTTTGTACGCGTTTGTCATAGACACACGAAACATCATTTAACTAACTGGCTACTAAAGCCAGCGTTGGCATTTGTTTACGTCCTTGATAAAACTAAAACATTATGTCTGAAATTATACATGCAAATACATTTAAAATTATTAAATCTTACTTACAGGTTGTGGCCCAACAACTGCTGCCTCTGGTTTTAAAGTTGGAACCGCTCCATGTTTTAGTAATAGTTTCTGTGTGAATCCGGCATTGAACTCTGAACTCTCTTGATTCTGGAAGCTGTCTTCCGTAAAATGCGCAGCACAGAGAGCTAAATTAGGATTGTAATTGTCAGTAGGGCTGCAACTAACGATTATTTTAATAATCGATTAATCTGTCGATTATTTTTTCGATTAATCGATTAATCGATGAATCGGATTAAAAAAAAAAAAGCATTCATTTCCAACCCTTTATTCAAAAACAGAACTAAAATCTTTAGAAAGTGCACAAACATGTTGCTCCTTGAACATCCCTGAGCTGTTATAATAATAATAAAATAAAATAAAAATGGACTAACACAAAAAACATACACATGTATGCTTTACATCTGGGGGGGGGGGTGCAAAAAATTAAATAATTTAACAACACTGCGTCGTTAGCGTTGGTATTGTATCAGACACTGCACTTAACATTATATGAAAATCAAGCTCAAATGGAGTTAATAATGTTTTTGACCAGAGAATGACGGAGATGGAGTGTTTTGTCTGTCGTTAGAACGGCTGTAACTGTTATGCAGTGCATAAGTGCATTAAGTGCATTATGCTTTCATCAACTTTTACAGGTTATATAACTTTGATTGTAGCTATATGGGCGCTTAGTTTTTTCTTGTTGTTTAATACACTTGGCCAAAATCTCAAATTAAGCGCTTATGCACATAATGCACAGGATATTTAAAACGTATATAGACAGCAAATAACTAATTCTTCTCCACTCTTCAAACACACAAAAACATTATCCTTTACTGACATAGTGTTTGAGTAAAGAAAACGCTGTACTATTCAAACACCAATTATTTATTCACCCTTGCATTGCGAAAAAGCAGAGATCTCATCTTCTCCAGGCTGTGCGCGCGTCAATCTGAACGGAGGCGGGGTGAAGTTACGAGGTCTCGCTGAGAGCTCGATGATCCAATGGCGTTACAGTTTTACTGACAAGTTATTTTAATGCTTATCATTGGTTTACTATTTTTAAAACTCTCTGATTTAAAATAATAAAAACGAATTATAAGCGACTCAAGTTTGGATAATTTTCACAGCACCTGACTGGGCTAGGGTATGGCAACTGCCATACTCTGCCATACATAAACGCCGCCCCTGCTCCCACACCTTGGATGACTTGGGTGCACGGATTTCTCTGCCTCCGCCATGTATCTTTCCTCTACCTCCGCTCGTTTTTTTTTTTTTTTTTTACTTTTGTTTTTATTTATGAGGCGCCAAACTCTGCTAGCATCCGTCTTGAGAGAGACCGAGTGTGTTCACTCCGCTCCGCTCAACTAAAGTTTTTTTTTTTTAATAATCAAACGTCTCCGCGTCGCGCGACACAACGAATCGATTATGAAATTCGTTGCCAACGCTTTTAGTAATCGATTTTTATCGATTTAATCGATTCGTTGTTGCAGCCCTAATTGTCAGGAACATAATCAAACATAAATTTTAACCATTGTTGAGGAACTACAGCATCCGTAGGAAGCCCGAACACAGAAGACCTGACAGCTGGGTGAAAATAACACCGTTTCGACGGCATGGCTACAACTCTCCACTATAACTCTTCCTCTTCGACAAAGCCGCAGAACATGGCCTTGCCCCCTCTTTGGCATGTTCCTGAGGGAGGGGTTGATGCAAATTTATGGGTTTTTTACGTATGCAACCCGGGAAGTATCTCGTTGTAGTCCCGTATGAGTCGTTTTTGTAGGCATTAAACTTCCTGATTTTTAAAAGACGATATCTCCGCTTACGTTGAACTTTCAGCGCAGCAACTTTGCAGATACTGTTCATGCACCAACAGCAACATTACACACTATTTAAAATGAAAAAAGTGAAATCGCAGTAAACCACCCCTTTAACTGAAGCAACAGACATACGCGACAGTGTGTTAACATCAAACAGCCACCAGAGGGCGCACGGTGAGTAATATTATTGACCTTGATATTATTTATAAATTGATTTGGCATTGAGAAAAATCATGCTGACGGGAGATTTAACATGATTACATTATAAACTAACGTAGCCTAAACCAGCCTATGTATTGGTTGTTTCTCTACATAAATTCACTGCGATTTTAGTGATGTTCTTTAATTGTTTTCCTTAAATTCCTTCGCACAAATGAACGGTGTACATCTGCTTTGAGAAGTGGTATTAACATTTAGTGGTATGATATTTTAATTTTGGTTTATTTTACATAAAAGTGATTGGAATAAACATTTTCCATTAGGCTATAATACAGCAATACTCCTGTAATATCCTTTCAAACGAATGATTCCCGCTGAATGTCACATGATGTCTTACACGATTCGGTTGTATATTTGCATGAGCGCAGACGCAGAAGATTAAAATACATTTTCTTTAGATTTCTCTCCTTTACTGCCTGTGGCAATCATATATACACAAGCTGTTTAAAATTTTAAAACAAAACAAAAAGAATTCTAATGCGTCAATTCATTCTAATTGTGACGTCACTGCACTGGTGGCTTTTAGAACGTGTGGCCTGAACACAAAAACCTCATTTTGACTCTTGCTTTAGTATAGGCTACACGCTTTAGTGTTGGTATACGATTTTTGCATCAGTCGGCTTTTGATCAGTGTGCAGTTTTGAACCGGCGTACAATTGTGCAGATTCTAGATCAGTGTCTGATTGTGAATCTGCATTAGGCTATCATTCAGCGTACGATCATTGTTCGGTGCACAATTTTAAATCAGATCTCGATAAGCACAAAACAGTAACTTAGTAGAGTTTTCTGATCTGTGTAATATTTCAGATCATACAGTTTTACTTTTCAGATTGTTGCAGCCTACCCTTTTAGATCTGAAAATGTACTGTAACAAATTTCGCAAGCTCATGCCCCAAACATGTGTCAGCGTTCACCAGAACATCATTACTGTGAGCGAAAACACCACAATCTCCAGCCACATGCAGGCTGTCAAGCTTCCGACCATCCATGGTCCTTCCCTTGCCGGAGGTGAGCTGCTCAAACAATGTGAAACCGGTTTGCTACAGTTGAATTCAAAACATATTGCATGTGTTCCTTCATGAGAGCCATACTAACATGAAATAAATGTGATGTTCTGCAGGATTGCGTCCACACCCACCGCCTCAGAAGAAGGTGAACGGATCCAGCCTCAATGCTGAAGAACAATTTCTGATCTTTGAGCTCCGATGCAGGGAGGACAAAACAGGGGAAGAAGTCAGGTTGTTTATTACAGAGGGACAACAGGAACGCCCCGGCGCCTCAGGAACGCGACCCACAGGGGCCCGAAGCGAAACCTGTCTTCCGCCACTCAGTGTGCGGAGGGCAGTGTTTCAACCCATCTCGGCATACAAAGCTGAGGTTTTACAAAGTGGTCGCTGTAAAGTAAGCCAATTTTGTATATTTTGCTTATTCCATATCATCAAATGAATATTTAATTGTACATGTAATATAAAATAGCCACTACTCTTGGAAATTGTGTGGATGGGCTTTTTCATCTCTCTTCTAATTTCTTTCTCTGTTCCATTCTCAGCTTGATACAATACATAAAATGGAGATCCTGCGTACTTGGGCCCAACGTGCTTCTATGGAGGAAAGAGAAATGTCCCAAATAGAGCTCGGAGCAAAACAAGACTGGGCCAATTATGAAGCCTCTTTCCGTGACTCGAATCCCTTGAAGAACGAGCAAAAGTAATTATTTCTACATCACTGTTAAATCTTGAAGCCATGTTTTTGTGGTCGTTGTAAATAACGCAGTTTCAATTGATATACTTCTGATTGCCAGGTGTTTATTATCATGTTGTCATGTTTTCAGGGCTCAGGATTCATTTTCGAAGAGGCTAAAATTAGAAGAAAAGGAAAAAGCTCTTCTAAGGTAGGCACTGTCATGTCAGTATGCACAATTATTGCATTTCCAACAGTGAAGATGCTGCTTCAGATCCTATTATTCATAACCATCTCTTGTTACAGAAAAATCTATCGTGTTCAAGACGCGATTGAAATTGAAGAGATGCATTTGAAGGAAGACCGTGAGCGTGAAGAGCGTGAGGAAGAGGGCAGCAAACAAAGCCCAGAGGACCTTGAAAAGTTAACGTGGGAGTATGTGAATTTCATGTCCCTAAATGAGGAAAAAGACAAGGTACTCAAGTACTACGAGGATGAAAAGGAAAAACTGTAAGTTTCTTGTACCCAACCATGGGATTGATTTCTTAATAGTCTCTAATCTGAGGAAACCGAAGACACGGTAACAGCGTTTGAGTTTTGTCTTGTGTGTTTTTGTCCAGTAAAAAGAATGCAGACCGCATGGAGGAGGAGATACAGAGCATGGCTCTCTGCATCGAAGAAGAGCAGCAGAAAAAAAATAAAGTGAAAGCAGAAGTGGAGATGATAAATAACGTCAAGGACTCGAGGAGAATGAAAGTACGTGCACAACGTGCCACACACTCGCATGCATCTGAATATAATAAGAGATTGTGCTGCTGATCTCTGTCACGTTTGATCTCATCATTTTGTTTCTGTCTCACCAGATTTGGACAAAGACCGAACAGTTGTGTGTGGAGCTCGCGAAGGTCCAAGCGAGCTATGGGGAGCAGGCCTACAGCCCTGCGTATCCATTGATGATACTGCTCCAATTGGAGGACTGGATTTCTGACTCTCTGGATTTGATCGAAAACATGCCAGCTGAGAGGCTCTACAAAATACAAAAGCGGATTTGCAAACATTATGAAATCAGGTAAGGTATAGCTTTCTGAAAACTGAAGTGCTGTCAGTACAATGGCCAGTTAACTGCAGGACTGCCTAAACTCTTGCTTTCTCTCTTTCACAGGGAGCAGGAACAGAAACGCATTAGGCGTGAGACTTTATTAGAAGAACGGAGGCAGAGAAGACAGGAGAGAGCGCTTTCTCTTTCAGTGAAACCGGTAAGCGGCGCACAGAACCAGCAATACATATCCAATACTTTTGTCTTGCTTATCAAATATTGTAACGTGGATCAATAGTGTGATGCCAAGTTAAATCACATCTTTATTACAGACCGGAAAAAAGCTGATGCCACGTAGCCAGCCCCCGAAGAAGATAAGAAAGAGAGAGGAACCAGTGGAAACCAAGAAGACGAAGGAGGATTTATACGCTCACTTTGTGGAATAAAGTCTTCTCGATCCTCCTCCACTGAAGAAAGAAAACCTCTCTCCTCCACGGCTTTCTTGTCCTCTGCAAACAAAAAATGGACAATCCTTAGACAACTTAGGTATTAGTATGTATTATCAGATAATTGATAGTAGTAGTAGTAGATAGACATCTTAGATATTTTTAAGATAGGATAATTGATTGTAGTAGTACATAGCCATCTTAGATATTGGTAAGATATTAGCAGATAATTGATAGTGGTAGTAGACATCTTAGATATTAGTAATATATTAGCAAGATATTAGTATAATTGATAGTAGTAGATAGACATCTTAGATATTAGTAAGTTAAGAATTGATAGTAGTAGTAGTTTATCTGGAATAATTTAACCTATAAAAATTAAATCTACAAAAATGTTATAAATTTTTCATTATATTTATTTTATGTTATTTTGTTTTAATTAAAGTAATAAATAAACATTTGTGTAGTAATTTCTTTCAACATGTATTAAAAAGCACATACATCTAAGACATTCTTTTTAAAAAATCACATGGCACATAATGTATAAGTTTAACATTTTCTTACACCTCGAATACAAGTCAGTGTATCATTGTTAATAACGTTTCTGAATTTATTCTTCAAGGTTAAAAATATTAATTCATTTTTAAGAATCATAACATATCAATCAGTGTGATATTTGCTGTCTAGTGGATATTGCTTAATGTGATAATGATATAATAATCAGGTTCAAGTCAAAACACCTTTATTATTATAGTGCTTTATACACTAATGTTTCAAATCAATGATGCAAACTTCAAACCAAATGCTGCTGTACGGAGATTAAAAGGTTGATTTTTAATTGAGATTAACATTTTAACGTATTCCTGGGCCCGTTTAGTAATGTTAATGACAGAATCATGCCGATGAGTGATGCAGTGTCGTCTGAGGGCCCGAAGACCACGGGCATCCAGCAAAGGTCTTCGGCCTTGTCCCTTACACACAGAGATTTCTCCAGTTTCTCTGAATCTTTTGATGATCTTATGCACTGTAGATGATAAGATTTGCAAAGCCTTTGCAATTTGACGTTGAGGAACGTTGTTTTTAAAGTATTCCACAATCTTTTTACGCACTCTTGCACAGATTGGAGTCTCTCTAAAACATCCCTTTTATAGCTAATCATGTTACAGACCTGATGTCAATTAACTTAATTAGTTGCTAGATGTTCTCCCAGCTGAATCTTTTCAAAATGTCTTGCATTTTCAGCCCTTTGTTGCCCTCGTGCCAACTTTTTCGAGACCTGTAGCAGGCATCAAATTTGAAATGGGCTAATTTAGATAAAAGTGTAAAATTTCTCCATTTAAACATTTGTTATGTTCTCTATGTTCTATTGTGAAAAAATATTGGCTCATGTGATTTGAAAGTCTTTCAGTTCTCATTTTATTCAAATTTAAAAAACGCCCCAACATTTCTGGAATTTGGGTTGTACTTAAAATGCCACTTTAACTAGGACACTTAATTGCATTCATTGTTTACACTGGCCACCTGAAGGGTACACTCTAAAAAATGCTGGGTGAAATATGGACAAACCCAGCTATTGGGTTGGTTTGACCCAGCAGTTGGGTTAAATGTCCTTTTTCTAAATGTTTAACCCAACCGCTGGGTCAAAACAACACAATAGCTGGGTTTGTCCATATTTTACCCAGCGCTGGGTTGTATTTAACCCAGCATTAGAAAAACATTTATGTATCCTCCATGTATTCATGTATATTTTTTATGAGAGTAAATATATTTACAGATTTTTATATTTTATATATTTATCTTGTTTAGTGCAACATCAAACTCACCAAGCGCAATGCAACTTGTTAAAAGAGGTGGTGGAAAAAGCAAATTTACTTTTGGTACTTAATACAAGTGCAGTGTCCAGATTGCGTGAGTATTTTGCAGGTTTTTTTTGACACTGGCTTTAATTTTAATTGTATTAGTTTGATCTTTCTTTCCTTTTTCAATAAACATTTTATATAGTCAGTGAAACCTATATATTACATACGACTGAATTATAATTAATGATGATTCAGTGTGCAGTCACTGGGCCTGTTCAGTCAAGAGATATTTAAAATGTTTTACAGTCTATGGTTAAAAACATTTATGATTTAAAGTGTGAAACAGCGCCTCCGTCTGGTCAAGGAATGCAGACGCTGCATACAAACAGAAATATCACATATCTTCCAGAGAGAGGCGATATAGTACCAATCATTTGACATTATATACAGTAGTGTCCCTAATGTTAACAAACAAGTGCAACTCCGCAAATGCCACTGCTTAAAAGATTTTATTTTATTTTTTAATTAAAAATGTTAAAAATTTAAAAGTGAGTCAATGCCATTATTTGAAGTTGAAAAGAGTGAAACGATTTCATTATCATTAAATTTGAATCATATTATTCATCTCTAAACTTTTCTTTCACTGTCATCATTCGGATACAAACGCAAAAGTCTGGGTCTCTCTGTATCGCTCAGGCTGCGCTGCAGTGTCTATTCTCAGGTGCGATCCCACTACTGATCAGCACGGGGGCTTTGACCTGCTCCGTCTCCGACCTGGGCCGGTTCACCCCTCCTTAGACGACCTGGTGGTCCCGAGCTCCCCCAGGAGCACCATATCGATACCGAACTTAGTGCGGACACCCGATCGACATAGTCCACTGCAGCCCAGAAGCCCTGAGCTCAAGCGATCCGCCAGCCTCAGCCTCCCAGTAGCTTGGATTACAGGCTCCGCCACTGAACCCGGCGAGAGCCAAGAGTCTCAGCGCTGCTGCTCAACCTGCTGCTCACTGCGCCCTCTAGTGCAGATAAACGCAACACTACACTCACATTAGCTGCTAATCAGAGTTTGAGTGGAGTTCAACTAGTTTTGTATTTTCGCAAGTGTTACATTTCCAAAGCTTTAATCTCCAAACAGATGCGCTTTTTTCAAATGTTTGAACATAAAGTAGGCTATATTTCTCCCCAGACCCTTATTTACCACAGTGTTTGTGTGTGAAATATTTCGAGGGCTACTTATGTGATGAAGCCCCTCAAAATAGGGTAATTTGTGAGAGTAGGCCACCAAGGGTTGTATTTTGTATTATTTTTGTACATTTGAAACATGCATTGTATAGAGCCTCGTCCATTATCTTAGCCTTATTTTCTTCATTCATGCGTGTCATTTCATACAGCTCTGTCTAGACACACATACACATACAAAATCAAATACATCTATGCATAAAGACAACATGCATTAATATATATATATATATATATATATATATATATACATACATACATACATACATATATATATATATATATATACATATATATATATATATATACATTTGCAAAAAAAAAAAAAAAAAGAAGCAAAATAGCCTATAGCTTATTTTCAAACACTTTGAAGTGCATCGTATCTCTTTTCATGTCTTCAAGTTGTTTGTTGTATTTTATTTATTCATTGCTGGCATGATCTGAAGCGAAGAACTTGTGTTACACTTGTTGACATAAAGCTATTCCAGTTAATATAAACTAATAAAATCTTTCACTCAGCAACAGCATTATGTCAACACCATTGATCATAAACACCACAACAAACAGAACAGTCATTTTTTTTGGGCATTTTTTAAATGATTTAAAACACGAGCAGAAAGTGTCTTCACAGTATGAAGCCCCACAAAAAGAGCAACTGGACCAGTGTCAACTATTGGCCAAACTCCACCAGGAGAGCACTGCAAAGATGTCTGGAAAGGTTGTCATACTATTAGTAGTGTAGTCTATTTTTTGTGTCTGGTAAGGGGAAAAATACTGAAACTGTCAGGCTGTTTTCCTGGACTCACCTGCCTCATTTGACTGAAGAGTGAGGCTTTGGGCGTTAGATCAGTCTTATTCTGTGTGGTTTGATTTTCAGTTTTCTGAATGGTGAGACAGATGGGGTAACAAGACAGATACTCAGTCATGTTTTAATGTTTAAAGACAAAATGCATGCATTTCTAGATATATTACACAGGTTCCAGCTGTTTTAATATCTAAAATAGTAATGTTACACTTTTTCTTTTGTTTCCTCCTTTTTAATGACATTTGAGTTTGAGAACACCGGTCGACACCGTGACTGTCATGGAGCGCAGTCCATCAGAAAGGAAATTCTAGAAAGACAAGCTAATGAGAAAAAGGCAGAGCACAAAAAGCTGGAACTGATGAAGAACATAAAGGAACAGCAAACTCGTCTCCTGCACTACACCAAACAACTGCAGCAGCAACAGACAGAGCTCGACAACATACGCTCAGAAACACACAAATGGGTAAAAACATACACACATATTTAGAGGCTTACAGAGCATAATGTGCTAAAGACACACAGACGTCACTGTAGCACCTCTGTCTTCTGTACAGTTCTGTCTTTCAGGATCACAGACTATTCATGTGTTCCACAGGAACTGAAACGGGAGGAATTGCGTTCTACTGCAGAAAGAGAGGAGCTCCAGCACGCTCAGATAAAGGTCAGGATTCGTTCCATTTATCAAATAATCGCACCTTACTGGAGAGAGTCTGTGGATATTGAGGACCCCTTCAAGCAGCTGCAACTGGTGAATAATGAGAAATACTTCTGGCATCCTTGAATAAAGCAGTATTTGTTGTTGATATTGTGTTTAAAATGAAATACAGTACAGTTATAAAATGTCATCACACGGCAATGATAAAATGCAATTGATGAAGAACTTTTTTTTTTTTTTTTCCTCCAGATTCGGAAACATTTTCAGCTTGTGAGAGCTATAGCTGAAGATCGAAATGTTATGACGACGCCGTCAGGTGGAACTGAAGAGGACGACAGACAGCAGAGATTAAGATCCAAGCTCTGAAGATGTATGCAAAAACAGCCAGATGTGCCTAAGCTAAATATAAATCATCATCTGACCACCCTTTTGACAAGATTTTGCACTGTGACGGGAAGATTAATTGATTATTAATTTATTTTATTATTTTTTGTCTTAATTTGTTATAAAGGATTGACTAATTAAAACTGTTATTGGTTTGAGAAGTGCATAATACATACATACATATATTAAAATATAATAAATAATTTAAGTAATAATAAAATTAAATAGGCCTAATAAAAAAAAAAAACATTTGCATAGTAATTACTTTCAGCATGAATTAAAAAAGTCACATGGTGTAATGTATAAGATAATAACACTTTCCTCACCTTGAATAAATGTCTGTTCAATCTTAGGCTAATCATTTTCAAACAAAAATAAAATAATTTTTATTTTATTTTTTCACTGTAAAAATTTTCATTTTTAAGAACCATAACAGTCAAGCAGTTGAGATTTGTGCAGTATATCGCTTAATATGCTCATGTCACAATAAGTACTGCAATGACCTGCACATCTTAAAGACACCTATATGTTTATTTTAGCGTTTTATACAAAACAGATTGTCAAAGCAGCTTCAGAGTGTTTAACAGGAACTTAATTGTGGGATAAGTCTATTTTTATATTAAATTATTATGTTTGGCTGTCCTGTTTTACACATGTAATTTAGATACTTTACAAACATACATATAATAAAACATTTAATAATCAAGCCTGTAGAAAATCCAAAGGTGATTCATTTATTAACAAGATGCACTGAATTAAATAATAGCCAGATAAATAAATGAGAACAGGTTGAGAACAACTACTGGTGAGAAAAAAATATTTGGTAATATTTTCAAATTTCATATTTTCTTTTGATATGACGGTTAAGTATTGACAGGAAGTGAAGTGGGAGAGAGAATAGGACGGGATCGGGAAAAATCCCCAATCTGGGACTCGAACTCCGGACACCCGAAGCGCAATGCGCTATATACCTGCACGCTGCCCATGAGACTACTGTCGCCGACAACCTGAGGATTTGTTTTTATCAAAAATAACATTTTTTGTCATAATTTTTGTAATGAAGGATGCATTAAAATATTAGTTATCCTGTAGGTTATTTAAGAAAAGTCTGGGTCTTTCTGTATCGCTCAGGCTGCGCTGCAGTGTCTATTCTCAGGTGCGATCCCACTACTGATCGGCACAGGGATTTGAAACATTTGAAAAAGCACATTTTTGATTATTTGTTTGGAGATTAAAGCTTTGTGAAAATACAACAAAGATATCTAACTAGTTGGCTCTGCTCAGCCAATATTATGAAGCTGCAGGCCCGGAGGCCCAACAGGGGTTATGCGCAACAAACTTCCGTATTCTGCTAACCAGGTCTCGTTGCTTCCGGTTCACGCGTTTTGCAAATGCCCCGTTAAATATGAAGCTGTTTTACTCAAGATGCCTTCAAAGTAGACACTAAAGATAATCATTACCAATGTCCATCACATATGTGGATTGATATATAAATTATTTTTATTTTTATTCTTTTCAATAACATTTATATATAAAAGTCGAATAAAACGTCAACAATAAAAACAGCTAGCTAATTTAACTGATTACCTTAAAAGTCCATTGATATCGCCATTATTTAATACTGCTATAGGCCTTTATCACAGTCCGCGTGTCGTCACATCCGGCTCTGATTAGTAGCGTAAAGGAATTTCCGCCTGCTTTATTGTCAATGGACAGACGCCAGTTTTGTGAAGAAAATTAAAGTAATTTAGTTCAGTTGAACACTGACGAAATAAACGACAATGTTAAAACTGCGTATTTATACCGATTCCATACCATGTATCATGTCATCCTTCATTTTAATGTGTAACATGAGCCTATCTGAGGGACGCGACTGTCAGATTAATGAAGAGCACGCAGCTCAAGTTACTGCCAGAGGAATACTCAGACTTATATAATTTTCATTTTATTTGTAATATTATTGTTTATTTTTGCATTATATTTATTGTGATTAACCTCCCGTTCTTGTTCACAGTATAATGATATTCAATCGCTGCACGCAATCACGGAGAATAACTAGAATGAGATGATCAAACTTATTTTTAATTATCGTCTACGGGTTGGAAATGTTTCTTTATTTGAACAACTTAAATTTGATGCGATTATAGAGGATTGCATCAAAGTCAGCGCGTGAAAAAAATGTGAGCATTGTTTAATACAAGTTTGCTTTAAACCTTTAATTTAATCCTTCTATACAGTCTTTAGTCATAATGTTTTAAGCTTTGGCTAATTCTAATGCTTATTAATGTGCTATTGTTTGTATAGTTTTCTCGCTGTTCTGTAATGAAATAAGGTGATCAGACTGTGAAGAATTGCCTATACACATAGGCCTAAATACGCATCGGGATATCGTGACATATTCCATCGTTTCATAATACTCAATTAATTGTTGTAAACTGAGATTGGTGTCTTTAGAAGACATATATGTGCTGAATTCTACATAAATAATCCACAACAATCCCGTGCTATGGGCACAGCCATTGATAAAGGCTGCAGCGGAAGTTCTTTTACGCTACTATTTGAATCTTCCGCTTTTCGAACGCGGAAGTGTGATAAAGGCCTATTAATACATTCTCCGACAAGCGAGAGGGGTCTGGCTGCAGACCGTGGGCGAGTGGAGCTCCACTCTCGAACAGGAAATATGTCACCTCCACTTGAATTAATCAAGATGGCGTCTTCTTTAAATTTTAACTCAAATAATTTTATTTTATCATCGCTACAATGGCGAACTGACACTTTTCTAACGTGCAGTGCAAGCAGAACGCACAGAGCTTTCATGAAATTATGCACAAAAGGATGAAGAAACACAATGGAATATTTGTATCCTATAAAGACTGTGGGGCTACCAGGGAAATGGACAACGGGGAGTGCTTTTGGGGTTTTACTCCTCAGATGACCGCTCTGGCTACTGTAGCTGGGATTGCTTTATGGACGATGGAGGTCTTGGTACAGAGTGAAGTGTGTGTGTGTGTGTGTGTGTGTGAGAGAGCGCGTGCGCGCAATGTGTCTTTACTGTAACAATCACGGTTACTTGCAGTTCATGTGTTTTCAATATAGTGTAAGATTTTTTATTTTTTTTTACTCAAACAATTAAAACTTAAATTGTGGAAATTATTCATTATTTTACTGTGGTTGATTTGTATATGTTGTTATTTAGCTTAAAGTACAAATAATGTTTCATTATTTGGGGGGGGGGTGCTGACATAATGTTGCTGAGTGAATAATTTTATTAGTTGATATTTCAGTTTTTTTTTTTTTTTCAACTGCTTACACACAAAATCTTTACTTGTAACACAATTTCTGAAACCTGACTCACAAACACCAGAACCACACACCAAATCTGCAAAACCATAGTTTCTCGGCCTTTGACTCAGTTTTCAACTTCATAAAACACTTTTTGCAAAACACAACACACAATTCTCTATGTAACATACATCTAACAGGAAGTAATATTATGGCAAATGTATTTGCAAATGTTTACTTTTGAGATGTGTTTGTGATATTTTGAAAGCAGTGCTTCATAAGAGATATGAGCATTTGTGTGTAAAGTTTTCAAAAAAAGAGGCAAAGTTTTGAAAATGTGTGTAAGCAGCTGAAAAACACTGTAACTGGAATAGCATTATTATGTCAACCAGTATAACATTAATAATTGTGCATTATTATTATTATTACTATTATTATTAGCCTAATAAGAAGATATAGAACATTTATGGTGCATGGTTCAGTATAATCTCTATCAAATGTACAATATTTTTGAGGCATATTTACAGATAAGCGGCTTTTCTTCGCTTCAGATCGTACCAACATACACTTTGGTGTCAATAAACATAGGCTAAATAGGCCTAATGGAATAACAACGTGAGGACATTAGAGTTTTTTACGATGCTTAATGGTCTTAATATAAGATCATTTCAAATATTACAATAAGTGTTTGAAAATATAAGCTGTATTTTTTTTGCAATTGTATCTAAATATTTTAATTCATGTTGTTTTATGTATCGCTGTAGGCTATATTTGATTTGTGTATATGTGTGTCTAGACAGAGCTGGATGAAATGACACGCATGAATGAAGAAGATAAAACAGATTAAGGACGAGGCTCTATACAATTCATGTTTCAAATGTACAAAAGAATACAAAACATAGACCTTTTCTCAGAAATTATTTTGAGGGGTTTCATCACATAAATGGCCCTCGAGATGTTTCATACACACTGAAAAAAATGATTCATTGAATTTCCTCAATTTTTTTAAGGTAAGTGGTTGCAATCAATTTATTTTAGCTATATTTAAATAAACAAATTTAGTTTACTAACTTTCAACATATTTTTTTTTAATAAATGTAGCTAAAATAAATTATTTGCGACCACTTTAAAAAAAAATTTTCAGTGCACAAAAGCTAAGGTAAATAACATAACATGGCTTTCGTAGATTAGCCTGAGATAAGTTTATTAGCTATTGTATTAAATTATTAGGCTGTGTTTGGCTATCCAAAGGTACAGCAAATGATTTATTTATTAAATTAATTAAATAATAGCCAAATAAATAAATGAGAACAGGTTGAGAACAACTATTAAGTCTGGTGAGAAAATATTTGTAATATGTTTAAACACTTGAAAAAAGCACATTTTTAATGATCTGTTTGGAGAGTAAAGCTTTGAAAATGTAACACGTGAATATACAACAAAGATATTTAAAGTGCCCCTATTATGGATTTTTGAAAATAACCTTTCATGCAGTGTGTAACAGCTCTAAGTGAATGAAAACATCCTGCAAAGCTTTAAATCTGAAAGTGCACCTTGCATAAAGTTATTAATATTGTCTCTCAAAAGAAATAGTAGACTCTGAATCATTGAAACTAGTAGTTTTTAAAACTAATCCCAAGTGTTTCATGTTGACGTCAACATGAAACATTAGCATATTGTTGCATAAACCCCCCAAGACCAAAAGTTGGTATTTTCCCGTTGGAAATTCATTCTTTGCCACTAGGTGCCGCTTTTGGAGCCGTAAAAATAGCTGTTTCCCCGGTAACGCTGTACCAAAGCAGCTGCGCTAACAAATGCTGCTTTATCAGGTGAAATTAAAATGAGACCATTCGGACCAATCACCGCAGATTAGAGTTACGCAAAGGAGGGGTTTGGAAAAATTTATCGTCGAGCGAATCGTTTGGGAGTTGTTGAGCAAGTAAGGTAAAAAATAAATGCATATTATAAGACAATGAAGCGCTGAGACTCTTGGCTCTCGCCGGGTTCAGTGGCGGAGCCTGTAATCCAAGCTACTGGGAGGCTGAGCTCAGGGCTTCTGGGCTGCAGTGGACTATGTCGATCGGGTGTCTGCACTAAGTTCGGTATTGATATGGTGCTCAGCACGGGAACCAAAAAACCAAAAGGTCTTTTATGTTTTTACAACTGATTTGAAGATTTCTTTGTCTTTGTTATCTGGGTATATAAGGGAAGTGACAAAGCACGTGTCTGGTGACCCCTGTTCTAGGGTCTGGAATGCATCTTTTACTCTTAGATTAATCTTTGAGAATTTGATGTTTTGTATTGATATGATTTGACATCTTTGAATTGGCCATGCAATTGGCATAATTAATACATATTTACCTGACTGATAATAAAATGTTATTTTTTACTTATTCTGATCTCTTCAGAAATCATTTTTCCAGTAGATTAATGTGTAGTGGTATTTCCGCAAATTTGCATTGATCATACCAAAGCACCAATGGATGAACCACGGGGAACACCATGAGGGAGACTTTGGATTGTCTGTTACTGGTTTAACACGGTTTAGCTCTCGTGGTTATAGGAAAAATAGTATATAGGAAAGTATGCAGGCGCAGTTATAACCACTCTGAATAAGTTCAGAACTGACGAGTTTGTGTCCGTGGATTCACTATCGGTCGAAGTGTAATTCCTGTGCGATACCTGGTCCCTAATGAACAAATAATTTAAAGTATGGGATTTCCAGAATAATCAAATATCTAAATTAATATAAAATCGATGTCTGCGATCAGTTTTTAATTATGAATACTGTCTAAATTTAATGATCACTTGGAATTGAAGTCAGATTGAAAATGGAGCTAGACTAAAATTACAGAAGTACAGAGTTAACTTAAGTTTTCAATATTTCTCATAATACAAGTGACTACTGTGAAACTGAGACAAATTTACCCATCACACGGAGACCTTTAAAATGATACCAAACATGAAAGGGGAAAAAAAACATTCACAAGATATAACATTTGTGGCATATGGATATTCTTGCTTTTGGGGAAGAAGAGTGAGGGAGGAGAGTCAGGAGCAGGGAGGAGAGAGGAGAGAGGAGAGGGAGGAAGGGGGTCGTAAAAGATCGAGGAGATACGTTTGGTCAGGGTGGCGATGTTTGCTTTCTTTGGAGATCGCTTCTCCAGATCAGTTTTATTGTTCTATTGCATGGCATCTGTTTTGTTCCTGAGTTTTAACCTCATGAGAAATTAATTTCATGAGGAAATAATTTCACTCCTTTCATATGCAATTATATATATTTTCACATAGCGTATGGTATTACCAGTTTACGCTAGACAATGCATTACTGAAACAAGTATCATCAAATTTTGCTTTAACCCAAATATAGTACAGCACTTATACCCAATTTTCTTTTTAAATGCTTTAGAAAAACCTTAAAGAGTTTTCCATTCAAATTGAAAGGAGTTGTACTGCTGGAGAGAGCTTTCAAATAGCCTCAACAGTATGGCCAAAGTGAAGCGGTTTCTCGAAAGGGGCTTGGGGCATGACCAATGTTCCCTCTAATTTTTTTTCTTGCTGAGCAAAACTTTTCATTATTGGGCGGAGAATATTCTTTATACCAGACCTGTACAGCGCGCACACAAACACGTGTGTAACTTTTAACTTTAATTTGCCATTTATATTTGATTTGACCCTTGATGTAACTAAATGTACATTTTAGGTTACCTGAGAAAACATTTTTACAGTATAATACAATGTTGTTCAAAAGTTTGGAATCAGTAAAGTTCTTTAAAGAAGTTCCTTATGCTCATCAGTATCTATTTGATATATACTGAATATTTTTTCCAGAAAAATAGTGAACTACAAATTAAAATAAGTTTTCTAATTTAATGTGCTTTAAAGTGTAATTTATTCCTGTGAAGTAAATCTGAATTTTCAGCATCATTACTCCAGTCTTCACTGTCACATGATCCTTCAGAAATTATTCAAATATGCTGATTTATAATCAGTGTTGGAAACAGTTGTGCTGCTTAATTTTTTGGGGATCTGATTTTTCTTCAGTATTCTTTGATAAGTTAAAGATAACAGCATCTATTTAAAAAAAGTTTGGGGTCAGTTATTAGGTTTATAATAACCTATAGGCCTAACATGTCAAAACAAACTGAAGCATTTAAACTGACAACTGAAAGCCAAATAGTTTTTTTTTTTTGTGAACATTTTACATTTATTTTTAAGTGAACGTGAATAGGCCTTCTAAACATCCCTATGAAGTGTGAGAGACTGTAAATGTCTGAGTTTTGTTACCGTTCTGTGCCCATCATCCACTATTTTCAGCACTTAATCAAGCCACTCTTCTTTAATACATGACTTTTATTTCACATGTCATTGTGTTGGTTCTTGATTTGAGCCATTTTCTCCACAACCATTGAAGTACTCGGTTTCTACAACTACTCATTTGGTGCACATCATACTCTGAAACCTGTAAACCTCTAAAATTAACTCCATAGCAATATCAGCTCGCAAGCGGTTTGCCCGAGTGTTGCATTTCTCTTTTACTAGAATTCAATCTAAGGACTTTCGAAACTAACTTTTGCATGTGCACGGCACATGTGCGCGGAAGTGCACAGCTTAGGGGGAACATTGGTCATGATTGACCATCACTGCACACCAGTCAGGAAGCAGGAATGGTGTTAACACTGGCCAGATAAATCCATATAGCACAGAGTCGGAAACCTTGGTCATAGCCTTTAATTTCATAAGGCATTTTGACGATTTGAGTGGTGGGTCTGCCATTGGAGCGTAACAAGCAGTTGGCCAAATTAGGTTTTGTAGATGCTCAGCTTTAGCAAGATGTCACTTCGTCGGTAAGAATGAGACCTTAAAGCAAACGGAGCACCAGTTTAGTAGAGTGTCCCTTTAAACCAAACTATAAACAGTGTTTGAGACTCAGCTAACAAAAGCCAGAGAAACAAGAATCTTGAAGTTACATGCGGTTTATTAAACACTGAATTCACATGACCAGAGTAACTTCTCCACTCGAAACCACAGTCTGTCCACTCGAGATGGTCTTGGCATGAGTATCTCTCCCTGCAGGAGAAGTTGGTAAAAGCATGAGGGGCATTTCAAAAACACGCATTTCATTAAGTTAAGTTACAGCAAGTACTCACTCTTCCTGGTGCAGCTTTGCTCACAGGAGCCAGAAGAGGGATGACACACCTCTGTACTGCAGTGGATGAAGATCTGACAGGGGAAAAGAGTTAAGCCATAGAATCCATTTAAGAATTAAGTGTAATATTAAGGGTTCAGGAAGAGCTAGAGAGCATACGGTTTCCTGCAGAGGAGCCAGTGAGGATGGATCTACAAATGTGAACATCTTCACAACAAAGCGCTTGTAGTGGGTTGGGAACTGAAGACCAGATGATCCAGTCACTGGAACCAGTGTGGTCAGATAACGGTCATCCTGGTAAGGGCATCTGAAAGGGAAAGAGGTTAGAGAGTGTCTCCCAGCAGACTAACTGGATAAAGACTGGCATTACACTCACCCATCGACCAGAAGGTCCCACTGGGGGAGACTGAGTGGACTGGGGGTTGAAGTCGCCCAACAACGTCCCAGCATCAGGAAAATGTTGGGGTCAGTCCTCTCCATAATGCGCACCTCAACATACACAGGCTCTCGCAGGACTTTTGTGACAGGATAATCAGCATCACTGTAGTAGGATGTGTAGGCCTCATCCCCTGAGGAACACTGGGGTTTAACCAGACTCAAGTTTGAAAGGCTTTAGGGAGACACAGGACAAGACCTTACCTTCAGCACAGCCTTTGGTGACACATTGGCCATTGGCCAATCTGAGCTCCACCCTGAGAGGTCCAGGAGCAGCTACTGGTGGAGGTGGAGGAACAGAGTTGACCTCCACAACCAGAGCTTCAACAGAAGTTCCAGAGTACCTACACTGGAAGAGAACCCTGGACAACAGACAGGGAGCTTGTAGCATTTATCAGTGATTAAAATTCACTACAAGTCATAGACCACTTACTCAAAATGACTGTCCCTTGTGATTGCACCAAACGGTCCAATCCCTACTTCATATGAGGAGGTCATTCTGTTCTCATACACCACAGATCCACTCTCCTCCTGTGAATAGGAACGGTGTTAGCATCCAGTCCATCAGAAGCAAAGCAGAATAACACCAGAAGCAGCTGCTCACCATCACGCTCGTGCCACATGCGGTCACAGGGAACTGGTATATAGCAAAAGAAGGTGTTGACTCCACAGGACCGCAAGGCCAGTCGTTTCCACCCAGTAGACGAACCGAATCCAGACTCAGTCGAGGCAGAGTAACATCTCTTGACACCACGACCACAAACTGACCATCTCTAATACACTGGACAGTCACTGGAACAAAAGGTACAAGAGAAGGTTCTGAGAATCTGTTTAACAGCAACAGAATAAGACTGAGAAAGCTTACCTGCTCTCCCATAGTAACACTGCTGTCCGTTAAAGCAGCAGTTGATAGCTTCACACTCAGCACCACTGATCCCAGGTTGTCCACATTGGATCTGCTCATAATCAGCTACAGCACATTTATCAAGGGGCTCAGTTTGCTGTTGAACTGGCTTCTGAAACCGCTGGTCAGTTTGTTGAACTAGCTTCTGAAACCGCTGGTCAGTTTGCTGTTGAACTGGCTTCTGAAACCGCTGGTCAGTTTGCTGTTGAACTGGCTTCTGAAACCGCTGGTCAGTTTGCTGGAACATCAGAGCTTGAGGATTCTGGGGCAGATCACTCCACTGAGGAACAGCATGACAGAACGCACAAACTGCCAAAATCTGAACCAAACACAAACTACCAGCCATTGTTCAATAGCTAGTCACAAAGTGAAGAGGCTGCCCTTTGGTCTTTTTGTACTCTACAGATTTCAGCTAATTAATGATAGCTCCTCCCTCTTCATTAACTGTAATGATTCCCCAGACTTGCACAAGTGGGAGTTTATATATTATTGGTTCTCAAAATTCAAGTCTTCTTTCTTATTTTGAACATGGATATAGACACAAACTTAAGCTGAATTCAGAAAATCTTACTAACTTTACCGTTTCTGTCATATAATTATTCATGGAAGAACTAATATGGCAGCATGCACTCCCAATTCATTCTTGGCCTTATCCTTTGTACTACACTGGTTGAATAGAATTGACACTTTAACAGTGGGGAACGAAACTGGGGGAATGAAATGCACTATACAATTAAAAGAACTTGACTCCACTCTCAAAAGCACTCAACTTTTGAAACTTTGGAGCTAAATTCTGCAGGACACTGGCCCACCAGGAAGAAGTTTGGTGATCCCTGATCTAGGATTTGGCTTTGTTTGCGTGTGCAGACCGATCGGTGTATGACATCGGTTCCTTATGTTTTCGAAACTCTCTCGAGGTACTTTGAATCAAAGCAATATAGAAATCCTGGCCAGGACACGTCCGGGAAAAATGGTTGGAAACAAATGCAACAGGTAAATTCTTCAACTGAAATATTCTGTGCACCAGCTTTGATTGCTTTTGGTGCTCGGGGAAAAAAAGGGTCTATTATGGGATTATTCTGGAAATCCCAAACTTTCAAATCTTCATTCATTAGGGACGAGGTATCGCACAGGATTTACACTTTGACCGATTTTAGTGAATCCACGGACACAAACTCGTCAGTTCTGAACTTATTCAGAGGATGCAGAGTGACTATAATACCTTTAAGTGAGCTGCGCCTGCATACTCATAACAAAAAGTGTATTTTTTCCTATAACCACGAGAGCTAAACAATGTTAAGCCAGTGACAGACAGAAATCCAAAGTCCCTCATGGTGTTCCCCATGGTTCATCCATTGGTGTGCAAGGAGTGAATTTATTTCCTTATAAAATTAATTCTGAGGCCAAAACTCAGGAACTCTCGCAAAGACAGATGCCATGCAATAAAACTAATCTGTAGAAGAGATGTCCAAAGAGAACAAACAACACCACCCTGACCAAACTTATCTCCTTGATCATTTACCACCCCCTTCTCCCCCCTGCCCTCTCTCCCTCACTCTTCTTCCCCAAAAAGCAAGGATATCCACATGCCCCATGTGTTATACTGTATCTTGTGAACATACTGTTTTTCCCCTTCATGTTTGGTATCATTTTAAAGGTCTCTGTGTGATTGGTAAATTGGTCTAAATTTTACAGTCGTCACCTATATTATGAAGTGAATTCTGTAGTTCTGTTGTGGGCGACCTCCTTTCAAAATCTGATAAACATTGCTCTAAACCAGTAGCCTGTTTCAGAAAGGAGGTTAAGTGAAAACTCTGAGTATGTTAACCCTGAAATGAGGGAAACTCTGGCTTTTCCGTTTCAAAATTTGAGGTTTGTAAAACCCTGGAAAGCAGGGTAAGTCAAGCCGTTTCTGAAAGAGAGGTAACTTATACTCTGAGTCAGTTACCGTAGTAACTTACTCTGTGAACCTAACCTGGGGTGCGTTTCCCGAACAACGACGTAACTTGCTGATTCAAGGATTCAAGGATTCAAAGGATTCAAAACGTTTATTTTCATATGCACAGTGAGGAAAAGCAAGTTTCCCTGTACAATGAAATTCTTTCTTTGCAGTCCACACTGAATGCCAAGACAAGTGCAAATTATGTAAAAATAAAAACAGACATACACCTAAATAGAATAAGAATAAATAGAAAAATACACATAAATAAGAAAAGAAAACAGTAGTTCAGTAGTCTGTAACAATTGAGTGCAACTACATAATAACAATAGCAGCTTTAACATTAATAATGTGCAAATCAAGATGAAGATACTTGATATGAAATAGCAGCAGTAACATTAGCAATGTGCAAAATTTTAGCTGTAGCAGTTTAGTCCACATATTCTATGAGATATGTGAGACTAGTCTGTGTTCACTGGCTACCCGCTTAACAGTCTAATGGCTGAGGGAAGAAGGAGTTCCTTAATCTGAAGTCCTACATTTCACACTCCTGTACCTCCGTCCTGAGGGTAGGAGTGTGAACAGTCCATGTTGTGGGTGGGTGGGGTCCTTAAGGATGGAGGCAGCTCTCCTGTGAACTCTGCGATGGTAAATGGTCTGCAGGGAGGGCAGTGGAGTCCTGATGATCTTCTCAGCAGTCTTCACCACTCTCTGCAGACGTTTGCGGTCCCTCACTGTAATGCTGCCATACCACACGGTGATGCAGCTGGTCAAAACGCTCTCAACAACACAGCTGTAGAAGTTGCTGAGGATCTTAGGTGACATGCCAAACTTCCTCAGCCTCCTTAGGAAGTACAGCCGCTGTTGTGCTTTCTTAACCAGCTGGGTGGTGTTGAGTGTCCAGGTGAGGTCCTCGCTGATGTGGACCCCCAAGTATTTAAGGCTGCTCACCCTCTCCACTTCAAGATCTCGGACGGTTAGCGCGGGCCTTTAGCCTAGCATGAAACTCTCCCCTCTTGCCTCGCTTACGTCACCGTCTCCGGAGCACTCTCCTCGGGTCAGATTCCTCGTTTGAGCTCGGTGCTTCGAGGCCTTCCTGTGGTTGGCGGCGGTGGTTGCGGGAGCGAATAATGAGTTGTAGCTCCGGTGGTATAAAACTGGTAAATTCAAAACGGTTGTCTGAGTTAGCGATGTCCATCAATGCCTGTCTGCTATATGTTAGCAGTGCATTGCATTTGTGCACTGTAGAGAAAAAAATAAACAAACAAAAAAGAAGAAAAAGAAGGCATTCAAGTGGGGAGCGAGCAAACACGTCTGCCTCAGGGGGCGCCATGATGTCCCTATGATTAACCACCATAGTACGATGCATTGTTTTGGAAACGAACTAGCAAGTCACGACTGTTTCCCAAACACAGTCGCATCTCCATCGTTTGAACCACATTGGTTCAGCAACATAGGACCATTGTTAATGACCTCACACACATGTGTTGGAGGAATAAGTTCTGCTATTTAACCGATTAGAGATCTCTAAGATGCTGCTGTATTGAACATGGCACCTACTGACTAATTTACATTTTTTTTTATCTTATTAACAAGAAACTATGCTTCTAACCACAGGTCGAGAGCTGCCGTTCCAACCACGTAAGTTTGTGACGCTGATTGTGAACTTTCGTTTGAACTGTGGTTTCAGGAAACACAGAATCGTTGAACTATGCTGGTAACGACGGAACTTGCGACCATAGTTGGCTAACGATGCTTTTGGGAAACGCACCCCTGGTCGGGAGCAGGTTTTCTTCGGTAAACCCGGAGTTTCTTTCCGTCTCCTCACCCTTTTTATAGTGTTAGGGAAGTTTAAATACCTTATTCATTCATTCACGCTGCAAAATTGCTTTTCTTACTGAGTATTTTTGTCTTATTTCAAGTACAAATATCAAAAAATTCTTAATATGTATTTTATATATGAAAAATGGTCTATATTTAGTCTTGTTTCCTGGGGGATTTTTCCTTTTAAGTGCATATTACATAAAACAAGTAAAATTGTCCGCCATAGGGCAAGAAAAATAATCTTAATGCAAACGGAATTGGAAGATAATTAGCAAAATGAGAAAAATGCACTTTAAAACATCGGAGATGCAGAACACATTATAAGTCCGCTGTATGCAGATTTTAAGGAAAGTGTGCATCCCTCTCACACTCATTCTGAGAATTTTTTCCTGGGCACAAATCCGTCAAAGAGGGGTTTCACAGGACTGTAAGTCAGTGGTGTAAAAATCGGTTTAAATTAGGCTAATTTGATAAATGACGTTCACTTGATAACATCTTTCTGTGACGTCTGGAAGTAACCCAATAATCTGAATTTCCTTCAAGATTTCCAGTGTGGTTGGATGCATTGATGACAAGCATATTCCCACCATCTCACCTTCTGAAAATGAAACTGATTACTGTATGGAATGGAAGGATGCCAGATGGAGGGGTAGTACGAACCGTAACCATCACCACAGCTGTTAAATAAACAAATTATTCACAATTTTTTGGTCATCTTTATTTCCTAATACAAAAGCAAAAGTTATTCTTTTTACTTTTGGATTTTAGAAATCTACCAATACTTGACCATCTCCTCTTCATCTGTCAGTAGTGCTGGTGCAGGTTCTCCCTCTGCCATCTTGCTGTCGACAAGTCAGTAGTTAATTTTATTAATTAAGAAATGTAACAGGTTGGATTAGAGAATATTTAATTATGTGAAAAGAGTGTTAGACTATGTGGAAAAAGCTGCAGCGCATTGAAATTGACATTGAATGATATTTAATGTCAAATGTTTGTAAAGTAATTTAGCGCACATCCATGAACCTTTCATGCTTAAAGCTTTACCTTGATTGAATTGTGTTTTTATACTTAATTTTTATAACTGCTGCCACGTTCTTGTTTCTTTTTTCTGTCGTGTTCCTTTTTTTTTTCTTTTTTTTTTCCATGGGATACCTATTAAAATTAATATTAGTTCAATAATTTACAGCTTTCACCTCTGATATTATAACAGTCATTAAGTTATTGACAGTTATTAAGAATTACAGTTACGCATTGACGGAAGTATGCGCGCTGACGTCTTTTTGGCGGGAGCTGTTGCCATGGTGAATGGTAATTTCGCCGCTCCACTGATCATGACTTTTCATAGTCGTGGTGCACGCGCTTAACTCAGAGTCAACCTACTTACAACCTACAAAACTAACTGAGTTCAGCTGTTCTGTAACTGAAAACTCAGAGTTTCCCATCTCAGAGTAAATCAACTCTGAGTTCAAGTTTAAACTCAGAGTTGGTTGAACCTCCTTATTGAAACGGGCCCCTGGACTGAAGCTCAGGGGCAGTTTGGTAGTCGCTGGATATTGGTAGAGACACGTCCCTTGCGTCCCCCCCTAATTCTACGCCCCTGCTCCTGGGGGAGCTCGGGACCACCAGGTCGTCTAAAGAGGGGTAAACCAGCCCAGGTCGGAGACGGAGCAGGTCAAAGCCCCCGTGCCGGTCAGTAGTGGGATCGCGCCTGAGAATAGACACTGCCTGAGCGATACAGAGAGACCCAGACTTTTCTTAAATAACTTACAGGATAACAAACGTTTTAATGCATTCTTCATTACAAAAATTGATATGACAAAAATGTTATTTTTAATAAAAAATATTCTCAGGTAATCGGTGACAGTAGTCTCATGGGCAGCGTGCAGACATATAGCGCATTGTGCTTCGGACGTCCTGAGTTCGAGTCCCAGATTGGGGACTTTTCCCGATCCCGTCCTATTCTCTCTCCCACTTCACTTCCTGTCAATACTTAACCGTCATATCAAAAGAAAGGCCCAAATGCCAAAAAAAAAACCTCTTAAAAAATTTTCCCCAGGTAAATTCTTTTAATCAGTTTTAATAGCTCCATACAGCTCCTTTTTGAGGTTTGCATAATTGATTCTGTTAAGTTCCTGTTAAACACTCTGAAACTCATTTGAAACAATCTGTTTTATATAAAACACTAAAATAAACATATAGGCGTCTTTAAGATATGCAGGTCATTGCAGTACTTATTGTGACATGAGCATATTAAGCGATATACTGTACACATCTCAATTGCTTGACTGTTATGATTCTTAAAAATAAAAATTTTTTACCATGAAAAATATATTTAAAAACTTTTTTGAAAATGATTAAGATTGTACAGACATTTATTCATTTATTCAAGGTGTGAGAAAATGTTATTACCTAATACATTACACCATGATACTTGTTTTTAATAGCCTACATAGGCTACTGAAAGAAATTACTATGCAATTGTTTTAATACTTGAATTATTACATTATTAATAAACATTTAATGGAGGGTTTAAATCTAACAATTCATGTTGTGTTTTTGCTAGATTTTTTAAATTAAATTTTTTTTTTTTTTAATTTTTTTTTAACATTTTTATAAGTTAAATTATGCTGGATATTGATAGATATATTCTCAATCCAATGTTTTAATGCATCCTTCATTGTTATGACAAAAATGTTAGTTTCTTTAACTTAGTCCTCTTCAGTTCCACCTGGCATTGTCATAACATTGAACTTTTGATCCTAAGCTATAGCTCTCACAAGCTAAAAATGTTTCTAAATCTGAATGGAAAATTAAAAGAAAAAAAGAAAAGAAAAGTAAAAAAGTTCTTCACGATCAGTTGCATTTTGCCATATTTCATTTTAAACACCATATTAAGAACAAATACTGCTTTATTCAAGGATGCTAGAAGTATTTCTCATTGTTCACAGTTCTAACTGCTTGAGTCCTCAATATCCACAGACTCTCTCCAGTAAGGTGCAATTATTTGATAAATTGAACAAATCCTGACCTTTCTCTGAGCGTACTGGAGCTCCTCTCTTTCTGCAGTGGAACACAATACCTCCCGTTTCAGTTCCTGTAGAAGACATGAACAGTCTGTGAGCTGGATGAAATGGCACGCAAGTATGAAGAAAGGCAGAGCTAAGACTACAAAATAAATAACTGAATTTCACAGATTAATTGTGAGATCAATCCATTATTATGAAATTATTATGTTTGGCTATCCTGTTTACACATGTAAATACTTTACAAACATACATCTAGTAAAACATTTAATAATCAAGCCTGTAGAAATCCAAAGGTGCAGCAAATGATTCATTTATTATTAGATACACTGAATTAAATAACAGCCAAATTAATAAATGAGAACAGGAGAACAACAACTATTAGGTCTGGTGAGAAATAATATGTTCAAACATTTGAAAAAGCGCATTTTGGATGATCTGTTTGGAGATTAAAGCTTTGAAAATCTAACACTTGTGAAAATACAAAACAAATATCTAACTAGTTGGCTCTGCTCAGCAGCTAATGCGGGTGTAGTGTTGCGTTTATCTGCACTAGAGGGCGCAGTGAGCAGCAGGTTGAGCAGCAGCGCTGAGACTCTTGGCTCTCGCCGGGTTCAGTGGCGGAGCCTGTAATCCAAGCTACTGGGAGGCTGAGGCTGGCGGATCGCTTGAGCTCAGGGCTTCTGGGCTGCAGTGGACTATGTCGATCGGGTGTCCGCACTAAGTTCGGTATCGATATGGTGCTCCTGGGGGAGCTCGGGACCACCAGATCGTCTAAGGAGGCGTGAACCGGCCCAGGTCGGAGACGGAGCAGGTCAAAGCCCCTGTGCCGATCAGTAGTGGGATCGCACCTGAGAATAGACACTGCAGCGCAGCCTGCGATACAGAGAGACCCAGACTTTTGCGTTTGTATCCGAATGATGACAGTGAAATTTTTTTTAGAGATGAATAATATGATTAAGAATTCAATGATAATGAAATCGTTTCACTCATTTCAACTTTAAATAATGGCATTGTCTCACTTTCAAGTTGGTAACCTTTTTAATAAAAACATAAAAAATATATTTTCAGCAGTGACAATTTGCGGCGTTGCACTTGTTTGTTAACGTTACTGCATGTCACGTCCAATGATTGGTACCATATCGTCTTTCTCTGGAAGATAAGTGATATTTCTGTTCGTATGCAGCGTCTGCATTCCTTGACCAGACGAAGGCGCTGTTTCACACTTTAAATCATTAATATTTTTACCATAGACCGTAAAACATTTTAATTATCTCTTGACTGAACAGGCCCAGTGTCTGCACACTGAATCATCATTAATTATAATTCAGTCGTATGTAATATAGGTTTCACTAACCCTTAATATTATTAACTCATCATAGAAAAGGGAAAGAATGATCAAACTAATATAATTACATTTTACACCAGTGTGGCGGAGCATCAGCCTGTTAGTGTTGGTGGGAAATGAGACGCTGGAGAGAAAGAGGAAAAGGATGGAGAGTATTTATGAGGGGCCGGAGAGAAAGAGAAGCAAGTCTTCAAGTCTTCCCCCTGCAGATCAACAACCCCTCCGGGCTCAAGTCCAAGACAGTCCAGCCAGTTCAGCATCAACTGACCATGACAAAGTGGACATGATAATTGAGGGTTAGTTACTGCCATAATCTCAAACATTATTTACAATTGTGACATACACTGTTAGACATTTCTGTAATTTCTGCAGTTATTTACTGTATATCGCCCAGTATAATACTGAAAATTCCCTTTACAGTAAATAACTGTAATAACCTTTGCATCATGGTAATTTTCTGTGATGTCAGACCCCACATACAGAGACATACTGTATTTATTAATTTTTTTTAATTGCTGTATACTAATGTATTTGCTGTAACGGCCTCTTTGGTGCCATTCTATTGAGGTTGTTTTATTTTCCTAATTTCTTACATTTGGATTGACATGATTTGCCCTGCACCGTGTCCATAACGCGCTATAGACGCGTGTCTATAACAGCTTGGGACTGACTACACTGGATGTGTTACAATCCATGATTGGATGATTGGAAATTATTGGAAAATCCGTTTGTAGGCTACTTCGTGTCAGAAACAGCGCGAGCGCTTGGAGTGCATCTGTACGTCAGAAATATACCGGGGCATCACTTTACTGTCCGCATCCACTGTAGATAGTATATATAATGAGTTCTATATTGTTTTTTATCGAGGCGCTATGCCACTCGCATCTGAAAGAGGAAAATAGAGGAAGACACGGTAGCAGCGGGGCAGCTCCGCGGGTTTTTCCCCGGGGATGAACCCGCGAGAGTGGAAGAGCTCTGGAGAAACAGCTACGCTGTGTGTCGATGCACCTTACGAGAGAATAAGACCAGCAAGCAAGGTAAAAATATATGTATGTTTGTCTGTGTGTTTGTGTCAGATTTTTGCACACCAGTTTAACCTAGTATGTTAACATTTACCCGACAACTTGGTGGTAACAAACTTTATTATGCTGTCATTTCAAACGACTTTTGTCAGCTTATTTAATTAAGTTACCAAAGTAAAATGATTTTTAACGAGCAACGTTTATCTTATATTAACATTAGGTTAACTAATGTGAAATTTTGTTCAGGTGTTAGTAGTTAATGGCCAGTAGCCTGAGAAAATAAATCCTATGTTAGCTAAGTTAAACAAGTATTATGGCTAGCTGCCTTTTCTAGTTTTAGAATTAGTTTGTTACAGTTTTTAATGGAATTTAAGATTTACTGCATTTTTTTGTATTTGTGTTTTAAAGGCATACTGTAAAAAAATCATGTGAAATCTACAGTAATTTACTGTACACAGGAAATTACTGTATACTAGTTCACAGTAGAATACCCTAGTTTCAGTCAAAATTGCAGTAATGTAAGAAGTACTCTGAGTGTCACAGTAACCAGCAATGTCTTGTAGAAAATCACAGTAACTTCCAGTGTACTGTAGAAAATGCAATAAGCAATTATGTACTGTAGAAAATTACAGTTACCAACAATGTGCTTTAAAAAAAAAAAAAAAAAAAAAATTACCAGAAGGTTATCAAGATTTTATTGATTTCAACACATCTAGCAATAAGTGAAGAATGATTAATGAAGCTTGTTATAATAATGAGCAGTTAACTGTGAATATTTATATTTAAATCATGCAACATGTATTATTTATTTCATTTTTTTTTTTAAAATTATTATTTATTTGGGATGAATCAATATAACTAAACAGCAATGGAACCTGTTGGTACCGATAGTCTAGTGGTTAGCACACTGATATATAGCGCATCTGTGTCTCTGGTGTCCTGTGTTTGATTCCTGGCTTAAGGCCCTTTGCTGATCACCTTCCCCTCCCTCCACCCCACACCAATTGCTACACTGTCCTGTGTAATAAGCACACACACAAAAAAAAAGTTACACTTGCAAATTAGTGAGTTTTACTTTATAGTTACATGGTTGCTACTGTAAATGAAAACAGCGAAAATATGGTTATTTCTTCTGCAGTAAGTTACTTGTCACTAGCTGCCAGTTAATTACTGTAGTTCTTTTCTACAGTAAGTTACGTCACTTGCTGCCGATTAATTACTGTGTTTTTTATACAGTAAGTTACTTGTCACTTGCTGCCAGTTAATTACTGTGAATTTCACAGTCAGTTTCTTACAGTGCAACCGCAATGAAGCATCAAGAAAGACATGAGCAGGCCAGCCACCCTGAGACTGATAATTCATGGTAAGAGAACAACTATGGTTTTGAGAGGTTTGTGTATTCTATATGGGGTTTGCCTTTTAGAAGTGTGTCATTTCTACTTCTTGTTTTTCAGAGAAGACATTTCTGTCACTAACAAAGTGGAGGGTGAGCAAAGGTGGTGGCCACGTTCTGGAGCAGCACCTGGGTTTTGCAGATGGCTATGTATTCTTTGGCTGCTTGTCTTTTTTTCCCCATTATGTTTCTGTTGCCTAAAGATTCTTTGTGAGGATGAATCCAGAGGACACAACATAATGCACTGCAAAACGTCCTAAGACAGGAGAATTGGTGAAGATGCACAATTACAGCAATGGAATACTGTATTTTTAAGTGTTATACATGCAATGTTTTAAATAAAGAATTTTATATTTTGTAATGATTGTGTGTTTTAATTGAATGCCAGTAGTACCTAAGTAGACTAAAATAAAATGAATTCTATATAAAAATTAATAAAATCTAATGGAATATATATTTAAATGAATGAATTACAGTAGTATACTGATTAGTCGGAATTTTTTTCAGTAATTTACAGCAAAACAGTACAGTTTGCAACTGTAAATCAAATACAGTTTGCTACTGTAAATTTTAATTACAGTAACTTACTAGCAACAGTGTTGCCAGCAAGTTACTGTAAAAACCTTTTGAAATGTCTAACAGTGTAGCTTGAAATTTCATGTCAACTACAACTATGTATTTTAACAGGTGACATTTTGAGCCGGTATGAACTTTGTGGAAGAGCTCCATGTGATGGTTATCGTGATCTCAGAAGATCCTCTCATGGCGCAGAGGTTCCTGTCACTGACTCTCAGCTAAGCATCCTGCGAGGCTCCCAAACCCTTGTAGCGTCTATCTCTGTGGCTAGAGGCATTTGCATTTGGAAGGTCTTTCTATAGATCAGCTGTGTCATGTTGCATTAACTGTTCAGATATTAAAAGCAGAGAATGTGTCATATCAGTTACAGTGAGGAAAATAAGTATTTGAACACCCTGCTATTTTGCAAGTTCTCCCACTTAGAAATCATGGAGGGGTCTGAAATTGTCATCGTAGGTGCATGTCCACTGTGAGAGACATAATCTAAAAAAAATCCAGAAATCACAATGTATGATTTTTAACTATTTATTTGTATGATACAGCTGCAAATAAGTATTTGAACACCTGTCTATCAGCTAGAATTCTGACCCTCAAATACCTGTTAGTCTGCCTTTAAAATGTCCACCTCCACTCCATTTATTATCCTAAATTAGATGCACCTGTTTGAGGTCGTTAGCTGCATAAAGACACCTGTCCACCCCATACAATCAGTAAGAATCCCAACTACTAACATGGCCAAGACCAAAGAGCTGTCCAAAGACACTAGAGACAAATTGTACACCTCCACAAGGCTGGAAAGGGCAACGGGAAATTGCCAAGCAGCTTGGTGAAAAAGGTCCACTGTTGGAGCAATCATTAGAAAATGGAAGAAGCTAAACATGACTGTCAATCTCCCTCGGACTGGGGCTCCATGCAAGATCTCACCTCGTGGGGTCTCAATGATCCTAAGAAAGGTGAGAAATCAGCCCAGAACTACACGGGAGGAGCTGGTCAATGACCTGA
Organism: Onychostoma macrolepis; assembly: GCF_012432095.1. Taxonomy (NCBI): domain Eukaryota; kingdom Metazoa; phylum Chordata; class Actinopteri; order Cypriniformes; family Cyprinidae; genus Onychostoma; species Onychostoma macrolepis. The sequence continues at coordinate 25,423,696 of NC_081165.1, read as the reverse complement.
AAAGAGCTGGGACCACCGTTTCCAAGGTTACTGTTGGTAATACACTAAGACGTCATGGTTTGAAATCATGCATGGCACGGAAGGTTCCCCTGCTTAAACCAGCACATGTCCAGGCCGACTTAAGTTTGCCAATGACCATTTGGATGATCCAGAGGAGTCATGGGAGAAAGTCATGTGGTCAGATGAGACCAAAATAGAACTTTTGGTCATAATTCCACTAAACGTGTTTGGAGGAAGAAGAATGATGAGTACCATCCCAAGAACACCATCCCTACTGTGAAGCATGGGGTGGTAGCATCATGCTTTGGGGTGTTTTTCTGCACATGGGACAGGGCGACTGCACTGTATTAACGAGAGGATGACCGGGGCCATGTATTGCGAGATTTTGGGGAACAACCTCCTTCCCTCAGTTAGAGCATTGAAGATGGGTCGAGGCTGGGTCTTCCAACATGACAATGACCAAGCACACAGCCAGGATAACCAAGGAGTGGCTCTGTAAGAAGCATATCAAGGTTCTGGCGTGGCCTAGCCAGTCTCCAGACCTAAACCCAATAGAGAATCTTTGGACGGAGCTCAAACTCCGTGTTTCTCAGCGACAGGCCAGAAACCTGACTGATCTAGAGAAGATCTGTGTGGAGGAGTGGGCCAAAATCCCTCCTGCAGTGTGTGCAAACCTGGTGAAAAACTACAGGAAACGTTTGACCTCTGTAATTGCAAACAAAGGCTACTGTACCAAATATTAACATTGATTTTCTCAGGTGTTCAAATACTTATTTGCAGCTGTATCATACAAATAAATAGTTAAAAAATCATACATTGTAATTTCTGGATTTTTTTTTTTGAAGATTATGTCTCTCACAGTGGACATGCACCTACGATGACAATTTCAGACCCCTCCATGATTTCTAAGTGGGAGAACTTGCAAAATAGCAGGGTGTTCAAATACTTATTTTCCTCACTGTATATCCATTGCTTCTGCATTCTAAGTCTTACATTCATTGACAAACAACATAAACCAGGATGAAGACGAGGGAGCTGACTTTGAGAGAAAAGCAAGCAATTTGGATGCTAAGAGAAAAGAGGAAGTCAATTAGAGCTCTAGCAAAAACAAAGAGCATGGAGAAATCAAGAGTTTGGAAACCACCGGAGACATCAGCAACCAACAACGACCTGATCGGCTGAGAAAAACAACAGTAGTTGATGACAGACAAATCATAAAAGCTGTGAAAATGAACCCTAAAATACGTGTCTGTAAAATCAACAACAACCTCCAGAAATCTGGGATGATGCCAGGGGCCTCATTTATAAAGCGTGCGTACGCACAGATTTGATCTTAGAGTGTGCGTACGCTTAAATCCACGCCAACGCTCATATTTATAAAAACGGTCTTTGACGTGCAAAAGTGCTTAGCGTCACGTCAGGGTCCGAGCAGACGTACGCACTTTTTATTGTCGGAGTAATGCAGATTTTTTCAAATGTAAGCTGTTCTTGCAGGTCGCTGTTCTAAATTATGATGATTGGTGATATTTTATATGTTAATGATATTAATTAGGAGTCATTTACAAGGCAGAGAGCTGAAACCATTCAATTGCGCGCAAGTTCAAGATAATTTGCAATTCATAGATTTCACATCTGAAAGAGGCGCGTACGCTCGTTTTCTGTTCGTACGTTCATTCTATGAATCGCACGTACGCATTTCTGAGAAACGATCGTAAGGTCAAATTTAGGACGGTTTCTGCGAAACAATTTATAAATGAGGCCCCAGTAGAGTAAAGTGAGCTTATCACAGGAAGAACAAGTTATGATTAAAGATTAAGACCTGTAACATGCTGCATTAAGAAAACATACAATGTCAAGTCCTTGAGCTTTCTGTCACAGAGTTTCCTGTCTGAGCTGCCTTGTAATTTCCAGATGTTGTATCACCAGAACATGCATTGGTTCAAGTCACAGCCCCTCCAGACGTTCCTGTCAGAGACTAAAGTCCCTTTATTCCTTTATTTCCTCTAGGAATATAAACAGCAAAGTTTGCCGCAATAAAATGAATATGCTAAACATGTATGTGATAAATATACATTAAGTCAAACCATTAAGTTACATTATTAAATAATGGTCAGATGTATGAAAGTGACTAAAAACAACAGCAATTGAAAAATTACATCCAAATTAAAAAAAAACTAGATTTTTGATTATCTCTTCGAAAATTACCTTTAAAAAAAAAAAATACCAAAGATATTTAATAAAAACTATGAAGTTGGCTCTGCTCAGCAGCTAATGTGAGTGTAGTGTTGCGTTTATCTGCACTAGAGGGCGCAGTGAGCAGCAGGTTGAGCAGCAGCGCTGAGACTCTTGGCTCTCGCCGGGTTCAGTGGCGGAGCCTGTAATCCAAGCTACTGGGAGGCTGAGGCTGGTGGATCGCTCGAGCTCAGGGCTTCTGGGCTGCAGTGGACTATGTCGATCGGGTGTCCGCACTAAGTTCGGTATCGATATGGTGCTCCTGGGGGAGCTCGGGACCACCAGATCGTCTAAGGAGGGGTGAACCGGCCCAGGTCGGAGACGGAGCAGGTCAAAGCCCCTGTGCCGATCAGTAGTGGGATCGCACCTGAGAATAGACACTGCAGCGCAGCCTGAGCGATACAGAGAGACCCAGACTTTTCTTAAATAACTTACAGGATAACTAATGTTTTAATGCATCCTTCATTACAAAAATTATGAAAAAAATGTTATTTTTGATAAAAAAAAATCCTCAGGTTGTCGTATGTAGTCCCCAGTAGTCTCATGGGCAGCGTGCAGGTATATAGCGCATTGTGCTTCGGGTGTCCGGAGTTCGAGTCCCAGATTGGGGATTTTTCCCGATCCCGTCCTATTCTCTCTCCCACTTCACTTCCTGTCAATACTTAACCGTCATATCAAAAGAAAATATGAAATTTGAAAATATTACCAAATATTTTTTTCTCACCAGTAGTTGTTTTCAACCCGTTCTCATTTATTTATCTGGCTATTATTTAATTCAGTGCATCTTGTTAATAAATGAATCACCTTTGGATTTTCTACAGGCTTGATTATTAAATGTTTTATTATATGTACGTTTGTAAAGTATCTAAATTACATGTGTAAAACAGGACAGCCAAACATAATTTAATATAAAAATAGACTTCTCTCACAATTAAGTTCCTGTTAAACACTCTGAAGCTGCTTTGACAATCTGTTTTGTATAAAACGCTAAAATAAACATATAGGTGTCTTTAAGATGTGCAGGTCATTGCAGTACTTATTGTGACATGAGCATATTAAGCGATATGACTTATGGTTCTTAAAAATGAACATTTTTATCATGAAAAAAGATTTTTTTGTTTGAAAAAGATTAGCCTAAGATTGAACACATTTATTCAAGGTGAGGAAAGTGTTATTACACCATGTGACTTTTTTAATTCATGCTGAAAGAAATTACTATGCAAATGTTTTTTTTATTCATTTTTATTACTTAAATTAGATTTTAATGTATGTATTATGCACTTCTCAAACCAATAAGTGTTTTAATTCATCAATCCTTTAACAAATTATAAAAAAATTTATAGTTTCAATAAAAATCAATAAAAGCAATTAATCTCAGTACAGTATCCCTGCTGTCCTTCCCGTCACAGTGCACAATACTGTCAAAAGGGTGGTCAGATGATGATTTATATTTAGCTTAGGCGCATCTGGCTGTTTTGCATACATCTTCAGAGCTTGGATCTTAATCTCTGCTGTCCTCTTCAGTTCCACGGAGTTGTCATAACAGTTCGATCTTCAGCTATAGCTCACAAGCTGAAAAGGTTTCCGAATCTGGAGGAAAGTTAAAAAGCA